>NC_139631.1:1159497-1186997 GCF_964638095.1 Poromitra crassiceps | reverse complement strand
CTCTCGTTCTATCTCCCTCCCTCCCTCCCTCTCTCTCTCTCCCCCACCCCTCTCAGTTGATTTATCCATTGGTCTGTTTTCCCTGGACCACATGGCCCGGCAGTTTGCCCTAGCCTCACTCATCCAGAACCCATGTCATTCAGATCCAGTTAAATAAATGGCCCTATAAATTTCCTCCAATAATAAGCCTGGGTGCTGCTGGAATGTGTGGCGGCTGGTTGGGGACGGGACCCAGACAGCTCGGGCCGGTGTGAGAAAGCCAGCATGCAGCGCTGTGTGGACAATGTGTGTGTGTGTGCGCTTGTTAAAGGGAAGCCTGGGTTGAGGGTGTGTGTGTGTGTGTGGAGGAGGGGGGGGGGTTGGTTGGTTTTGCTCGCCGGGAGCTGCAGCAGGGGTTGGTAGGTGGGTGGGTGGGTGGATCGGTGGGAGATTCCAGGCCCCCTGTCTGTCTCCCTACCTGGAACGAGACCTCAGGGACATTTTAACTCAGCCCACCCAGAGACAGAGACAGCAATCAGGCCTCCACCAGACCCGCTAAGCCAAGTTAAGTCAAGTGCGTGCACATGTGTGTCTGCATGCATGTGTGTGTGTGCGTGTGTGTGTGTGTGTGTGTGTGTGTGTGTGTGTGTGTGTGTGTGTGTGTCTCTGCGTGTGTGTGTGTGTGTGTGTGTGTGAGAGAGAGAGAGAGAGAGAGAGAGAGTGTGTATGTGTATGTGTGCATTAGCACATGTGCACACAAACATATGCACAGTGGATATGAAAGCGATGAGGTAACGTCAGGGTCATCCAGATAACTAAATCATAAACAGAACAAATATGAACTGGATGTAAATGAAGCATTGAAATATGAGTTGTGAAAGGACAAGCCAACATCCTGAGTAAAGATTCAAAAACTCAGAGGAAAAAGTGTGTTTGGAAATGATATGACCCAATGTGTATAGAGTTGGACAGTTACATGAAGTGTTTTGAGGTTGCGGGTTCAATCCAGGATACAGTGTCAGTTTTGAAAATCAACATCCCAATTAAAGATTGAAAATAATTAATTAATTATTTTTTATTTTTTTAAATGTATTATTTAAAAGCTCTGACACAAGGGTTCTAAACCTCTAAGACCCAGTGGCTCATAGTGTTAGAAGACTACCTGAAAGTCTTGAGGTTGTGGGTTCGAGCCTGGGTCCTGGTCACAGACTCCTGAATTGTCGCGTCTGAGAACGTGCGGACCCTGGTTCGATTCCCTCTCCGCTGACAGTAACTCGATTGGGGTTGGCCTGTGTTCCCCCCGACCTTCCAGAGAGCTGTAAGGAGGAAGCCCCGTCCAGCTGAAAGTTTACCAACACATGAGGTTGACATTTTAAAAATGTTGGAATTGTTTTGTCATTGCATTATAGTATTATATAATATGTAGCATTGCGCACTGCCTGCAGTTCCCAATGTTTACTACATAAGCAGTGCCAATGATGTTTGACTTACTACATACAGTGTCTTAAATTTGGTATTCCTCTCTCCACATATCATGTCAATCACATAATATCTGTGTCTATGTAACTGTCTGTACTGTTTCTTCAGTATGTACATGTTGTGTATTTCTTTGGTGAGGCGTATAGGAGGATACAGTATATCACTCTGACTGTAAGGGCTAATGTCCACCAGCTCCGGGACTGCGAACAGACCCACACTCATTTCATTCTCATTTTTCCGTACCGCATGTATCGCCCATCAGTTAACATGGGCGAGAGTCTGATCCGGCAGTTTTACCGGATCCGCTACGCAGCCGTAACCGGTGTACATTGGGTGTATGTGTGTTGTTTACCAGTCAGGTTAAAGACATTGCATCTTAACAAGAACGCTTCTCCCTGATCAGGGAGAGCCACTTACCGGTATCTCTCTGAGCTATAGTCAAAGACTTCTGTCTCATTCGTCAGTGTATTCTTAAGTGCTCAAACTAATGATTGGCTGTATTACTGCATCTCTGACCAATAACCACATTCAATTGTGCCTTACATGCATCAGCTTGCCCTTAACCTCGCTTCACCAGGCTCTTCCCGAGGAGAAGAACCTGGTTCCCATTGCACTTGAATTACACCTCTGGGCGTGGTTCTGGCGTAGACCCCGCCCAACTTCAGCGGAACCAGAATTGTAAACCGGAACCGGATATCTGCCACATTTTTATCGTTCCCCCGTTGAAACGCTGATTCGAGTTGTGTAGGCTAACTAGTCGCCACGAATGGCGACGGTGGCGGCGATGCCATATTGCATCATTTTCTTTTAAAACATCTATGTACTATGTAACTTTTTAGTCACCTCGTATTATCAGGCTCCAGCTAGCTAATATTAGCTACACAGAAGATTTGTTCTGGCGCACACGCGGATTCTGGTTCCTGCCATTATGCATTGGTCACGCATTGGATAACCAGCTATCAAACTCAGCCTTCATCGCAGCCACTGCCCGCGCCTGTAGATTTTCACTCTATAACATTCGTAGGATTCGGTCCTGTCTCTCAGTAGAGGCGACTCAACTCCTGGTCCAGGCATTGGTTGTCTCCCGCATGGATTATTGCAATGTTCTGTTGGCCGGGTTACCTGCATCTGCTATCCGACCTCTTCAACTAATTCAAAACTCTGCAGCCCGTCTGGTGTATAACCTGCCCACATTCTCTCACGTCACTCACCTCCTCCATAAACTCCATTGGCTTCCCATCCTTTCACGCATCAGATTCAAGTCTCTGGTACTGGCTTACAGGGCACTCCACCGGTCAGCCCCTATATATCTACAGTCCATGGTTAAGCTCCAACCATTGCATTGCTCTCTCCGTACCTCCACCCGTCCTGTCCGTCTAGCCCCTCCATCAATCTGCGGACCTGGGGGTCACTCATCTAGATCCCGACTCTTTTCCTCTTTGGCGCCACAATGGTGGAATGAGCTCCCCCTTTCGGTCAGTGCAGCTGAAACACTGCCTATTTTCCGACGTAGACTAAAAACTCACCTATTTGGATTATATTTTGGCCCTTCCGGATCAGACCTTTCTTAAGTGCTATTTTTCAATTGTTGATTGTTCATCGTGCTTATTGTTTGCTATGTCTTTATAAGTGATACTTTTTATAAGTGTTTGTTGTTTTTTACCTTGTTCATTGCTTGATATATTTTTCTGTATTGTTGCTGATAATGTGTATTCTTTGATTTTATATTGTATTGCACTGTATTGTATTGCATTGTAAGTCGCTTTGGACAAAAGCGTCTGCTAAATGACATAAAGTAAAGTAAAGTAAAGTCACGCCCCCAGGTCCCGAAACACTCACCAACGGCTCCAGACTAGCTTGCCCTTGACTTGGCTTGGCCCGCTGGAGAAGCACTAAAAATGTCGTTTCGGGTTAACTGAATTCTCGAATAATCACGTGGAAATGCTTAAGACTAATTTCATCCACCAGATATCTAAGGAAAAAGCTTGGGAGACAAACTGTGTGGTAGGTGGGTGAAACTGATTTTTTTCTGGCTGCAAACAGCTTCCATAGTTACTCATTAAATGATTGAATATTAAGGGATTAAGGGTGGGGACGGGGGGGGGGGGTCTGACAAGGCGAACTGAGCTGCAATTTTAAGTTTCATCAAATTCTCACAATTTCATCTTCAAGATCCAAAACCTCCATTACAGTAACGCCCATTAATGCAAGCAGAAGTGCACGACTGATTGAAAGTAAACATGTCAAATGTGTAAATACCACATACATAATATACGTAATATACATGCATAAATACCACATAATACATCAATGCCATGTTCCTCTACTACTCTACTACATTTTGTCAAGAAGTTTGGTCATGAGGTTAAAAAAATAGGCAGCAAGCTTTTCGTGTGACTCGCTCACAGAGTTGGCATGTAGCATCTCCTCTCTCTACTCAGAGGGTGTTCATAGTCCACTTCCCTGACCGATTCCAACTCAGCTCAGGTGTGCTTCTCCACTCGAGTGTCTTCCATCGGTAGCTAAGGAATGGAGCTCTCCATGGTGCTAAAACTGTGCTGACTCTTTTGGCCACTAATGAGCCGTTTCTGCCCATTAAGCCGGCCCTAATATACCTCATTTAATAATGTGGCTCTGTTAGGTCACCTGCAGGGGTGCTCTTTACACTTTAAGATTCCACGATCGCACATAAAATGGCGTAGCTGTCGCCGAACACAATTTCTGCTCACTCACTCACACACGCACGCACGCACGCACACTCACTCACTCACACACACACACACACACACACACACACACACACTCGTCTTATTATTATAGAATGGTGTGTGCATGATGTGTTAGGCTACCCCTTTTCTGATCATAGTGTGAGTGTGTGTGTGTGTGTGTGTGTGCGTGTGTGCGTGTGTGTGTGCGTGTGTGTGTGTGTGTGTGTGTGTGTGTGTGTGTGTGTGTGCTGGTATAACAGGCCAAAGGTGGGATATGAACCCAAGCTAGGTTCATGTGGAGGAATTAGACCTAAAATGGAAATATATTGCTTCTATCACGTGGAAAATTCCAGTTTAGGTGTTTTTCTCTTGGTTGAATCTAAAGTTGAAATGGTGCATCATTAACTGTCATGACTCCAGGGCTCGAGCGTCATGGAAGTAACCCCGTTCAAAACCAATTGTGCGGTTTCATCATAAATGTGTTCATTTGACATTTGAAAACACGGCTCGTCTTTTTGAAAGATATGAGTATTTCACCCAAGTATTTCACCCCCGGGGGCACTGTTAATGAATTTTCATTAGCGTACCATTATTCCCTTCACACCTCTAACTGTAGTGAAATTAGAGGTGATTCGATGATTAGAGGTTAATTAATCTAACGTGTCGTGTAATTTCATAACCGCACACCATCTGCTGTTCGCCCGCAAAGCATTTTCTGCTGACACATCAAAACCGGCACCGTCGCTTGAACTTTGACCTCGCCGTCCGACCCGTGAAGCGTACCATTTTACACAGGGTGAGTTCTACTGTCTGCGGCTGGCTCTCGGTGCTGAGTTTTTTTTCCCCCTTTCTTTTTCAGTCGGCCTCGGTCGCCCTGTGTTTACCCTTCAGCTGATTTATCGGCCCGTGCCGCAGTTGCTGGCTGGCAGCGCATGAGAAACCCCGCCGCTACGAGCCTCTGTGGGAAACAGGAAAGCGTAATATTATTCCTGCCACCGACACCGGGATGCGCTTAACACAAGACGGGACGCGACTCGCGACAGGACGGGCAGGGCGGGGGGGCGTCTGATGCTGTAAGTGTCCATTTCGCACCACGGCTCACTGACAGCAATGACAGAGAGAGAGAGAGAGAGAGAGAGAGAGAGAGAGAGAGAGAGAGAAATCGACCACATCAAAGCATCAAAGACACTTTCCACTGCCCCCCCCCCCCCCCCCCCCCCTTCCTCACACACCCACACACACACACACACACACACACACACACACACACACACACACACACACACCTCCCTCGCCAGGCTATGCGCTGTAGAGGCTGCACGCTCCATGGCGCCCCCCCGCCCGCCCGCCGCGGCGGTAAACGACATTACCTGGCACTGTAAAACAAACAGCCCCCCGAGCCTGGCTTTGAACTGAGGGGGCTTTGTTTTGAAGCGGGGGTGAGCTCCCATTTCCACTGACCTAGAGGTTCTGGAGGGGTTGGGCCTGACGGAGGGCGCCCCCCATTCCATCCCCCCTCACCCTCCCCCCCCCCGGTCCAGTGTTGGAGCTGAGTGACTGGCCCACTGTGCGATGCCAGTGACCCGAAACCCGTTTACTGCCTTAAATGGCTTTGCCCCCCGTCCCGCGCCGCCAGCCTCCTCTCCATCGCCTCCAGAGGATGACAAATCACCCGCTGCTCCTCAAATGGGGGCTGTGCCCCCCTCCACCCCCCCCCCCCCCCAGATCCCCTCCCCTACAGCCTGCCCCGTCCGCTTAGAGAGGGGATTCCTCATCCAGCACCAGACTGTGGTACCCCCCCGCCTCCCACCGCTGTGTACACAAGAGCTCTAACTTGTATCTATGTGTTTATCAAATCGACATGGGCAAAATAAACATTGTTTGAGCCTGATGTTGACGGATCGGTCGACGCGGCTGGAAATATGAACATCAGCCATGCTGGAAAGAAGTGGTCATTTATCAACAGAGAATGGATACTGTTTCTCTATACAAATTGGCTGTCTGTGTACCTGTGTGCGTGTGCGTGTGTGTGTGTGTGTGTGTGTGTGTGTGTGTGTGTGTGTGTGTGTGTGTGTGTGCATGAGTGCACGTGCGTGCGTGCGCGCGCGTGTGTGTGTGCATAGGCTATGTTTGCATACCTGTTGCATGAACCGGTCTGAGTGCATGCGTGCGTGTTTGTGTTTGTGCGTGTGTGTGTGTGTGTGTGCGCGTGCGTGCGTGTGTGTCTGGCTCCCGTGCGAGGCAGCAGATCTATCATGCCGGCTGCGTTTACCTGCTACATCACAGCCTGTATGTTCAGTGTAAACAGCGTTTATCATTGCATGCAAATGAGGCCGTGAGCCGCGGCCTCCACAAAGACGCCATTCACTCACACAGTGGCCTGTTGAATCTGATACTCCAGATTACAAGCTTAGTCCAGGGCATTGTGTGCTGCCCTGCTGTCACTCACTCTGCCCCCAGAGGTGGAAAGAGTACTGACAAAATCAAGTACACATATTGTTACTTTAGTGAAAATTGACTCAATTAACAAGTAACAACAAGTACCAATTAAAATGACTAGTGCAGGAAATTGCAGCAATATCAAAATCTCTAGAATTATCTAAGTACAAATCCTCAACAACAACAAAACTGAAAACGTGAGTACTTGTACTTGTACATTACTTTACACCTCTGTCCGCCCCCCTTCCTATTTAAGTTATGACCAATAATGTATGTGTGGACATAAACGTCACTGTCAGCCTCGACACGTCCGTGAGAACAGAGACAAGATTGATCTCCTCTCCTCCCTCTGCTCCTCCTCCTCTCACCCTGTTTCCTCCTCTGGCCCTCCTGCTGTCAGTCTCCTCTCTCCCCCCTCCCCCTCTCTCTCCCCCTCTCTCTCCCTTCTCTCCCCTCCATCCATCCCCATCAGGGAGGTGTGTGTGTGTGTGTGTGTGTGTGTGTGTGTGTGTGTGTGTGTGTGTGTGTGTGAGTGATGTAGTAATTTTGTTGTGAAAGAGATAGGCCTTGTGGGAACAGTTTGTCAATGTATTGGGCGTATTGGTCAGTGACGTTCACCTCAGATATGATGATATAATTAATGCAGGTTGTTAAGAATTGATGAATACTACAGAGGTTTTCTATGGGAACAACCTGGATTAAACCTAATGCAGTATTTTGCTCCAACTATAATTATGTTTATTATGTCTATCATACAGTGGCACAGTGGTAGAGCTGTCACCTGGGTTCAATTCCCACCTGGGATGCTGAGGGTGTGTTACCCCCATGTCTTCACTGCCTACCGCCCAGGTGGGCTATCTCGTCAAAAAGGGCCTTTATGTGTGGAGTTTGCATGTTGCTCCCCTGGGGTTCCTCCATATATAACCCCCCCACTAAAACTTGCAGAAGATCATTATCTGACCAGCGGTGGTTGGAAGAAGTTGGTCCCTGGGCGCACACACGCACGCACACGCACACACACACACACACACACACACACACACACACACACACACACACACACAAACACACTCACACACACACACACACACACACACACACACACACACACACACACACACACACAGACACACACACACACGTGTTCAAAAGATAAGTAAATACTGTATAAGTAAAGACAATATCACATGAGATTTGGTTCTTTTTTTTTGGTAAATTGGTTTGTGCAACAACAAAACAGCACAGTAAAATAGGATAAGAGCGTTGGAAAAAGATATGCGTGTGTGTGGAGGGGGGGCGGGGTATGTACCGTGTACCGTGTATACCGGTATATGTAGCTGATGTGTTTGTGTATGTGTGTATGTGTGTATGCATACGTGCCTATTTGCCCATAATTTGGTTTGTGTTTACCGGTATGTGTGTGTTTCCATCCCTGTGTGAGTGAGTGTGTGTGTGTGTGTGTGTGTGTGTGTGTGTGTGTGTGTGTGTGTGTGTGCGCGTGCGTGTGTACGTGTGTGCGAGTGTGTGTGTGTGTGTGTGCGTGCATGTGTACGTGCGTGTGTGTGTGTGTGTGTGTGTGTGTGTGTGTCCGGGCCATGCATTATGGAGAGATGAGCTCACGGGGGTCCCAAAGAGGGATTGGGCTGGCATATGCTGTATGGGTCCATTTCAAATCCAAGGTTAATCCCGGGCCTTTCACACTGGAGAGCCTAGTTAACAGAGAGCTGGGGGAGGAGTGTGTGTGTGTGTGTGTGTGTGTGTGTGTGTGTGTGTGTGTGTGTGTGTGTGTGTGTGTGTGTGTGTGTGTGTGTGTGTGTGTGTTGTGCGTGCGCCATCCAATCAGAATCTGTATTTTCCCCTAAGGGCCATCCTCTGCCATGGAATCCCCAAAGAGTATATCAATAGAGTTAAGGTAGCAAAATTCTTCATTGGGTCTTCAAAGATGAGCTAGATAGGCTACTATTAGATAGTCCTCTGCCTATTCATTGCAGATAGGAACTGCTTTGAGGCAAGGCACTAATAACCTATTGCAGGTGGGGGGGGAATAGAGAGCCGCAGGAATGAGTCCGGAAATCATCGATGCTAACACTCCTGGTTCTTCACAGTTTTCGCCTATGGGAGTTTTGAATGGGTTTTTGGCGCGATGCTTCTAATAATCTCTCTGGGCAACGCTGGCTTAATCAAATGCGAACAGTGTTTAGTAATATCATCTTCACACACGAGGACCACTTTTATGAGTTTTGAAGCTTTTACGTCCCGTTAAAAGGGCGGCTAGCTAGCAAACGGCTAAATGAGAATACACTGTTGAGTCGATGGGGAGATATACGTCAATAACGTCACCACTTCAAAGGACGAACACGGAAATTCTCTTTCCCTCACCTGGTTCAGCCCGTTCAGCCTGGGGTAATCAGTGCACACATCCAACAACAGTCCAGGTTGAGCGCTGACGTGACGTGGAAGCCTATGCGACAGTGTGTAGTTCTGGATTAGCTTAGCTCGAGCTTTTTACTTCTAGGGCTCGCATTTACGCTACAAAACGAAAGTGGTCCTCATGTGTGAAGATTATCCGACTGAACTCTGGTTCGCGTTCCATTAAGCCAGCGTTGCCCAGAGAGATTATTAGAAGCATCGCGGCAAAAAGCCATTCAAAAATCCCATAGACAAAAACAGTGAAGAACCAGGAAGTCCGGGACTTCCGCGTTCTGACTACAAAAATACGTCATCCCTGCGGCTCTCTATTAAAGGACTTCTAAGTGAAAAATGTAAATAACTTTTGACATGTGCAAGTTATGTTCCCCCCCATGATCACTAAGACTTGGGGGAACAATTTTCAATTGCCAGAAATTATTATTAATATTTTCTCTGTGTAATTTGAATACATTTATGTGAGATTCAATTTCTGCGTTGTTTTGTCTTTTGTCCTCATGGTCATAACAATGTATACATCCATGTGACATCATTGCAGCAGACATATTATGATAGTGCAAGCTGTCCTGAAAAAGAGGAAGAGGTACTACTTGATTGTGCATTACAGGGTTGAGGTTATCCAAGCATTATTACACAAGGAAACCAGACAGACCAAAAATATGAAAAAAATTGCTTCAAACCTTAAACGCAATTTAATTTAATTGGCCACTGCACTAACGAGCTACCAGTTTGGGCGCCCTAAATGCAGACGTGATTCTGGACTGAGCAGTCCCAATTGGGTCCCAATGCTACAGTGCTGTTTTCATAGGTACCGTGTGCGAAACTAAAATCTGGATTTACTCAATAAAGGAATGTACATTTAAAAGTAGTGAAGTGAAGTAGAATATCTATCACTTCAATTACTAGAATAAGAGTAAAAGTATAGCATTTTATAAAAGTACTTTACAGATCCTCAAAAGAAACTACTCAACTAAGTATTTGTACTTCGTTACTTTTTACACCTACATGTGTGTACAGCTGTCTACACACATGTAGCCTACCTGCCAAACCACCCACGCACGCACGCACACACACATACATGCATACACACACATACACACAGACACATGCACGCACACGCGCGTGCGCTTGTGCACCCCTTTTACACAGACTCCCACTCAGAATTCATGTGCTTCTTGGCAGCAGCTGCAGCCCTTTGTGTGCTGTGTGTGTGTGTGTGTGTGTGTGTGTGTGTGTGTGTGTGTGTGTGTGTGTGTGTGTGTGTGTGTGTGTGTGTGTGTGTGTGTGTGTGTGTGTGTGTGTGTGTGTACACTCTCCCACTGGCACAGCTGGCAGGGCATTACTGTAAAACACATTGAGCAGCCAGCATGGGATTTGGAGGGTCACTTTATCTCTCTGCTTCTTTCTGTCTCTGTTTCCCACTCTCACACTCACTCACACACACACACACACACACACACACACACACACACACACACACACACACACACACACACACACACACACACACACACACATGCACAGTGTGTCCCACTCCTTTTTACTGACCTGTTGTGGTCCTTTCAGACGTGCACACACAGGCACGCACGCGCACGCACACGCACACGCGCACACACACACACACACACACACACACACACACACACACACACACACACACACACACACACACACACACACACACACACACACACTTTAAAAAGGTGAAAATCCATAGCAGATTATGAAATTTGTCCTTTGAGGTTTAGTTTCCTCCTCTCTTCTCTCTCTCTCTCTCTCTCTCTCTCTCGCTCTCTCTCTCTCTCTCTCTCTCTCTCTCTCTCTCTCTCTCTCTCTCTCTCTCGGCTTCTCAGCTGATTGATTGTTTTATTCTGCTTTCGTCAGAGGAGAATTCCACAGGAAATGGCGGTAATTAAGAAATATTGATGCTGGATATATCTATTTACTTTTCCAAAATGATCATTAGCAAAGCTGCGCTGCAGTCGTTCATCACTGTACGGAGGCACTTGGCATCAGACTTGCGCGCCGCGGGCCTATCCCAGCATTCCTCTGACCGATGACTTCATTAGGGCTTGATTTGCCATCCTGTAAACATGTGGAGATATGATATCATGTTTGGAGCAACTCCTCATCTCTCACCCATAGAGCAGCACAACATCCCTAAGAGATGTACAGGAGGTGGACAGAATAACAGAAACACAGCCTACCAATACGAGGGTCGCAGGTTCAAGCCCCCGTGTTGCCTCCGGCTTGGTCGGACATCCATACAGGCACAATTGGCCGTGTCTGCGGGTGGGAAGCCGGATTAATGGCCTATGTCCACCAGCTGCGGTGGCTCCGTGCGGCTGCCTGAACATGTAATCTTGTCAGACGCATGCGGATCCGGCAAAAAGTTGAATAGGTGTTTATTTTTTCCGTACCGCCTGTATTGTCCATCTATCAACATGGGCGAGAGTCTGTTCCGGCAGTTTTACCGGAGCTGCACAGAGCCGTACCGCAGCTGGGCTTAAAGGAACACTCCACCAATTTTCAATCAGCTTTGTATCATTACAAAATCAGTAGTATATCAGAAAACTCTAAACTGTTTTGAAGTCATTCATTTAGTTTGACAGTTATTGAGAGTTGATTTGAGCTAAGTTGTGGACCAGTGATGTAATTTGTGCATGAATGACATCACTGGTCCACAAAACAACTCGCAATAACTGGTGTTCCTGGTGTATGTGTCCTGGTCGCTGCAGACAGTAGTGCCTCCTCTGGTCGGTGGTGTTGTTGGTGGTGGTGGTGGGGGGAGGGCTGGGGGGAATATAGACTCAGTTCTTTCTTAGTCTCTATCCACTTGGTGTAGGTGGCGCTGTTGGCGCCGCTCACCACACGCTAAATCTTGCTGGTGAAACGCCTCCCTGTCAGGTGAAAAGAAGCGGCTGATGTATGATGAAGCATGGATGAAGCATGTGCTAGTCTACGGCTCTCCCCAGATTGACAGAGGGGGTGGAGCAATGACCAGGACAGTAGGGGGAATTGGCCAAGTAAAATTGGGGAGAAAATCAATAATACAACAAATAAATAAATAAATAAATAAATAAATAAATAAATAAATAAATAAATAACCGGGGTGCAAACACTGTTCCCACACACAGAGGGATTGTGCATTTAAATCCCTTGAAACCGTCCAAAATAAAATTCAAGTCAGAGAAAGATCAGTAGTTCTCTCTATTCTACCTCAATTTGGTTTGATTTAAACCTATTTGAGTTCAAAAGATTCTCGTTTATCTTTGAACTGACTCGGAAATTGTACTTGAAAGTGCTACAACTGACCCGTGTTACAACCATCCCCACTCTCCCCTATGGGCCCAGTATTCCACTACGCACAGTCCAGGACTTGGATGACATCATCCGAGAAGGATTGAAACGGTTGTGGAAAGGTCAAGAGTGGCCCAAGACGTAACTTGACAATCATTTATGTGTTTCCGTTATATCTTTTCAAGCCCTTGTATCCATTTGCTTGAGCTGCAGCCTCCAAGCTGACCTATGTGTAACAACACTCAGTGGTGTTGGCATATTGAAAAACTCCCTTCATCCCTCTGTACCAGTTGTCTGCATTGATTTTCTCCCACTCCCTCGCCGGATTACAACCTTCTTTCCCCTTTGTGTTGGCTGAGCCTATATTGATTTACAGTCTGAGCTGGAGTGTGCGTGCGTGTGTGTGTGTGTGTGTGTGTGTGTGTGTGTGTGTGTGTGTGTGTGTGTGTGTGTGCGTGTGTGTGTGCGTGTGTGTGTGTGTGTGTGTGTGTGTGTGTGTGTGTGTGTGAGTGTGAGAGTGAGAATCCAGGGATTTGACATTAATCGCACCATCAGTGAAAGTAATGGCGCTGTAATGTCCGGAGGTCCCAGTGTGTGAGCGAGCAGGGAGTTTGATATACACTCTGCGTCCAGCCCCAGCAGTGATTCATGGCCAAGTCTCTCTCTCTCCCTCTCTCACACACACACACACACACACACACACACACACACACACACACACACACACACACTCCATAGCTGTAGCTGATTAGCACTGAGCTCTGACCTGACAGCCACACTAGACCTCACCATAAATTACTGTTTATTGAAGCAGCAATGGCCTTGTGCGCGCATATACCGTATATATATATATATATATAGACGGTATATATACACGGTATATATATATATATATATATATATATATATATAGATGGTATATATACACGGTATATATATATATATATATATATATATATATATATATATATATATATATATATAGATATATATATATATATATATATATTAGGGTGTGCCAGCCAGTGCAAAACGTTTGTTAATGAAGTAGAGCAGATAGGCTAATCACAGAAATCCTTCCTCACCTATCCTTCTCTTTCTCCAATTCTCTATCTGTCCCAGAAAGGGCAAATGTAGTGAAGTAAAACGTACATTACTGGCTCAAATATATACTCAAGTAAAGAGTAGTACAGTTTTAAAAAGGAAAACCAAGCGTCCATGGTGGCTCACCTAGAGTGCGTACCACAAAGGCTTAGTCCTTCGCGTGGCCGACCCGGGTTCGAATCCGACCCGTGGTCCTTTGCCGCATGTCATCCTCTCTATCTCCCCACCTTTCCTGTTTGCCTACTGTCCTATTAAAATAAAGGCAACATGCCCAAAACATGAAAATGAAAACTTGTGTACTCGTCTCGTGTGTTACTTATACCTCGTTACTACCCATTTGCAAGATAGAGTTGCCGTAGAGTCTAGTAGATTACGTCTACGACATGTTTTACTTTGGCGTTTAAAAAGACGCTTTGCTAATACAACTGGACTTTTGCCCCCCAAACAAAGCAGAGCTCATAAATCAGCCCAATTATCTGTAAATGGGGGTGAGACGTGTTTGACACGCTGATATGTACAAGGTAAGATACAAGATAAGAGAGACAAGACAGAGGACTTAATATTACCAGATGGAAATTATGTCTAGGTCAATACATACAGATACAACAATAACACAGTCATTTTTCCTCACTCTCTCTCACACTCAAACACCCCCCCGTATGGCAAGCCGTTCTTCCATGCCAGCTCCAGGGCTGCTGTTCTGCAGCTGAGCCTGATCTCTGAGCCTCTGTGGAGAGGGAAAAGGGACATTTTCCTACAGGGATCAATAGAGTAATCGCATCACAAGAGCAGGCTGATACCATATTTTGGTTATTTTTCAGTATCTTGAAATATGACCAATCATAGCAAAATCATTCAAACAAGTACAAGTATTCAGTATTTCCCCAATAATTGTATTCTTGAATGGACAGTTCTTAATACTCCTAATACTGCTGCTATCGCCACTACTTACTACTGATAATAATAATGATAATAAAAGATATTCATGCATACGTGTGAAATGCTATCCCAAATATTGCATACAAATCAATTCAGGTTAAAGGCTTCCCATAGTTGATCACTTTAGTATTGCTCAATTAAATGTGATCAAACAAGCTGCATTATGCATCCTACTGTACCAGAGCTGGATGACACTGATTGGTTATTATTATTAATATAAAGCCAATAGAGTACAGCAGGGATGACGTATTTTTGTATAGGCTTACCCAGAAGTCCCTGCACGTCCTGGTTCTTCTTACATGTAAAAGTCAGTGGGATTTTCTTCATGGGAATTTCAGTTAAATGCGTGAAATAAGGTCTGTGGTTAACAAAGGTTTATGAAACAGCAAACTTTGTGTGCAAAAAATAATCTCCAGAAATGAGGAAAACACTTTTATGACTTTTGAATTTACACTTTGAAATAAAACTCATAAAAGTTGTCCATATCTGTGAAGATTATGTTGCTAAACTCCTAAAAATCCTCACACACAAATCTACATCCAGGTCTTTCCGACTCATTCCTGAGGTACTCTATATCGGCCCTGATATATTGATGTTAAACGATAAATTTAATTTAACTTTAACTTTTGCAGTGATTTTTAGAATGAAAGAGAAGTTGCTGGTAGAATCAACAAACATCATATTTGATTAGTCAGCCCAGCATCAAAAAAGCCTAATCTAATAATTCACAGAGATCTAACTCAATTCAAGTTGATTTGTATAGCCCTAATTCATGCATGCATCAAGCATGTCAGAGGGCTTTACAGAGAATGTCTAGCTATGCACTATCAATAATAAACTGATTAAACAATCTTATATTAGAGAGAGAGAGGGAGAGAGAGGAGGGAGGGAGGGGAAGAAGGGAGAGAGAAGAGAGAGAACAGAACAAATAGGGTATACTGGGGCTGGGCGATACGGTTGAAATCAATATCACGATAATGATAATCAAAAGGATCATTCTCGATACCAATGTATATCACAATATGGGTCATGTTTAGCAAGATCACATTTAATAATCATATTATCACATATTATAATTACCTGGCAATTATCACATCATCACGATATGATACCACTGAAAGACGATAAATGATAAATGAATTATCGCCCAGCCCTAGGGCATACAGCTGTTGCTCGGAGCAGCAGCACCGAAGCCTCGACACAGTGAGTAGTCTGGCTGTAAACGGTGCTGACATGCGCTTGGAGACGCGCTGATCATTTTCTTTCTTATTTTACAGCATGTTCTCTTTGTGTCACTGAATCACCTTAAACAAGACGAGAGGGCAGAGAAGAGAGAGAGCGCCCACACCAGTCACAACATGCAGCATCCAATAAAAGGAAGAGGCAATTAAAAAGCTGGTTTCCTGGAGAAAACCCACAGCTATGTGAAGAACCACCAACAGTGTGTCCTTCATCTCTGTACACCAATGAGATTGCACTCAGCAAAAATGGCAAAAATAAAGCCATGTATGTTCTAGTTTTAATATAGGCAATATGGCAAATGGCCTAATATATATATATATATATATACAATATACAATCACAATTGTTGTCCCACATTGGGATGTCACTGATGATGTCATCATGTCTATGGACATTGTGACATCATTAGGTGATTTATGACATCACTGATTATGTCACTATTGACATAACTGTCAACAGTCATTGCTCGAGTGACATCACTGATGATGTCATGACATTATGAGATCACAATTGCTCAAGTGACATCACTGAAGATGTCATGACATTGTGACATCATCAGTGATGTCATAAACCCCTCCTGCTGAAGCTATATAAGTGGCGGACCCTTTTTCTTGTGATTTCCTTTGCGAGAGGCTACTGTCTTGTGACTACAGCCAAAATGGGAAAGGCGAAGCTCCATATCAGCATTGTAGTGGTCGGCCATGTGGACTCCGGCAAGTCCACCACCACCGGCCACCTCATCTACAAGTGTGGTGGCATCGACAAGAGAACCATTGAGAGGTTTGAGAAGGAAGCCTCTGAGATGGGTAAGGGCTCTTTCAAGTACGCCTGGGTGCTGGACAAGCTGAAGGCAGAGCGTGAGCGTGGCATCACCATCGACATCTCACTGTGGAAGTTTGAAACCAGCAGGTACTACGTGACCATCATCGACGCCCCCGGGCACAGGGACTTCATCAAGAACATGATCACCGGGACCTCACAGGCAGATTGTGCTGTGCTGATTGTGGCTGCCGGCGTGGGAGAGTTTGAGGCAGGCATTTCCAATAACGGGCAGACCCGCGAGCACGCCCTCCTGGCCTACACGCTGGGCGTGAAGCAGCTCATTATCGGCGTCAACAAGATGGACTCCACTGAGCCAAAATACAGCCAGAAGCGATATGAAGAAATTGTGAAGGAAGTGAGCACCTACATCAAGAAGATTGGCTACAGTCCTGACGCTGTAGCCTTTGTGCCCATTTCTGGCTGGAACGGAGACAACATGCTTGAGGCCAGCCCCAACATGACCTGGTTTAAGGGCTGGAAGATCAGCAGGAAAGACGGAAATGTCTCAGGCGTCACACTGCTGGAGTCTCTGGACGCCATCCAGCCCCCATCCCGTCCCACAGACAAACCTCTCCGTCTGCCCCTGCAGGACGTCTACAAGATCGCAGGTATTGGAACAGTGCCTGTGGGCCGTGTGGAGACGGGCATCCTAAAGCCCGGCATGGTGGTGACCTTTGCCCCCGTCAATCTGACCACTGAGGTGAAGTCTGTGGAGATGCACCACGAGACGCTGACCGAGGCCCTCCCCGGCGACAACGTGGGCTTCAACGTCAAGAACGTGTCGGTCAAGGACATCCGCCGCGGCAACGTGGCCGGCGACAGCAAGAACGACCCGCCCCAGGAGGCTGTCAGCTTCACCGCACAGGTGATCATCCTGAATCACCCGGGCCAGATCAGTGCTGGTTACACTCCTGTGCTGGACTGCCACACGGCCCACATTGCCTGCAAATTCGCAGAGCTCAAGGAGAAGATTGACCGGCGCTCTTGCAAGAAGCTGGAGGACAGCCCCAAGGCTCTCAAGTCAGGAGAGTCTGCCATTGTTCAAATGATCCCCAGCAAGCCCATGTGTGTTGAAAGCTTCTCTGAGTATCCTCCACTGGGTCGTTTTGCCGTGCGCGACATGCGTCAGACCGTGGCCGTCGGTGTGGTCAGGGGAGTGGAGAAGAAGAATGTCACCGCAGGTAAAATCACCAAGTCTGCCCAGAAGGCCCAGAAGACCAAATGAATGTTCTGCTCCACTGCCGAGACCCCAGGTGTGGTCCGAGTGTGGTCCGAGCGAGGGGGCCGGAAGTCCCCCCCACACACAAGTTTGATTACTAATGCTTAATGACACATTACCATGCCCACTGACTCCCCTCATTAGCTGCTTGAGGAATGGAAATCGAATGTGCCTCAATAAATACAACAAATAAATACATAAATAAATGAATGAATGAATAAATAAATAAATGTGATCTATTCATTTTGTTTTTGTGTTTTTATTTATTAATTTACGCACTTATATTTATTTTACCATTTATTGATTCAATCATTGATTTATCTATTCCTATATTTCTTATTGAATTTGTTTATTCCTTCATTTCAGAGTTTTGTGCAAATCCGTTCATAACTTTTTGAGATATCCTGCGGACGCACAAACAGACAGACAGACAAACAGGGACAAAAACAAACATGACCTCTCCTGCCAGCTCCATGATATAATCATATAATTCACATAATTCCTCATTTTGCTGCATGGGACCCGGGTTTGGGAAGTGCTGGGCTATGGGGTTTCATTGGAGTTTCCTGAGGTTAACCCGATGTCCTGTGTGACCCCAAAGGATGCCCGGGAAGATTTTTGGAAGGGATACCTCACCTCTCCACACACACCCCACCCCCCCGCCCTCCACCATCTCAGGGGGTCCGGCCAGGCCTGGCAGCCCCTCAAAGACGGCCTTCTTTCACCCCACGCCCCTGGGGAGAGCAGCCCCCAACATTTATGCAAAGTCAATAAGCCCTAATTGTAGGATCGGCTTACAAGTCAAATTCTTCTTGAGCCCATTAACAACTGTAGTTAATTATACGTCGAGAGGAGGGGTGTGTGAATGTGTGTGTGTGTGTGTGTGTGTGTGTGTGTGTGTGTGTGTGTGTGTGTGTGTGTGTGTGTGTGTGTGTGTGTGTGTGTGTGTGTGTGTGTGTGAGAGAGAGAGAGAGAGAGAGAGTGAGTGAGTGAGTGAGTGGGACTGAGTGAAAGTGTGTGTGAGAAACAGGGGGGCAGCAGGGGTGGGCGGGGTGAAGAAACAGAAAAAGACAGAAAAAAGATTGGAAACATTTTAAGTTATGACACACACACACGCACGCGCACACACACACACACACACACACACACACACACACACACACACACTCACACACAGGCAAACACAGACAAACACATGCTGTACGCATGCACGCACGCACACACACACACACACACACACACACACACTCACACACAGACAAACACAGACAAACACATGCTGTACGCATGCACGCAGGCAGGCACGCACACGCACATGTACACACACACACACACACACACACACACACACACACACACACACACACACAGGCACATTAGGTTTTTTCCCCCCCGCGGCAGACCTCCCAGGGTAAATCTCTTCTTCGTTGGTCTTCTTTGTGGCAGGGATTTGCTGTAATGAAGCAGGGGATCAGCGCGGTGACTCACACATTGTCAGAGTCACAGCCAGACCAATCTTCCTGCAGCTCCGGCCTGTCAGCTCCTCAATAGGCTCACTAATTATACTTTTGGACAGCTGAAGTGCACATTAATCTAAAAATAAGAGCGCGATATATGAGGGAGCGAGCGATCAGACCGCAGCGAGCAGAACAGGTTAGTCGGACAAAGGATGACAGATTGGCATGCTAATAGATACCTCTAGTATCTGTAACAGTCGCTGGTTCAAATCCCTGACTGGAACCCACAGGGCAAAGGTCCCCTGCAGCGATGGCACTTAAACCCTCTTACAGGTATTAAAACACATAAGTCTGTTATCAATCATGTCATTGTCTGCCTGCCCCTTTCAGATAAACCCATACAAAAGGTGTGGCATTAAGATTGACATGTCTACCGGCAACATTTCTATATTGACAGCCAGGTGATGCTTTTACATGCTTTTGCGTTGTTGTTGTTTTCATCGAGCCCTAAAGATAGATTCACACCTTTTTACGTCCAGACAGGAAGACAAGTCGCTTGCCAATTCCCCCCACAACTCTTTCCACTCCTTAACAAGTCTCAGCATAGACAGTCTGCTGCTGCTGCTGCTGCTGCTGCTGCTGCATCCTCTAGGGGCAGACCGCTGTGCTTCAAGTATGTCTGCATATTCTGATGTGATCGAAATAGAAAAGAATGGAATGGAAATGGACAACTGTCTAATAGTTGTTACAGTAAAATCGCATGGCCTGGATAGGGTGCACCACAGCGCTCTGAGGTTTTGCTAAAGGCTGCAAAGATCTCACTCGCCATTTCAATCATGAGAGACTAGTAGAAAATGTAACAAGCTTTAATGATACAACAAATTAATTTTGGCGTATGACTCCATGATATGATGAGAGGGCGTCGTCAGTGAAGAATAGGATAAGAAATCCCCCATAGGGAATTCTTCAATCAGGAGTCATGACGATGGTGGTGGTTAGGGGAGGAGGTGGGGTGAAAACAACTGCTTCAGCAATGATGATCAGCAACTGAGAATGACACATGGCACATACACAGCACAACTGTGAATGGGTGAGAAGACGGCATCAGAGAAAGGGGGCGAGCCTAACAATGAATGGGTTATACAACCTCAAAGAAAGGGGGCGTGCACTGTGATATGACCTGAACTGGGCGTTAGCTGTTAAGTAGTCAGTGGCCTTCATTGGCCTTGCACAGACTCATTCATTGGTACATATTCATGTATAAGTCCATTCTTGGTCTGCTCTCCTCTTACCTTTGGGGGTATTTCTCTCTCAAAACTAATAATTATTGCTTGAGTTCAAATGACACCCTCTTCTTACTGTGCGTCCTCTCAACGTTTGCACTGAATTTGCCAAACGGTGCTTTATGTTCTCCGCTCCTGCAACCTGGAACCACTTGCAGAAAGACTTGAGCTGATCCCCATTAGAGCATAAACATATTTACTACTTATCCGTGGTAATTGCTTCAACCCAGCTTAAGAAGATGCACCAAATTCAGATTTTTCTTTTTGTGATATTTCACACATTTGCTTCACTTGGCAGTTTGCAAAGAAACATGCAGGAGGAGGAGAAGGGAGAAAGGAGCGGAAAACGAGGCGAACAGAGGCACCATCAGGCCTCGTGGCTCTAAGCCCACTTTATTGAATTCTCTGTTGGCTTTATGAAGGCCGGGCTAAGACGGGGCCAACAGGTGCCAGTCTCAAGGGGGACGAGCGTTAGGATGTCCCCTTTGACCCCGGAGGGAGCATGGACAGCTGCAGTGTCTGAAAGGGTGTGTGTGTGTGTGTGTGTGTGTGTGTGTGTGTGTGTGTGTGTGTGTGTGTGTGTGTGTGTGTGTGTGTGTGTGTGTGTGTGTGTGTGTGTGTGTGTGTGTGTGTGTGTGTGTGTGTGGGAAGGGGGGGGGTTCAACAGGTTACAGACAGGGTGTTTCCAGGTCAAGGCCATAGGAAAGTCTACCCATCATCTTATGGATAGATAGATAGATAGATAGATAGATAGATAGATAGATAGATAGATAGATAGATAGATAGATAGGTAGGTAGGTAGGTAGATAGATGCTGTAGATAGATAGATAGATAGATAGATAGATAGATAGATAGATAGATAGATAGGTAGATAGATAGATAGATAGATATATAGATAGATAGATAGATAGATAGATAGATAGATAGATAGATAGATAGATAGATAGATAGATAGATAGATAGATAGATAGATAGAATAGTAAGATAGATAGATAGATAGATAGGTAGATAGATAGAATAATAATATAATTATAATATAATATTACAATTATATAATTGTAAATTGTAATCATAATTGTAATTTTTTGAGAGGGGGTGGGGAATCAATTAAATATCAACCTATTGAATATTGATATTGGCAGCTCCAATCCAAAAATATGTATTTATTGTCCAAAAATATTGTAATGTAAATAAATAAATAAATAAATAAATAAATAAATAAATAAGAATAAACTATTAAAGTTAAAATATGCAAACAAAGAGAATAAAACAAAATGCAGACAATATAGTTCAAGTACAAAATAGCCCATGTAAAGCAAGACTAAAAAGTGCATTTTTAAGGGAGGACAGTGAGCTGACTAGGCTGACCTTGTCTGACAGGTCGTTCCAGACCTGTCACTCATAGGTCAGTTTCCATAGAAAAGTGTGTAGAGTAGATTCCAACAGTGAAAAGATGTACCGTGTACCAACTGAGTTTGGCCGCCTTCACCCTCCACTCCATCCCGGCTGTGGATCGGCCTGGCCAGGAGAGAGACCAGCGGCAGGAGAGAGACCAGCAGTGGGGGAGAGAGTGAGTTTATGGATGTGTTTATTAAGGATCCCCCTGCAACAGCAGAGCAAATCGCTGGCTCTTGCTCTCCGCTTGCCTCTCGCTCTCCACTGGCCTCTCTCTTTTTTCATTCACTTGTGCTCTCTCTCTACCTCGCTCACCCTCCTACAGCCTCCTCACCCACACCTCTCCCTCTTTCCAGCTGTGGAGGAGGAAAACCCCTAACCGTGGGCCAGGCCGTCTGCTCTGCAGAGGGCCCTGCCAATCACCGGCCAGCACCGCTCGTGTTCTTCTGGAAGGCTTTTTCCATTGCAAGTGCCATGATGTACCTGCTAAGGTTAGACCAATATGTACTTTTCAAGATCCATAGTGTTTCAGACAGTGCCCAGCTTTGATGTGCTTCTTGTCTATAACTATCTTTGGCTCACTCGTTCTTATCGAGGGTTTACATTGAACAACACCATCAAAGCGGATACCATAACATAATGAGTGAACGAGTGTTTTGGGCTGATGATTAGCATCAATATGGCCGTGGCTTAACCGAGAAGGCAAGCCCTACCTTGAAGTAGTAGCACTGTCGCACCGGTTCTCCAACCAGCTCCGTCGTCCACCAGTCCTTCCATTGGCAGGTGCCCTATAGGCGAGATCTGATTCGATTTTTTTCAAAAGGTACGTGACAATTCAAGACCAGATGGATCATCATCCTACAATGTGTTGTGCATTCAAAACTTGCATCTCATCATATCAACAACAGTGAAGATCCTGGTCAGTTGAACAGCCGGGCAGCTCTGCTGCTGGACACTACTTGTACAGTATTTGCCATTATTATTATTATTATTATTATTATTACTATATAATCACTGTCTGTCTGTCTGTCTGAGCAAATGTATCTCCCCAGCCGTTCCTCCGATCGCCTCCTAAATTTGCCAAAACATTTTTCAGTGGTCTGGAATGAATCTGGTGCAAAGAGAGAGAGAGAAAAAAAGGGGGGGGGGGGGCTGCCCACAGAGGGCACTACAGTTATATTTTACATTTGTATTAGGCCTTCACACTCACAGAGCCATTGTGACATCATCAGCATCCCTGCTTCCCACTGATGATGTCACCGATGATGTAATCAGTGATGTCACTCGAGCAATTGTGAACATGTCATCAGTGATGATGTCATCAGTGGTGTCACTCAAGGAATTGTGATGTCATCAGTGAGTGTTGTCATCAGTGATGATGACACCCCCAAAAAAATCAGTGATGATGTCATGAGTGATGTCACTCAAGCAACTTCGCTGCTGAGTTTCGCCTGTCTGGTTTTTGGGGCAGATCTCTGCTTTGTTCAGCTCAACAGTCATGGTCAACCCAGACATACCTGAGGCCTTTTGACTGAGCGCCTGGTATTTTCAGGAGGGCTACGTTCTAAACAGCCAATCACTGATAGCAGAGCTCTGCGCTGCGCCAACACTGCGGTTGTCCGTCCATCAATGTGGGTGTCGTTCCGCAGCCATTTCATATCCGTTCCCCAGGACACCGTGGACCAGTGATGTCATTCATGCACTACATCACTGGTCCAAAACTTCATTGAAATCAACTCTCAATAACTCAAATGAATGACTGCAAAACTGTTTACAGTTTTCTGATATACTACTGATTTTGTAATGATACAAAGCTGGTTGAAATTCAGGCAGTGTTCCTTTAAGTGCTGCTTCCACAACATATAGGTTATAATTATTAGACACGGTGAGTGAAACAATGCAGCAACCCATCCAAACCCAACCAACATCACAATCCATTCCAAATAATTTTAATCAGCCAAGTCTACAGATAAATCATATCGATTCATCAAATCTTCTGGTTCAACTTACTTGAGCAGTTCCATGTATACGTTACGTGTGTGCACACATATTTATGCATGTGAGTACACTTCTGTGTGTGTACCTTGCATGTTTTCTTAACCTTCATTCATCAATGGAAGGTTTGCTGAGCACATGCTGTTGTTCAGCAACACCCTGATTCACATTCTTACAGTTGCACAATGGGACATCCCCTGTAGAATGCAACCGCAGCCACTCAGCAGCTCCTGTGGAGCAGTTGGCAGTAAAATGCAATGTTTCCAGGTTCTCTTTGGAGATGCCCCACAACTAGCCCACTTACCTAACTGCCTGCTTGTGTCATCTGGGCAATCCGTGGTGGCATCCTGATCTTGGTCTTTCTCAATATGCGTTCTTCTCTACAACGGTAGATATCACAGAACTTTATTTGTCAATCAAAGATGCCTGGTGACTTGGCTGACAAGAACGAATGGAAGCCCCAAGATTGATTGCAACAACACACATCCAAACAGCGCTATGGTCTGTATATATAGACTCAGCTGGGAAAGTGAACAGGTGCATCTTAAGTGGTCATAAGCAGGCAGGCCATCTCAAACTGTCTCCAAGATAACTTTGGAAGAATGTTCTTCTCCACGAGGACACAAGTATCAACCTAGCATTCCTGGATTTGATAATCACCTCTGGTTGACTTAGCAACTCGCTGCTGAAAATGCAACTGTGCAGACTTTGCAGTGCGTAGGTAATTTCAATATCGTCAGCAACGCCCATAGTCTGCTTATTCGCACTGACTAGTCCTTGTGTGTGTTTTGGTGTGTGTGTGTGTGTGTGTGTGTGTGTGTGTGTGTGTGTGTGTGTGTGTGTGTGTGTGACTGTTAGGAGCGTGACACGGTTATTTGCCAAGTATTAAGAGGTGTCCATTGTAGTCCTATAGATGTCTCTACTCATTGAAAACATGGCCTCCTGGCAGAATGCTGTAGACAGCAAAGTATTTGTGATGTGCGAAATAGACGGATGACTTTAAATCTGACGATTAGCTGTGCAAACGACGAGAGATGCATTACGTCTGCCGCGACCCAGGTGGAAATCCTGCAGGAATGTGGCCTGCAAAGGAGTTCCACCTGAACGCTCACAGACAAACACATGCTGTACACACAAACACACGTACACACACACGCAGGCTCACACAAATATAATAACATGCACTGTACATAGAAATAATGGTGGCATACACGTGTATACATAAACAGGTTTGTTCCAAATTTAGAGCTCCACCATTTCGAAATTTTACATCTTTCCAAATGATTGCAAGCATGAAATCAAAACTCGGTATGGAATTTAGCTTTGGATTTTTGGATTATTATGTTAAATTATAAATATAATATCATATCATATCATATAATATCATAATATTATATTATATTATATTATATTATATTATATTATATTATATTATATTATATTATATTATATTATATTATATTATACAATTTACAATAAAAATGGATAGCTTGTGCTTTGATGTGAAACTGTGAAACACTGCCAAGAGTCCACACTATAGCCTCTGTGCTGTTTGAGTTGCTTTTAGTGATTAGTGATGGAGCATCAGTCTATAATCATTCCAACACTGTCTGGTGAGATGCACTTTACAAATACAGACTGAACAGTGCCTGTGTAGAGGACATCTGAAACAATGTGCAGAGTAATTCGAGAAATATGAGCCGGGAATTATGTGGCCTTAGGGGAGTATCCATGACTCAAGCAGTGTTGTCGCTAACATGCCACTACGGATTCACTATAGTTGCATCTGTGATAGTGATCTGAACAATGCAGTGATTCTCAACCTTTTTCATATCAAGGACCCTGTAATTTAGGCCACATCGGCACCACCCTCCCCCATTTGATGAGATTTAGTCTCTTGGACACGAATCTGAGAATAATTTTAATCGTACAGTATATGATTTTGTCCAGAATTCTATGACTATCTGTATTTAATTGTAGGTAGAGATAGAGGGATAACAGTGAAACTATGATCAACATAGTAATTATTCTACATTCTCCAATCGTCTTCTAAATTAAATAATGGTGACGTTTAAACATTCATTCATTTGCTGGGGACCCCCTGGAACCCACTCAAGGACGGCTGTTGGTCCCCAGACCCCACATTGAGAAGGGTGTGTGTGAGGTATATGAGTGACAGCACACGTGTCTTCACGCAGCGCTCTCCTTCCATTCACGCTGACAATGACAGAGTGCTAACTGATCCCCAATGCAAATTGGCGCCCAGCCTGAATGTGGCTTTGGATTGGTGGACTTGTAAACGCTTCAAAAACGAAATTGAGACACAGAGTAGCCTATATGCCGTTTCACGACAATGTTTGCATTGGGGTGTGTGTATAGGGCCTGGCCTATGTTATGTACCGTACTTCTTTATATGGAGGGATGCATAGGAGGAGACCGTTCCAATCACCATCAACATAAAAAATACTCAAATCTCACGTAGGTACAATCTAAACACACACACGCACACACACACACACACACACACACACACACACACATACACACACACACATACACGTATACAGTATTATATATATATTTTTATATATATATATATATATATATATATATATATATATATATATATATATATATATATATATATATATATATATATATATATATATATATATATATATATAAAATACTGTATATGTGTATGTGTGTGTGTACACACACACACACACACACACACACACACACACAGACACACACAAACAAACATATACGAGGGATCAGCGTGACGTCACTTGACACCCAGAAATGCGGAACCCCGCGGCAGTTAATAGTATGAGTTGTGTCAAACAAACATTAATATCTCAAAAACTATACATCACATCGCTTATATTTTGACATTCTGAGTGAGAGCAGAAGTAGCTCAAGAGTTTGATGTATAATATATCCATGTCGTGTTAAAGTTGTGTGAACTGTCGCAGTTCTTAAAATGTAAACAGAGTTAACTGGCTAGAGTCAGCAACTCAAGCCTCGCGCCACTTGGGCTCCATAGGGTTCCATTGCCTTTACCACCCAGTGACGCGGTTTGTTTACCAAAATGCTGCTCGGCTGATCCCTCGTATATACATAAACATGTATGTACATGTATGTTTATGTTTATGTATGTGTATATTTATATGTATATGTATATATATATATAAAGGTACACAAACGATACATTCCATGGAACTTAACCAGAGATAAATATTTCACCCTGTGTAAGACGTCGATTTACATCAAGCATATCGTATCATCGCAACATATTGAGCATATCTTCGTAGACACAATTATCAAAAAGAACAACAGCACTTGTAAATGGAACAACAGCAATTACAGCAAGACCTGAATTCATCCCTCAATCTTTCCATCTCTCTTGCTGTCGGCTAAGCTGGAGGTGTGCAGCGGCACATCTCTCTCTGTGTGTCTGCTAAGCTGGAGGTGTGCAGCGGCACATCTCTCTCTCTCTGTGTGTCTGCTAAGCTGGAGGTGTGCAGCGGCACATCTCTCTCTCTCTGTGTGTCTGCTAAGCTGGAGGTGTGCAGCGGCACATCTCTCTCTCTCTGTCTGCTAAGCTGGAGGTGTGCAGCGGCACATCTCTCTCTCTCTGTGTGTCTGCTAAGCTGGAGGTGTGCAGCGGCACATCTCTCTCTCTCTGTCTGCTAAGCTGGAGGTGTGC
>NC_139631.1:1155000-1159297 GCF_964638095.1 Poromitra crassiceps | reverse complement strand
TATGGATAAAATGAATGGGGAGCTCTCTTCCAGGGAACGAGACGTCACGTGACTGTTCAGCTCTATTGTGGCAATAAAAGTGATTCTGATTCTGATGATCTGAGCAGATTATATTTCACTCTCCTCTTCTCACTCTGTACTGTATCTATCTTTCCCATTCTCTCCCTCTTTTTCCCTCTCTCTCTCTCTCTCTCTCGTTCTATCTCCCTCCCTCCCTCCCTCTCTCTCTCTCCCCCACCCCTCTCAGTTGATTTATCCATTGGTCTGTTTTCCCTGGACCACATGGCCCGGCAGTTTGCCCTAGCCTCACTCATCCAGAACCCATGTCATTCAGATCCAGTTAAATAAATGGCCCTATAAATTTCCTCCAATAATAAGCCTGGGTGCTGCTGGAATGTGTGGCGGCTGGTTGGGGACGGGACCCAGACAGCTCAGGCCGGTGTGAGAAAGCCAGCATGCAGCGCTGTGTGGACGATGTGTGTGTGTGTGCGCTTGTTAAAGAGAAGCCTGGGTTGAGGGTGTGTGTGTGTGTGTGTGTGTGTGTGGAGGAGGGGGGGGGGGGGTCGGTTGGTTTTGCTCGCCGGGAGCTGCAGCAGGGGTTGGTAGGCGGGTGGGTGGGTGGATGGGTGGGAGATTCCAGGCCCCCTGTCTGTCTCCCTACCTGGAACGAGACCTCAGGGACATTTTAACTCAGCCCACCCAGAGACAGAGACAGCAATCAGGCCTCCACCAGACCCGCTAAGCCAAGTTAAGTCAAGTGCGTGCACATGTGTGTCTGCATGCATGTGTGTGTGTGCGTGTGTGTGTGTGTGTGTGTGTGTGTGTGTGTGTGTGTCTCTGCGTGTGTGTGTGTGTGAGAGAGAGAGAGAGAGAGTGAGAGAGAGATAGAGAGAGAGAGAGAGAGTGTGTATGTGTATGTGTGCATTAGCACATGTGCACACAAACATATGCACAGTGGATATGAAAGCGATGAGGTAACGTCAGGGTCATCCAGATAACTAAATCATAAACAGAACAAATGAACTGGATGTAAATGAAGCATTGAAATATGAGTTGTGAAAGGACAAGCCAACATCCTGAGTAAAGATTCAAAAACTCAGAGGAAAAAGTGTGTTTGGAAATGATATGAGCCAATGTGTATAGAGTTGGACAGTTACATGAAGTGTTTTGAGGTTGCGGGTTCAATCCAGGATACAGTGTCAGTTTTGAAAATCAACATCCCAATTAAAGATTGAAAATAATTAATTAATTATTTTTTATTTTTTTAAATTTATTATTTAAAAGCTCTGACACAAGGGTTCTAAACCTCTAAGACCCAGTGGCTCATAGTGTTAGAAGACTACCTGAAAGTCTTGAGGTTGTGGGTTCGAGCCTGGGTCCTGGTCACAGACTCCTGAATTGTCGCGTCTGAGAACGTGCGGACCCTGGGTCGATTCCCTCTCCGCTGACAGTAACTGGATTGGGGTTGGCCTGTGTTCCCCCCGACCTTCCAGAGAGCTGTGAGGAGGAAGCCCCGTCCAGCTGAAAGTTTACCAACACATGAGGTTGACATTTTAAAAATGTTGGAATTGTTTTGTCATTGCATTATAGTATTATATAATATGTAGCATTGCGCACTGCCTGCAGTTCCCAATGTTTACTACATAAGCAGTGCCAATGATGTTTGACTTACTACATACAGTGTCTTACATTTGGTATTCCTCTCTCCACATATCATGTCAATCACATAATATATGTGTCTATGTAACTGCCTGTACTGTTTATTTAGTATGTACATGCTGTGTATTTCTTTGGTGCGGCCTATAGGCCTATAATAGTATATTACTCTGAAGCCGTTTTCCCACATGCGTACCGGAAAATTACCTGTAAGTCAATATCGGACATTTCCCTTCACACTTCTGCTCTCGCATATGGGAATCTAGCAGCAAAATTGCCTGTATGTTGGGGGGCGGGGCGGCACTGCAGAGCGGGTGGGGAGTGACGTGTTGGCAAAACTCTTGATGGTGAAATAAGTTTGCTTGTTTATCCGTTCACCTGCGTCGCGTTGAAGCACTTTTTACAGACTGGCTTCGTTTGATGTGTCCAGGCTTGCCTTCGCTGTCGGCAACGTAAGCAAAATACTTCCACATTTCGCTTCGTGCATTTGCTTCGTCTGTGTCCCTGTCGGGCTGTGACTGAAGGAGGAGGAGGACTGTGGCCAGAGAGCGAGCAGGCAGCAGAGAGGAGAGATCACAAGATCATTTCGCCAGTTTGCTTTAATGTGCGCGAATGATTAGATTATGCCCGCTGGAACATTAAGCAACGTGTGTACACCTCGCCCATGCCGGCAAATGACTGGACCTGTTCTATACTTGCGCCCGTTATCGCGCATACCGCTCTTCTGACTGGCTCGAAACTGGTGAAATGTCCGCGATGACGGGGTCGCGCTTATACCGGCACGACAACTTTCACACATGCAGGCATTAGACCACGTTCCGGTCATTTAGCGGTACAAAGCGCATGTGGGAAAACGGCTTGACTGTAAGGGCTAATGTCCACCAGCTCCGGAACAGATGTGGTACGGCTCCGGTGTGGCTGCGAACAGACCCACACTCATGTAATCTGTTAGACTTATGCGGGATCCGACAAAAATAGAACAGGTGCGTAATTTTTCCGTACCGCATGTATCGCCCATCAGTTAACATGGGCGAGAGTCTGAACCGGCAGTTTTACCGGATCCGCCTACGCAGCCGTAACCGGTGTACATTGGGTGTATGTGTGTTTACCAGTCAGGTTAAAGACATTGCATCTTAACAAGAACGCTTCTCCCTGATCAGGGAGAGCCACTTACCGGTATCTCTCTGAGCTACAGTCAAAGACTTCTGTCTCATTCATCAGTGTATTCCTAAGTGCTCAAACTAATGATTGGCTGTATTACTGCATCTCTGACCAATAACCACATTCAATTGTGCCTTACATGCATCAGCTTGCCCTTAACCTCGCGTCACCAGGCTCTTCCCGAGGAGAAGAACCTGGTTCCCATTGCACTTGAATTACACCTCTGGGCGTGGTTCCGGCGTAGACCCCGCCCAGCTTCAGCGGAACCAGAATTGTAAACCGGGTATCTGCCACATTTTTATCGTTCCCCCGTTGAAACGCTGATTCGAGTTGTGTAGGCTAACTAGTCGCCACGAATGGCGACGGTGGCGGCGATGCCATATTGCATCATTTTCTTTTAAAACATTTATGTACTATGTAACTTTTTAGTCACCTCGTATTATCAGGCTCCAGCTAGCTAATATTAGCTACACAGAAGATTTGTTCTGGCGCACACGCGGATTCTGGTTCCTGCCATTACGCATTGGTCACGCCCCCAGGTCCCGAAACACTCACCAACGGCTCCAGACTAGCTTGCCCTTGACTTGGCTTGGCCCGCTGGAGAAGCACTAACAATGTCGTTTCGGGTGAACTGAATTCTCGAATAATCACTTGGAAATGCTTAAGACTCATTTCAACCACCACATATCTAAGGAAAAAGCTTGGGAGACAAACTGTGTGGCAAGTGGGTGAAACTGATTTTTTTCTGGCTGCATCCATAGTTACTCATTAAATGATTGAATATTAAGGGTGGGGACGGGGGGGGGGGGGGGGGGGGGGGGTCTGACAAGGCGAACTGAACTGCAATTTTAAGTTTCACCAAATTCTCACAATTTCATCTTCAAGATCCAAAACCTCCATTACAGTAACGCCCATTAATGCAAGCAGAAGTGCACGACTGATTGAAAGTAAACATGTCAAATGTGTAAATACCACATACATAATATACATAATATACATGCATAAATACCACATAATACATCAATGCCATGTTCCTCTACTACTCTACTACATTTTGTCAAGAAGTTTGGTCATGAGGTTAAAAAAATAGGCAGCAAGCTTTTCGTGTGACTCGCTCACAGAGTTGGCATGTAGCATCTCCTCTCTCTCCCCAGAGGGTGTTCATAGTCCACTTCCCTGACCGATTCCAACTCAGCTCAGGTGTGCTTCTCCACTCGAGTGTCTTCCATCGGTAGCTAAGGAATGGAGCTCTCCATGGTGCTGAAACTGTGCTGTTTCATTTGGCCACTAATGAGCCATTTCTGCCCATTAAGCCGGCCCTAATATACCTCATTTAATAATGTGGCTCTGTTAGGTCACCTGCAGGGGTGCACATAAAATGACGTAGCTGTCGCCGAACACAATTTCTGCTCACTCATGCACACACGCACACACACACACACTCACTCACTCACTCACTCACTCACTCACTCACTCACTC
>NC_139631.1:1122500-1150000 GCF_964638095.1 Poromitra crassiceps | reverse complement strand
GCCTGGGGTAATCAGTGCACACATCAACAACAGTCCAGGTTGAGTGCTGACGTGACGTGGAAGCCTATGCGACAGTGTGTAGTTCTGGATTAGCTTAGCTCGAACTTTTTACTTCTAGGGCTCGCATTTACGCTACAAAACGAAAGTGGTCCTAATGTGTGAAGATTATCCGACTGAACTCTGGTTCGCGTTCCATTAAGCCAGCGTTGCCCAGAGAGATTATTAGAAGCATCGCGGCAAAAACCCATTCAAATCCCATAGACAGAAACAGTGAAGAACCAGGAAGTCCGGGACTTCCGCGTTCTGACTACAAAAATACGTCATCCCTGCGGCTCTCTATTAAAGGACTTTTGACATGTGCAAGTTATGTTCCCCCCCCCCATGATCACTAAGACTTGGGGGAACAATTTTCAATTGCCAGAAATTATTATGAATATTTTCTCTGTGTAATTTGAATACATTTCTGTGAGATTCAATTTCTGCGTTGTTTTGTCTTTTGTCCTCATGGTCATATAACTATGTATACATCCATGTGACATCATTGCAGCAGACATATTATGATAGTGCAAGCTGTCCTGAAAAAGGGGAAGAGGTACTACTTGATTGTGCATTACAGGGTTGAGGTTATCCAAGCATTATTACACAAGGAAACCAGACAGACCAAAAATATGAAAAAAATTGCTTCAAACCTTAAACGCAATTTAATTTAATTGGCCACTGCACTAACGAGCTACCAGTTTGGGCGCCCTAAATGCAGACGTGATTCTGGACTGAGCAGTCCCAATTGGGTCCCAATGCTACAGTGCTGTTTTCATAGGTGCCGTGTGCGAAACTAAAATCTGGATTTACTCAATAAAGGAATGTACATTTAAAAGTAGTGAAGTGAAGTAGAATATCTATCACTTCAATTACTAGAATAAGAGTAAAAGTATAGCATTTTATAAAAGTACTTTACAGATCCTCAAAAGAAACTACTCAACTAAGTATTTGTACTTCGTTACTTTTTACACCTACGTGTGTGTACAGCTGTCTACACACATGTAGCCTACCTGCCAAACCACCCACGCACGCACACACACATACATGCATACACACACATACACACACATACACACAGACACATGCACGCACACGCGCATGCGCTTGTGCACCCCTTTTACACACACACTCCCACTCAGAATTCATGTGCTTCTTGGCAGCAGCTGCAGCCCTTTGTGTGCTGTGTGTGTGTGTGTGTGTGTGTGTGTGTGTGTGTGTGTGTGTGTGTGTGTGTGTGTGTGTGTGTGTGTGTGTGTGTGTGTGTGTGTGTGTGTGTGTGTGTGTGTGTGTGTGTGTACTCTCCCACTGGCACAGCTGGCAGGGCATTACTGTAAAACACATTGAGCAGCCAGTATGGGATTTGGAGGGTCACTTTATCTCTCTGCTTCTTTCTGTCTCTGTTTCCCACTCTCACACTCACTCACACACACACACACACACACACACACACACACACACACACACACACACACACACACACACACACACACACACACACGCGCGCATGCACACACATGCACAGTGTGTCCCACTCCTTTTTACTGACCTGTTGTGGTCCTTTCAGACGTGCACACACAGGCACGCACGCCACACACACACACACACACACACACACACACACACACACACACACACACACACACACACACACACACACACACACACACACACACTTTAAAAAGGTGAAAATCCATAGCAGATTATGAAATTTGTCCTTTGAGGTTTAGTTTCCTCCTCTCTTCTCTCTCTCTCTCGCTCTCTCCCTCTCTCTCTCTCTCTCTCTCTCTCTCTCTCGGCTTCTCAGCTGATTGATTGTTTTATTCTGCTTTCGTCAGAGGAGAATTCCACAGGAAATGGCGGTAATTAAGAAATATTGATGCTGGATATATCTATTTACTTTTCCAAAATGATCATTAGCAAAGCTGCGCTGCAGTCGTTCATCACTGTACGGAGGCACTTGGCATCAGACTTGCGCGCCGCGGGCCTATCCCAGCATTCCTCTGACCGATGACTTCATTAGGGCTTGATTTGCCATCCTGTAAACATGTGGAGATATGATATCATGTTTGGAGCAACTCCTCATCTCTCTCCCATAGAGCAGCACAACATCCCTAAGAGATGTACAGGATGTGGACAGAATAACAGAAACACTGCCTACCAACACGAGGGTCGCAGGTTCAAGCCCCCGTGTTGCCTCCGGCTTGGTCGGACGTCCATACAGGCACAATTGGCCGTGTCTGCGGGTGGGAATTAATGGCCTATGTCCACCAGCTGCGGTATGGCTCCGTGCGGCTGCCTGAACATGTAATCTTGTCAGACGCATGCGGATCCGGCAAAAAGTTGAATAGGTGTTTATTTGTTCCGTACCGCCTGTATTGTCCATCTATCAACATGGGCGAGAGTCTGTTCCGGCAGTTTTACCGGAGCTACACAGAGCCGTACCGCAGCTGGGCTTAAAGGAACACTCCGCCAATTTTCAATCAGCTTTGTATCATTACAAAATCAGTAGTATATCAGAAAACTCTAAACTGTTTTGAAGTCATTCATTTCGTTTGACAGTTATTGAGAGTTGATTTGAGTTAAGTTGTGGACCAGTGATGTAATTTGTGCATGAATGACATTACTGGTCCACAAAACAACTCGCAATAACTGGTGTTCCTGGTGTATGTGTCCTGGTCGCTGCAGACAGTAGTGCCTCCTCTGGTCGGTGGTGTTGTTGGTGGTGGTGGTAGGGGGAGGACTGGGGGGAATATAGACTCCGTTCTTTCTTAGTCTTTATCCACTTGGTGTAGGTGGCGCTGTTGGCGCCGCTCACCACACGCTAAATCTTGCTGGTGAAACGCCTCCCTGTCAGGTGAAAAGAAGCGGCTGATGTATGATGAAGCATGGATGAAGCATGTGCTAGTCTACGGCTCTCCCCAGATTGACAGAGGGGGTGGAGCAATGACCAGGACAGTAGGGGGAATTGGCCAAGTAAAATTGGGGAGAAAATCAATAATACAACAAATAAATAAATAAATAAATAAATAAATAAATAAATAAATAAATAAATAAATAAATAAATAATTACAAATGGCAGTTACACATGTGAGTCCAACCCAGTCTCACAGCAAATTGTGTAATAGTAACTAAACGCTCTGAAATTGTTAGATGGTAATGTTCTTTGTAGTTTCACAACAATGGCTGTAAACTTGTTACATGGCAATGCTTTTTACGTTTCTGCAAACATTTAATGTCAACATAGATTTTAAACCAAACATCGTTAATTTGAAAACGTTACACAAATAAAAGGCCCTAGGCCCTAGGGTCGGGTCGGGCCGGGCTTCAGGCCCCCTCGGGCCGGGCCAGAATGCAGGGCGCTACGGCAAAGGAGCACAAAGCCACTCGACAGCACCGGGGTGCAAACACTGTTCCCACACACAGAGGGATTGTGCATTTAAATCCCTTGAAACCGTCCAAAATAAAATTCAAGTCAGAGAAAGATCAGTAGTTCTCTCTATTCTACCTCAATTTGGTTTGATTTAAACCTATTTGAGTTCAAAAGATTCTCGTTTATCTTTGAAATGACTCGGAAACTGTACTTGAAAGTGTTACAACTGACCCGTGTTACAACCATCCCCGCTCTCCCCTATGGGCCCAGTATTCCACTACGCACAGTCCAGGACTTGGATGACATCATCCGAGAAGGATTGAAACGGTTGTGGAAAGGTCAAGAGTGGCCCAAGACGTAACTTGACAATCATTTATGTGTTTCCGTTATATCTTTTCAAGCCCTTGTATCCATTTGCTTGAGCTGCAGTCTCCAAGCTGACCTATATGTAACAACACTCAGTGGTGTTGGCATATTGAAAAACCCCCTTGATCCCTCTGTACCAGTTGTCTGCATTGATTTTCTCCCACTACCTCTCCGGATTACAACCTTCTTTCCCCTTTGTGTTGGCTGAGCCTATATTGATTTACAGTCCGAGCTGGAGTGTGTGTGTGTGTGTGTGTGTGTGTGTGTGTGTGTGTGTGTGTGTGTGTGTGTGTGTGTGTGTGTGTGTGTGTGTGTGTGTGTGTGTGTGTGTGTGTGTGAGAGAGTGAGAATCCAGGGATTTGACATTAATCGCACCATCAGTGAAAGTAATGGCGCTGTAATGTCCGGAGGTCCCAGTGTGTGAGCGAGCAGGGAGTTTGATATACACTCTGGGTCCAGCCCCAGCAGTGATTCATGGCCAAGTCTCTCTCTCTCCCTCTCTCTCACACACACACACACACACACACACACACACACACACACACACACACACACACACACACACACACACACACACACTCCATAGCTGTAGCTGATTAGCACTGAGCTCTGACCTGACAGCCACACTAGACCTCACCATAAATTACTGTTTATTGAAGCAGCAATGGCCTTGTGCACGCATATACCGTATATATATATATATATATATATATATATATATATATATATATATATTAGGGTGTGCCAGCCAGTGCAAAACTTTTGTTAATGAAGTAGAGCAGATAGGCTAATCACAGAAATCCTTCCTCACCTATCCTTCTCTTTCTCCAATTTCCTATCTGTCCCAGAAAGGACAAATGTAGTGAAGTAAAACGTACATTACTGGCTCAAATATATACTCAAGTAAAGAGTAGTACAGTTTTAAAAAGGAAAACCAAGCGTCCATGGTGGCTCACCTAGAGTGCGTACCACAAAGGCTTAGTCCTTCGCGTGGCCGACCGGGGTTCGAATCCGACCCGTGGTCCTTTGCCGCATGTCATCCTCTCTATCTCCCCACCTTTCCTGTTTGCCTACTGTCCTATTAAAATAAAGGCAACATGCCCAAAACATGAAAATGAAAACTTGTGTACTCGTCTCGTGTGTTACTTATACCTCGTTACTACCCATTTGCAAGATAGAGTTGCCGTAGAGTCTAGTAGATTACGTCTACGACATGTTTTTCTTTGGCGTTTAAAAAGACGCTTTGCTAATACAACTGGACTTTTGCCCCCCAAACAAAGCAGAGCTCATAAATCAGCCCAATTATCTGTAAATGGGGGTGAGACGTGTTTGACACGCTGATATGTACAAGGTAAGATACAAGATAAGAGAGACAAGACAGAGGACTTAACATTACCAGATGGAAATTATGTCTAGGTCAAGACATACAGATACAACAATAACACAGTAATTTTTCCTCACTCTCTCTCACACTCAAACACCCCCCAGTATGGCAAGCCGTTCTTCCATGCCAGCTCCAGGGCTGCTGTTCTGCAGCTGAGCCTGATCTCTGAGCCTCTGTGGAGGTTAAGTGAAAAGACCTCTAGAGGGAAAAGGGACATTTTCCTACAGGGATCAATAGAGTAATCGCATCACAAGAGCAGGCTGATACCATATTTTGGTTATTTTTCAGTATCTTGAAATATGACCAATCATAGCAAAATCGTTCAGAAAAGTACTAGTATTCAGTATTTCCCCAATAATTGTATTCTTGAATGGACAGTTCTTAATACTCCTAATACTGCTGCTATCGCCACTACTTACTACTGATAATAATAATGATAATAAAACATATTCATGCATACGTGTGAAATGCTATCCCAAATATTGCATACAAATCAATTCAGGTTAAAGGCTTCCCATAGTTGATCACTTTAGTATTGCTCAATTAAATGTGCTCAAACAAGCTGCATTATGCATCCTACTGTACTAGAGCTGGATGACACTGATTGGTTATTATTATTAATATAAAGCCAATAGAGTACAGCAGGGATGACATATTTTTGTATAGGCTTACCCAGAAGTCCCTGCACTTCCTGGTTCTTCTTACATGTAAAAGTCAGTGGGATTTTCTTCATGGGAATTTCAGTTAAATGCGTGAAATAAGATCTGTGGTTAACAAAGGTTTATGAAACAGCGAACTTTGTGTGCAAAAAATAATCTCCAGAAATGAGGAAAACACTTTTATGACTTTTGAATTTACACTTTGAAATAAAACTCATAAAAGTTGTCCATATCTGTGAAGATTATGTTGCTAAACTCCTAAAAATCCTCACACACAAATCTACATCCAGGTCTTTCCGACTCATTCCTGAGGTACTCTATATCGGCCCTGATATATTAATGTTAAACAATAAATTTAATTTAACTTTAACTTTTGCAGTGATTTTTAGAATGAAAGAGAAGTTGCTGGTAGAATCAACAAACATCATATTTGATTAGTCAGCCCAGCATAAAAAAAGCCTAATCTAATAATTCACAGAGATCTAAGTCAATTCAAGTTGATTTGTATAGCCCTAATTCATGCATGCATCAAGCATGTCAGAGGGCTTTACAGAGAATGTCTAGCTATGCACTATCAATAATAAACTGATTAAACAATCTTATATTAGAGAGAGAGAGGGAGAGAGAGGAGGGAGGGAGGGGAAGAAGGGAGAGAGAAGAGAGAGAACAGAACAAATAGGGTATACTGGGGCTGGGCGATACGGTTGAAATCAATATCACGATAATCATAATCAAAAGGATCATTCTCGATACCAATGTATATCACAATATGGGTCATGTTAGCAAGATCACATTTAATAATCATATTATCACATATTATAATTACCTGGCAATTATCACATCATCACGATATGATACCACTGAAAGACGATAAATGATAAATGAATTATCGCCCAGCCCTAGGGCATACAGCTGTTGCTCGGAGCAGCAGCACTGAAGCCTCGACACAGTGAATAGTCTGGCTGTAAACGGTGCTGACATGCGCTTGGAGACGCGCTGATCATTTTCTTTCTTATTTTACAGCATGTTCTCCTTGTGTCACTGAATCACCTTAAACAAGACGAGAGGGCAGAGAAGAGAGAGCGCGCCCACACCAGTCACAACATGCAGCATCCAATAAAAGGAAGAGGCAATTAAAAAGCTGGTTTCCTGGAGAAAACCCACAGCTATGTGAAGAACCACCAACAGTGTGTCCTTCATCTCTGTACACCAATGAGATTGCACTCAGCAAAAATGGCAAAAATAAAGCCATGTATGTTCTAGTTTTAATATAGGCAATATGGCAAATGGCCTAATATATATATATATATATTTATAAAACGGCTCTCTCAAATCAAGCAATCTGATTGGTTCACAGCCATTGTATAATTCCAGTAACCGAGTTGGCCATGGGTTATTGGTTGCCATGGCAACTCTCTTACTAAGAGAGTAATAATAAGGCTTACCTCAAATGACAACGTAGAAAAAAAAATGGCGGAGACAGCTGTCAGATCCTTGTGAATCGATCTTCGCTTATAACTTTACTAATACTTCGCAGAAAATGATGTTTTGTACAAGAATAGATGCGGGCTAATGTCTTCTTTGCAAAAGAAAGGCTGTTAACCCCGCATTTAACTTCGCATTTAACCCTGTAACGTTAGTTGGTGTCAGCTTTGCAGAGAGCATTCAGCTTCTCAACAAGCGCTGAGAATGCAGCGCTGCGGCTCGAGCTGCCTGTCGGGGTTTCCAGAAAAATCTCAGCTACTCAGCAAGCGCCAGGATTGGCCAATGTCAACTTCAGTCTCCAGAACGATCCAATCAAATCACCCGCATGTTCTTGCGGTCCCGCCTTACAGTAGTGTTTCAACTGACTCTATCAGAATGACATGCCAGTCGGAGTCGGACTTATAGTATTAATATTATTATTATATTATCATACTTGGAAACCGTTTTATAAAAGCAATATAGCACTCGAGCAGCGTGTGTTGTGGAATATATCCCGCTGATAAACTGTTATCCCACGAGGCCGCACAGTTTATCAGCGGGATATATTCACCACAACACACTTGCTCTCGTGATATATTGCTTAAATATATATATATACACAATATACAATCACAATTGTTGTCCCACATTGGGATGTCACTGATGATGTCACAATGTCTATGACATAGACATTGTGACATCATCAGTGATGTCACTCAAGCAATTGTGATGTCATCATGTCTATGGACATTGTGACATCATTAGGTGATTTATGACATCACTGATTATGTCACTATTGACATAACTGTCAACAGTCATTGCTCGAGTGACATCACTGATGATGTCATGACATTATGAGATCACAATTGCTCAAGTGACATCACTGAAGATGTCATGACATTGTGACATCATCAGTGATGTCATAAACCCCTCCTGCTGAAGCTATATAAGTGGCGGACCCTTTTTCTTGTGATTTCCTTTGCGAGAGGCTACTGTCTTGTGACTACAGCCAAAATGGGAAAGGCGAAGCTCCATATCAGCATTGTAGTGGTCGGCCATGTGGACTCCGGCAAGTCCACCACCACCGGCCACCTCATCTACAAGTGTGGTGGCATCGACAAGAGAACCATTGAGAGGTTTGAGAAGGAAGCCTCTGAGATGGGTAAGGGCTCTTTCAAGTATGCCTGGGTGCTGGACAAGCTGAAGGCAGAGCGTGAGCGTGGCATCACCATCGACATCTCACTGTGGAAGTTTGAAACCAGCAGGTACTACGTGACCATCATCGACGCCCCCGGGCACAGGGACTTCATCAAGAACATGATCACCGGGACCTCACAGGCAGATTGTGCTGTGCTGATTGTGGCTGCTGGCGTGGGAGAGTTTGAGGCAGGCATTTCCAATAACGGGCAGACCCGCGAGCATGCTCTCCTGGCCTACACGCTGGGCGTGAAGCAGCTCATTATCGGCGTCAACAAGATGGACTCCACTGAGCCAAAATACAGCCAGAAGCGATATGAAGAAATTGTGAAGGAAGTGAGCACCTACATCAAGAAGATTGGCTACAGTCCTGACGCTGTAGCCTTTGTGCCCATTTCTGGCTGGAACGGAGACAACATGCTTGAGGCCAGCCCCAACATGACCTGGTTTAAGGGCTGGAAGATCAGCAGGAAAGACGGAAATGTCTCAGGCGTCACACTGCTGGAGTCTCTGGACGCCATCCAGCCCCCATCCCGTCCCACAGACAAACCTCTCCGTCTGCCCCTGCAGGACGTCTACAAGATCGCAGGTATTGGAACAGTGCCTGTGGGCCGTGTGGAGACGGGCATCCTAAAGCCCGGCATGGTGGTGACCTTTGCCCCCGTCAATCTGACCACTGAGGTGAAGTCTGTGGAGATGCACCACGAGACGCTGACCGAGGCCCTCCCCGGCGACAATGTGGGCTTCAACGTCAAGAACGTGTCGGTCAAGGACATCCGCCGCGGCAACGTGGCCGGCGACAGCAAGAACGACCCGCCCCAGGAAGCTGTCAGCTTCACCGCACAGGTGATCATCCTGAATCACCCGGGCCAGATCAGTGCTGGTTACACTCCTGTGCTGGACTGCCACACGGCCCACATTGCCTGCAAATTCGCAGAGCTCAAGGAGAAGATTGACCGGCGCTCTTGCAAGAAGCTGGAGGACAGCCCCAAGGCTCTCAAGTCAGGAGAGTCTGCCATTGTTCAAATGATCCCCAGCAAGCCCATGTGTGTTGAAAGCTTCTCCGAGTATCCTCCACTGGGTCGTTTTGCCGTGCGCGACATGCGTCAGACCGTGGCCGTCGGTGTGGTCAGGGGAGTGGAGAAGAAGAATGTCACTGCAGGTAAAATCACCAAGTCTGCCCAGAAGGCCCAGAAGAGCAAATGAATGTTCTGCTCCACTGCCGAGACCCCAGGTGTGGTCCGAGGTGTGGTCCGAGCGAGGGGGACGGAAGTCCCCCCCACACACAAGTTTGATTACTAATGCTTAATGACACATTACCATGCCCACTGACTCCCCTCATTAGCTGCTTGAGGAATGGAAATCGAATGTGCCTCAATAAATACAACAAATAAATACATAAATAAATGAATGAATAAATAAATAAATGTGATCTATTCATTTTGTTTTTGTGTTTTTATTTATTAATTTACGCACTTATATTTATTTTACCATTTATTGATTCAATCATTGATTTATCTATTCCTATATTTCTTATTGAATTTGTTTATTCCTTCATTTCAGAGTTTTGTGCAAATCCGTTCATAACTTTTTGAGATATCCTGCGGACGCACAAACAGACAGACAGACAAACAGGGACAAAAACAAACATGACCTCTCCTGCCAGCTCCGTGATATAATCATATAATTCACATAATTCCTCATTTTGCTGCATGGGACCCGGGTTTGGGAAGTGCTGGGCTATGGGGTTTCATTGGAGTTTCCTGAGGTTAACCCGATGTCCTGTGTGACCCCAAAGGATGCCCGGGAAGATTTTTGGAAGGGATACCTCACCTCTCCACACACACCCCACCCCCCCGCCCTCCACCATCTCAGGGGGTCCGGCCAGGCCTGGCAGCCCCTCAAAGACGGCCTTCTTTCACCCCACGCCCCTGGGGAGAGCAGCCCCCAACATTTATGCAAAGTCAATAAGCCCTAATTGTAGGATCGGCTTACAAGTCAAATTCTTCTTGAGCCCATTAACAACTGTAGTTAATTATACGTCGAGAGGAGGGGTGTGTGAATGTGTGTGTGTGTGTGTGTGTGTGTGTGTGTGTGTGTGTGTGTGTGTGTGTGTGTGTGTGTGTGTGTGTGTGTGAGAGAGAGAGTGAGTGAGGGAGTGAGGGACTGAGTGAAAGTGTGTGTGAGAAACAGGGGGGCAGCAGGGGTGGGCGGGGTGAAGAAACAGAAAAAGACAGAAAAAAGATTGGAAACATTTTAAGTTATGACACACACACGCACGCGCACACACACACACACACGCACACACACACACTCACACACAGACAAACACATGCAGTACGCATGCACGCAGGCAGGCACGCACACGCACATGTACACACACACACACACAGGCACATTAGGTTTTTTCCCCCCCGCGGCAGACCTCCCAGGGTAAATCTCTTCTTCGTTGGTCTTCTTTGTGGCAGGGATTTGCTGTAATGAAGCAGGGGATCAGCGCGGTGACTCACACATTGTCAGAGTCACAGCCAGACCAATCTTCCTGCAGCTCCGGCCTGTCAGCTCCTCAATAGGCTCACTAATTATACTTTTGGACAGCTGAAGTGCACATTAATCTAAAAATAAGAGCGCAATATATGAGGGAGCGAGCGATCAGACCGCAGCGAGCAGAACAGGTTAGTCGGACAAAGGATGACAGATTGGCATGCTAATAGATACCTCTAGTATCTGTAACAGTCGCTGGTTCAAATCCCTGACTGGAACCCACAGGGCAAAGGTCCCCCGCAGCGATGGCACTTAAACCCTCTTACAGGTATTAAAACACATAAGTCTGTTATCAATCATGTCATTGTCTGCCTGCCCCTTTCAGATAAACCCATACAAAAGGTGTGGCATTAAGATTGACATGTCTACCGGCAACATTTCTATATTGACAGCCAGGTGATGCTTTTACATGCTTTTGCGTTGTTGTTGTTTTCATCGAGCCCTAAAGATAGATTCACACCTTTTTACGTCCAGACAGGAAGACAAGTCGCTTGCCAATTCCCCCCACAACTCTTTCCACTCCTTAACAAGTCTCAGCATAGACAGTCTGCTGCTGCTGCTGCTGCTGCTGCATCCTCTAGGGGCAGACCGCTGTGCTTCAAGTATTTTCTGTATATACTGATGTATCGAAATAGAAAAGAATGGAATGGAAATGGACAACTGTCTAATAGTTGTTACAGCAAAATAGCATGGCCTGGATAGGGTGCACCACAGCGCTCTGAGGTTTTGCTAAAGGCTGCAAAGATCTCACTCACCATTTCAATCATGAGAGACTAGTAGAAAATTTAACAAGCTTTAATGATACAACAAATTAATTTTGGCGTATGACTCCATGATATGATGACGTTCTCCTGAGATGATGAGAGGGCGTCGTCAGTGAAGAATAGGATAAGAAATCCCCCATAGGGAGTTCTTCAATCAGGAGTCATGACGATGGTGGTGGTCAGGGGAGGAGGTGGGGCGAAAACAACTGCTTCAGCGATGATGATCAGCAACTGAGAATGACACATGGCACATACACACCACATAGCAAAACAGAGTAAAACATGGGCCCTGATATACTATGCTGATTAGGTGATTGGGATCAGCTGGAAAGGAATAGCTTGGGCTGATTGGTTATTGCCACATGTGTGGTAAACTGTGAATGGGTGAGAAGACGGCATCAGAGAAAGGGCCTAACAATGAATGGGTTATACAACCTCAAAGAAAGGGGGCGTGCACTGTGATATGACCTGAACTGGGCGTTAGCTGTTAAGTAGTCAGTGGCCTTCATTGGCCTTGCGCAGACTCATTCATTGGTACATATTCATGTATAAGTCCATTCTTGGTCTGCTCTCCTCTTACCTCTGGGGGTATTTCTCTCTCAAAACTAATAATTATTGCTTGAGTTCAAATGACACCCTCTTCTTACTGTGCGTCCTCTCAACGTTTGCACTGAATTTGCCAAACGGTGCTTTATGTTCTCCGCTCCTGCAACCTGGAACCACTTGCAGAAAGACTTGAGCTGATCCCCATTAGAGCATAAACATATTTACTACTTATCCGTGGTAATTGCTTCAACCCAGCTTAAGAAGATGCACCAAATTCAGATTTTTCTTTTTGTGATATTTCACACATTTGCTTCACTTGGCAGTTTGCAAAGAAACATGCAGGAGAAGGAGAAGGGAGAAAGGAGCGGAAAACGAGGCGAACAGAGGCACCATCAGGCCTCGTGGCTCTAAGCCCACTTTATTGAATTCTCTGTTGGCTTTATGAAGGCCGGGCTAAGACGGGGCCAACAGGTGCCAGTCTCAAGGGGGACGAGCGTTAGGATGTCCCCTTTGACCCCGGAGGGAGCATGGACAGCTGCAGTGTCTGAAAGGGTGTGTGTGTGTGTATGTGTGTGTGTGTGTGTGTGTGTGTGTGTGTGTGTGTGTGTGTGTGTGTGTGTGTGTGTGTGTGTGTGTGCGTGTGCTTGTGCGTGTGTGTGTGTGTGTGGGGAAGGGGGGGGGGTTCAACAGGTTACAGACAGGGTGTTTCCAGGTCAAGGCCATAGGAAAGTCTACCCATCATCTTATGGATAGATAGATAGATAGATAGATAGATAGATAGATAGATAGATAGATAGATAGATAGATAGATAGATAGATAGATAGATACTTACATAGATCGATAGATAGATAGATAGATAGGTAGGTAGATAGATGCTGTAGGTAGATAGATAGATAGATAGATATAGATAGATATAATAGTAAGATAGATAGATAGATAGGTAGATAGAATAATAATATAATTATAATATAATATTACAATTATATAATTATAAATTGTAATCATAATTGTAATTTTTTGAGAGGGGGTGGGGAATCAATTAAATATCAACCTATTGAATATTGATATTGGCAGCTCCAATCCAAAAATATGTATTTATTGTCCAAAAATATTGTAATGTAAATAAATAAATAAATAAATAAATAAATAAATAAATAAATAAATAAATAAATAAATAAATGAATAAATAAGAATAAACTATTAAAGGTAAAATATGCAAAAAAAGACAATAAAACAAAATGCAGACAATATAGTTCAAGTACAAAATAGCCCATGTAAATCAAGACTAAAAAGGGCATTTTTAAGGGAGGACAGTGAGCTGACTAGGCTGACCTTGTCTGACAGGTCGTTCCAGACCTGTCACTCATAGGTCAGTTTCCATAGAAAAGTGTGTAGAGTAGATTCCAACAGTGAAAAGATGTACCGTGTACCAACTGAGTTTGGCCGCCCTCACCCTCCACTCCATCCCGGCTGTGGATCGGCCTGGCCAGGAGAGAGACCAGCGGCAGGAGAGAGACCAGCAGTGGGGGAGAGAGTGAGTTTATGGATGTGTTTATTAAGGATCCCCCTGCAACAGCAGAGCAAATCGCTGGCTCTTGCTCTCCGCTTGCCTCTCGCTCTCCACTGGCCTCTCTCTCTTTTTTCATTCACTTGTGCTCTCTCTCTACCTCGCTCACCCTCCTACAGCCTCCTCACCCACACCTCTCCCTCTTTCCAGCTGTGCAGGAGGAAAACCCCTAACCGTGGGCCAGCCAGCTAGTCAGCCAGGCCGTCTGCTCTGCAGAGGGCCCTGCCAATCACCGGCCAGCACCGCTCGTGTTCTTCTGGAAGGCTTTTTCCATTGCAAGTGCCACGATGTACCTGCTAAGGTTAGACCAATATGTACTTTTCAAAATCCATAGTGTTACAGACAGTGCCCAGCTTTGATGTGCTTCTTGTCTATAACTATCTTTGGCTCACTCGTTTTTATCGAGGGTTTACATTGAACAACACCATCAAAGCGGATACCATAACATAATGAGTGAACGAGTGTTTTGGGCTGATGATTAGCATCAATATGGCCGTGGCTTAACCGAGAAGGCAAGCCCTACCTTGAAGTAGTAGTACTGTCGCACCGGTTCTCCAACCAGCTCCGTCGTCCACCAGTCCTTCCATTGGCAGGTGCCCTATAGGCGAGATCTGATTCGATTTTTTCCAAAAGGTACGTGACAATTCAAGACCAGATGGATCATCATCCTACAATGTGTTGTGCATTCAAAACTTGCATCTCATCATCAACAACAGTGAAGATCCTGGTCGGTTGAACAGCCGGGCAGCTCTGCTGCTGGACACTACTTGTACAGTATTTGCCATTATTATTATTATTATTATTATTATTACTATATAATCACTGTCTGTCTGAGCAAATGTATCTCCCCAGCCGTTCCTCCGATCGCCTCCTAAATTTGCCAAAACATTTTTCAGTGGTCTGGAATGAATCTGGTGCAAAGAGAGAGAGAGAAAAAAAGGGGGGGGGGCCTGCCCACAGAGGGCACTACAGTTATATTTTACATTTGTATTAGGCCTTCACACTCACAGAGCCATTGTGACATCATCAGCATCCCTGCTTCCCACTGATGATGTCACCGATGATGTAATCAGTGATGTCACTCGAGCAATTGTGAACATGTCATCAGTGATGATGTCATCAGTGGTGTCACTCAAGGAATTGTGATGTCATCAGTGAGTGTTGTCATCAGTGATGATGACACCCCCCAAAAAATCAGTGATGATGTCATGAGTGATGTCACTCAAGCAACTTCGCTGCTGAGTTTCGCCTGTCTGGTTTTTGGGGCAGATCTCTCTGCTTTGTTCAGCTCAACAGTCATGGTCAACCCAGACATACCTGAGGCCTTTTGAATGAGCGCCTGGTATTTTCAGGAGGGCTACGTTCTAAACAGCCAATCACTGATAGCAGAGCTCTGCGCTGCGCCAACACTGCGGTTGTCCGTCCATCGATGTGGGTGTCGTTCCGCAGCCATTTCATATCCGTTCCCCGGGACACCGTGGACCAGTGATGTCATTCATGCACTACATCACTGGTCCAAAACTTCACAGAAATCAACTCTCAATAACTGTCAAATGAATGATTGCAAAACTGTTTACAGTTTTCTGATATACTACTGATTTTGTAATGATACAAAGCTGGTTGAAATTCGGGCAGTGTTCCTTTAAGTGCTGCTTCCACAACATATAGGCTATAATTATTAGACACGGTGAGTAAACAATGCAGCAACCCATCCAACCCCAACCAACATCACAATCCATTCCAAATCATTTTAATCAGCCAAGTCTACAGATCAATCATATCAATTTATCAAATCTTCTGGTTCAACTTACTTGAGCAGTTCCATGTATACGTTACGTGTGTGCACACATATTTATGCATGTGAGTACACTTCTGTGTGTACCTTGCATGTTTTCTTAACCTTCATTCATCAATGCAAGGTTTGCTGAGCACATGCTGTTGTTCAGCAACACCCTGTTTCACATTCTTACAGTTGCACAATGGGACATCCCCTGTAGAATGCAACCGCAGCCACTCAGCAGCTCCTGTGGAGCAGTTGGCAGTAAAATGCAGTGTTTCCAGGTTCTCTTTGGAGATGCCCCAGAAACTAGCCCACTTACCTAACTGCCTGCTTGTGTCATCTGGGCAATCCGTGGTGGCATCCTGATCTTGGTCTTTCTCAATATGCGTTCTTCTCTACAACGGTAGATATCACAGAACTTTATTTGTCAATCAAAGATGCCTGGTGACTTGGCTGACAAGAACGAATGGAAGCCCCAAGATTGATTGCAACAACACACATCCAAACAGCGCTATGGTCTGTATATATAGACTCAGCTGGGAAAGTGAACAGGTGCATCTTAAGTGGTCATAAGCAGGCAGGCCATCTCAAACTGTCTCCAAGATAACTTTGGAAGAATGTTCTTCTCCACGAGGACACAAGTATCAACCTAGCATTCCTGGATTTGATAATCACCTCTGGTTGACTTAGCAACTCGCTGCTGAAAATGCAACTGTGCAGACTTTGCAGTGCGTGGGTAATTTCAATATCGTCAGCAACGCCCATAGTCTGCTTATTCGCACTGACTAGTCCTTGTGTGTGTTTTGGTGTGTGTGTGTGTGTGTGTGTGTGTGTGTGTGTGTGTGTGTGTGTGTGTGTGTGTGTGTGTGTGTGTGTGTGTGTGTGTGTGTGTGTGTGTGTGTGTGTGTGTGTGTGTGTGTGACTGTTAGGAGCGTGACACGGTTATTTGCCAAGTATTAAGAGGTGTCCATTGTAGTCCTATAGATGTCTCTACTCATTGAAAACATGGCCTCCTGGCAGAATGCTGTAGACAGCAAAGTATTTGTGATGTGCGAAATAGACGGATGACTTTAAATCTGACGATTAGCTGTGCAAACGACGAGAGATGCATTACGTCTGCCGCGACCCAGGTGGAAATCCTGCAGGAATGTGGCCTGCAAAGGAGTTCCACCTGAACGCTCACAGACAAACACATGCTGTACACACAAACACACGTACACACACACGCAGGCTCACACAAATATAATAACATGCACTGTACATAGAAATAATGGTGGCATACACGTGTATACATAAACAGGTTTGTTCCAAATTTAGAGCTCCACCATTTCAAAATTTTACATCTTTCCAAATGATTGCAAGCATGAAATCAAAACTCGGTATGGAATTTAGCTTTGGATTTTTGGATTATTATGTTAAATTATAAATATCATATATCATATCATATCATATAATATCATAATATAATATTATATAATATTATATAATATTATATTATATTATATTATATTATATTATACAATTTACAATAAAAATGGATAGCTTGTGCTTTGATGTGAAACTGTGAAACACTGCCAAGAGTCCACACTATAGCCTCTGTGCTGTTTGAGTTGCTTTTAGTGATTAGTGATGGAGCATCAGTCTATAATCATTCCAACACTGTCTGGTGAGATGCACTTTACAAATACAGACTGAACAGTGCCTGTGTCGAGGACATCTGAAACAATGTGCAGAGTAATTCGAGAAATATGAGCCGGGAATTATGTGGCCTTAGGGGAGTATCCATGACTCAAGCAGTGTTGTCGCTAACATGCCACTACGGATTCACTATAGTTGCATCTGTGATAGTGATCTGAACAATGCAGTGATTCTCAACCTTTTTCATATCAAGGACCCTGTAATTTAGGCCACATCGGCACCACCCTCCCCCATTTCATGAGATTTAGTCTCTTGGACCCGAATCTGAGAATAATTTTAATCGTACAGTATATGATTTTGTCCAGAATTCTATGACTATCTGTATTTAATTGTAGGTAGAGATAGAGGGATAACAGTGAAACTATGATCAACATAGTAATTATTCTACATTCTCCAATCGTCTTCTAAATTAAATAATGGTGACGTTTAAACATTCATTCATTTGCTGGGGACCCCCTGGAACCCACTCAAGGACGGCTGTTGGTCCCCAGACCCCACATTGAGAAGGGTGTGTGTGAGGTATATGAGTGACAGCACACGTGTCTTCACGCAGCGCTCTCCTTCCATTCACGCTGACAATGACAGAGTGCTAACTGATCCCCAATGCAAATTGGCGCCCAGCCTGAATGTGGCTTTGGATTGGTGGACTTGTAAACGCTTCAAAAACGAAATTGAGACACAGAGTAGCCTATATGCCGTTTCACGACAATGTTTGCATTGGGGTGTGTGTATAGGTAATAAATATAAATAAATATATATATATATTATAAATAAATAAATATATATATATCTATATATATATATATATATATATATATATACAGTATATATATATATATATATATATATATATATATATATATATATATATATATATATATATATATATATATATATATATATAATACTGTATATGTGTATGTGTACACACACACACACACACACACACACACACACACACACACACACACACACACAAACAAACATATACGAGGGATCAGCGTGACGTCACTTGACACCCAGAAATGCGGAACCCCGCGGCAGTTAATAGTATGAGTTGTGTCAAACAAACATTAATATCTCAAAAACTATACATCACATCGCTTATATTTTGACATTCTGAGTGAGAGCAGAAGTAGCTCAAGAGTTTGATGTATAATATATGCATGTCGTGTTAAAGTTGTGTGAACTGTCGCAGTTCTTAAAATGTAAACAGAGTTAACTGGCTAGAGTCAGCAACTCAAGCCTCGCGCCACTTGGGCTCCATAGGGTTCCATTGCCTTTACCACCCAGTGACGCGGTTTGTTTACCAAAATGTTGCTCGGCTGATCCCTCGTATATACATAAACATGTATGTACATGTATGTTTATGTTTATGTATATGTATATTTATATGTATATGTATATGTATATATATATATAAAGGTACACAAACAATACATTCCATGGAACTTAACCAGAGATAAATATTTCACCCTGTGTAAGACGTCGATTTACATCAAGCATATCGTATCATCGCAACATATTGAGCATATCTTCGTAGACACAATTATCAAAAAGAACAACAGCACTTGTAAATGAAACAACAGCAATTACAGCAAGACCTGAATTCATCCCTCAATCTTTCCATCTCTCTCGCTGTCTGCTAAGCTGGAGGTGTGCAGCGGCACATCTCTCTCTCTCTCTCTGCTAAGCTGGAGGTGTGCAGCGGCACATCTCTCTCTCTCTCTCTGCTAAGCTGGAGGTGTGCAGCGGCACATCTCTCTCTCTCTCTCTGCTAAGCTGGAGGTGTGCAGCGGCACATCTCTCTCTCTCTCTCTGTGTCTGCTAAGCTGGAGGTGCAGCGGCACATCTCTCTCTCTCTGTCTGCTAAGCTGGAGGTGTGCAGCGGCACATCTCTCTCTCTCTGTCTGCTAAGCTGGAGGTGTGCAGCGGCACATCTCTCTCTCTCTGTCTGCTAAGCTGGAGGTGTGCAGCGGCACATCTCTCTCTCTCTGTCTGCTAAGCTGGAGGTGTGCAGCGGCACATCTCTCTCTGTGTGTCTGCTAAGCTGGAGGTGTGCAGCGGCACATCTCTCTCTGTGTGTCTGCTAAGCTGGAGGTGTGCAGCGGCACATCTCTCTCTGTGTGTCTGCTAAGCTGGAGGTGTGCAGCGGCACATCTCTCTCTGTGTGTCTGCTAAGCTGGAGGTGTGCAGCGGCACATCTCTCTCTGTGTGTCTGCTAAGCTGGAGGTGTGCAGCGGCACATCTCTCTCTCTCTGTGTGTCTGCTAAGCTGGAGGTGTGCAGCGGCACATCTCTCTCTCTCTGTCTGCTAAGCTGGAGGTGTGCAGCGCACATCTCTCTCTCTCTGTCTGTCTGCTAAGCTGGAGGTGTGCAGCAGCACATCTCTCTCTCTCTGTCTGTCTGCTAAGCTGGAGGTGTGCAGCGGCACATCTCTCTCTCTCTGTCTGCTAAGCTGGAGGTGTGCAGCGGCACATCTCTCTCTAGCCGTTTTCCCACATGCGCTTTTTACCGCTAAATGACCGGAACGTGGTCTAATGCCTTCATGTGTGAAAGTTGTTTTCCGGTATAAGCGCGACCCCGTCATCGCAGACATTTCACCAGTTTCGAGCCAGTCAGAAGAGTGGTATGCGCGATCAGGGACACAAGTGTGAAACGTGTCAAGTCATTTGCCGCGACACCGGTCCTTCTCTCATGGGCGAGGTGTACACACGTTGCTTAATGTTCCAGCGGGCATAATCTAATCATTCGCGCACATTAAAGCAAACTGGCGAAATGATCTTGTGATAATAAGAGCGGTATGTCAGCTTCATGTGTGGGCGTGCTGATTTCCCCCTCTCCCCTCTCTGCTGCCTGCTCTCTCTCTGGCCAGTCCTTCAGTCCTCCTCCTTCAGCAGCCCGACAGGGACACAGACAGCTCTGAGAGTCTTGCAAGCCGCCCAACGCTTGTTGAGAAAGCAAATGCATGAAGCGAAATGTGGAAGTATTTTGCTTACGTTGCCGACAGCGAAGGCAAGCCCGGACACATCAAACGAAGCCAGTCTGTAAAAGGTGCTTCAACGCGACGCAGGTGAACGGATAAACATCGAACCAGCCAGGCTATTTCTCTCAGACACGGATCCCAACTTCTTCAAATATTTCAGTTCAAAGACTGGTTAGCGAATGTGAATGGTACAACATACATGCCCTCTTAAGTTAAACGAGTGTGATTTATTGTGTGACAAGCAAACTTATTTCACCATTGGAGTTTTGCCGACACGTCACTCCCCACCCGCTCTGCAGTGCCGCCCCGCCCCCCAACATACAGGCAATTTCGCTGCTATATTCCCACATGCGAGCGCTCAGGTGTGAAGGGAAATGTCCGATATTGACTTACAGGTAATTTTCCGGTACGCATGTGGGAAAACGGCTTCTCTCTGTCTGCTAACGGCTCGTGCACACCATGAAACGCTCGGCGGCATGCCTCCTGTGAAAGCCTCTTTGACGCTGCATCTTGATAGGCTGTCTTGCTCTATTTCCGCATTTGATTGGTCCATTTCAACCTCGCGCCCCCTGTCGCTGGAACCGCCCAGCGTTTCGCTGTCGCAGACTAGAGGCGGTTTGTCTCCGAGCGGCTTCACGCTCGCGGGGTGGGACTAGGGCGGGACCTTTTGTTAAAGCTACCCAATGACAGCTCTTCCTACACATTTCGTCCCCCCACCCTCCTGTGTACCTCGACCTGAAAACGTTTCTACAGGCTACAGCTCCAAGCTGGAAGCTGGTTTCCACGCCCACAAAATGCTGCGACGAGGCGGAAAAGCGATTTTGCTATTGTAGATGTGCACGAGCCGTAAGCTGGAGGTGTGCAGTGGCACATCTCTCTCTCTCTCTGTGTCTGCTAAACTGGAGGTGTGCAGCGGCACATCTCTCTCTCTCTGTCTGCTAAGCTGGAGGTGTGCAGCGGCACGCATAGTGTGAGAAATCAGGCCTTGGCGATCGGCCAAACCAGTCGTCAAACAAAGAATTGATGCACTGCCCTCTGGGCCTCTCCTCCCCCTCCTTTACACCGACGAGTATGAAAGCAACGCAGCCAGGATGGATTACATGTCTTCTTTAAGACCTTTACTCCGTCTCTGCCAACTGGGAGAAAAAAACTCAAGGGTATGGGACGGACGGGGTGGGGTCGGGGTGGAGCTGGGGTGGGGTGGGGTCGGGGTGGAGGTGGGGTGGTGGTGGGGGGGTTCTTGATAATAAAATGCTTTGTAAGTAACAGTGATACGGTATTAAACATCGCTCCCTGTCGGGAACACCAAGGTCCTAAGCTTCTAAATGACAATTTGGATGGTGAATGTTATTTTATAGCGGTGACAAATTGCAGGTATCTCTTTTGTGTGTGAGAGCGTTTCAGGGCGGCTTGCCAACTGGCTGAGCGGGGAGCCAGGCGCTTTGACTGACTGCTGCACCTGACCGTGCACAATCCGCCGGCGGCTCCGCCCCCCGTCGCCAGTCTACCAATGAACACGAGCGTACGCCGGAGATGTCCCACCCGCCTGGCATTTTTGTCCAATGATGCAAGTTCTTGAGAAAGTACGTCCAACCACCACTTTTTCTCCCTTCCAATAAAGCCTCTTTAATAAGATGATGAATGATGTGGTGTCGCTCATCTGGCCGGCCACACACAAACCTACCTGGGATTGATCCATTCCAAAGCAGTGCGGGTCATTGTAGCCTGATAGGTGCCGTTGTACAGTATCTGTCTCAAGTTTCTTTGACTGTTACAGTTTGGTTGGAGGTCTAAACTGGTTTCAGCACTACCTTTGAGATTGTGCAATTCATACTTGGCAGGTAAATTAAATATGGAGCGCTTCTTAGGATACAGTTTGAGCCCAAAGTTAACCTGATCTGCTTTACTGTCTATACTGTACATCCACTCTTAGCAGGCTGAAAACAAAATCTGCAGACTTTGTTGTTTTCTCTCTCTGTATAAAACCAAATTTTTACGCAGTTGGTGGTAACGCACTCTAGACCAGTGTTTCTCAACTGGTGCGTCGGGACCCAAAAGTGGGTCGCGGGGCCGTTTTGAGTGGGTCGTAGATGTGTGCATAAGAAAAAAAAGTTAATTTTCTCATTGAGGACGCTGGCATCCACGGCCAACATTACTGTTTTTCAGAGGCTGCAGCATGCTCATTTTTAAAGCAAAAGTGAAGATACTGGTACCAGTTGAAATTAGAAGACCTAAGGCACTATTGGTACCAACTTGCCATGCTAGTGTATTGCCATGGGGGCTAAATTATGCTACAAAGTTCGGCTAAATTCTGAAAATTGGGTCGCGACTTAACCCTTGTACCCCACTAGTCCATCTGATGGACTTTTCCTGCAGTCGCGTATGGGCCGTTTCGACAGTTTTTGAGTAAATGGTTTTAAACTAAGGCTAGGTATTTTTTTTGGGGTATTTGACAAAAATCAATCATAGTTATCATTTTTATACGCTCCTAAGACCTATTTTCAAAAATACTCCTCAATTTACTACTGGTCCATCTGATGGACCCATTGACTTCCATTGAAACCACTCTATTGGTACTCCCAGCAAATTTTCACAAAATTAATTTATTTCATTTATTTCAGCGGGCATCCTGGACCAAATACCTTGAACTTTGACCTTAATATCTAACCTTGGAGTTGGTAGAAATTTTGGGGGAGTTACATGGTCTCAAGGTCCATTGCATAGTTGTCCCATTGATTTCAATGTTAATTTTGCACAAAAAGAACATTTTTTTTTGACTTCCAGCAAATTTTTCAAAAAAATCATTATTTCCTTGATGTTACACATCTCACCTTGACTCAAGGGGTTAAAATTGTAGTTTCTACTGTGTTTGCCTATTTCCCCATATTCCCCCAGTTTTGGCATAGCAATCAATTCCATACAGTTTACATGAAATGTAAAAAAAACTGATTCCTATGCCAAAAATGGGAAAATATTAGAAAACTGAATTTGACAGTCCACACTACTGATTTGAAGCCTTTAGACCAGGATAGATGCTGGACTAAAGCTCGTTTGTGTTTTTTGGGGAAAATGGCTGGAAGTCCAGAACATGCGCTTTTTGGATTTTTGGCTCAAAATATGAAAAAATACTATTTTTACAAAAAATCACAAAAAATACAAAAACCCACTGATGATGTCACAATGTCTGTGACATCATCAGTAATGTCATCAGTGACATATTATTGACAAAAAATCATCTCATGACATCACTGATGATGTCATAGGCTAGTGATGTCATAGCTATTGTGACATCATGCCTGCAAATCTTTGATACTAGGCATCTTGCAGTGGTGACTTTTGTAAAACACCCCAACCTGCCCATAATATCAGACCCAAAGCCAGTTTGTCTTTATGGAAATGGAAAAAAAATCACTTTTTTTTTTTTTATGTACTTTTTTTTTTTTACTGTACTTACTGTACACTGGCATTTGAGGGGTTAAAATTCGAATAGGTATGAAATGTTGGTATGAGGTATTAGGGAAGAAGTTACCAATGAATTATAAACAGTAAAAAAATTTAAAATTTAAATTAATATTTATAAATTAGTACACGATACCTGTTAAGGTCCATCAGATGGACCAATAGTAAATTGAGGATTCCGCGGCAGTGGGGTACAAGGGTTAATGACTAAGGAAAAATGTGGGTCGTGAAGCTAGACCAGTTGAGAAACACTGCTCTAGACACAATAAAACAGGATTGCAGAATTACAAGTACAAAATGGAATATCAAGTGTAGCATGTGTGCGTGTGCATGTCTGAGTGCGTTTGTGCGAGTGCGTACTGTCATTTGGGTCAAACCACACGGCTCCCTACTGGTTGAGACACGCTGCTGCTGTAAACACAACGTGATTTGTGATTTAGGAGCAAGTGGCTGTTGAACCCGCAGCACGCCTCTCTGCCATCACTTCCCCTCCAGTGGGCAGGACAAGTGCTGCTCTCATGCTCTCTCCACTCCACCTCTGTTTCCCTTCTCCTACTACGCTCATCTACGCTACCTCACACACACAGACACACACACACACACACACACACACACACACAGACACACAGACACACACACACACACACACACACACACACACACACAGACACACACACACACACACACACACACTCACAAACAAACACGCACGCGTACGCGCCCTTGCTGGATCCCGTACTTGAGTGATGTCTTGAGCCCAGCTGTGTGTAATGCGTACACCAGAGATGTTCAGTCTGGCTTGCATGCTAATTGCCTGTGGGGCTCTTCTCCGTGCAGCGCTTCCCGACTACCAAGACCACCCATGGAGAGGAGAGGGGCGCATTCATCTCCATTTCAATAAAGCATGTCATTATCTCCTCGCCTGTGATGTGCCACCGCACCACTAAAAGATAAACGCTGTAATAACATCTAAGACGGCTCTAAAGGAAATGTGATTGATGTCGCTAACTTCGCCGGCTACGCGCTAATGTGTTTTGAAAGGTATATGGAGATGGTGCCTTATTGAGAGTTTTGGTTGCGGTGGCCGCTTTTTCGTCTTGTGTGTGAACTTTACGATATATTTACACTAGGGCCTCTTCCCAGGTCTGGTCCTGCCGGTTTTACAGGCGCAGGGAGGATTTGGGGGTAACGCACGATTGGGAGTAGGTGGTGCTTGGTGCTGGAAAAGCTGCCGCCGAGCGTGAGCAGACTTCCCTCCTCCTCCTCCTCCTCCTCCTCCTCCTCCTCCTCCTCCTCCGACCAAATCCTCTTTGGCCACGGACGCTCCCCTGTGCCAAGGCCTGCTGTGAGGGGGCCTGAGCTAAACCAACAACTGGGCTGTTTGATGAAAGGGATGAGCAGCAGGGGAGGGGGGCGCGCCATGCACCCCCAGGTCATCCTGCTATCCTGATGACTCTATCCCCGGGTCTCCTTTCACTGGCATATAGAGCACCACCGCAGCATAAACTGTGCTGCGGGGTGCCCATGTTCTTTGAGCATTGCTGGGCCAAACTGTGCGGAACTGTCTGCTGCGCTGCGCTGCCAGCTTGGCACAGAAACACTAACACGCTGTGTACAGTGCTGTTTGGTTGTATGGTCGGGGGGAAAGGAATAATCTGATGTGACAGAATAGGCACTTGGAAAATACAGCAAATTATCGAGAGAAAAAAAGGGGCCTTTTCTTCTGTGAGCCAAGTGTGCGTCTGTGTGCACTCTGTCTGTGCACTCTGTCTGTGCACTCTGTCTGTGTGCACTCTGTCTGTGTGCACTCTGTCTGTGTGCACTCTGTCTGTGCACTCTGGCGAACCCGAGACTGCTGCGATCCGCTCCAGAAATTGAAGATGAGCCCTCCAACCCTTTATGTGGAAATCTCGTTTGTCTCGTTTTTAATTTGTGGCTTGTGACAAAAAAAGAAAGAAGGAGAGAGAAGCAAGACGGATGTGTGCTCCCGCCAGCTCGGCTGACCCAGAACTTGACTGTCAACTGTGAAGATCCGGGTGGGGTTGGGCCATGTGAGGCCCTTTTGTCTAGCGGATACAGTATGACATGAATGTATTTGTCCTCCATGCAGACGGCAAGAGTGGGCGGGGGGTTCTTAGTCAAGACAAAGAACGACACAACAGGCCCACGTCAAACTCGGATAAAAAAAAAAAAACGTCTCATAGTTGCAATGTTTCTTGCAGTGGGAAGTGTGTGTGTGTATGTGTGTGTGTGTGTGTGTGTGTGTGTGTGTGTGTGTGCGTATAGGAAAATGTAAAGTGACCACCCAAGGTTGAGAACATAGCTGCAGGGAGGGAAGCACACGGCTGGAGCGAGCTCCTGACATGTCCCTCTCTCACAGGCTGGATGACTTCCTGAAGATAAGACGGAGTGTTCCTGTAATCTCTGGTAGAAGAAATAAATCATGTAAAAAAAACGTCTTTTTTTTTTTTGCGGAGCGTCACGTTGGCGCTCACTTCTCAAGCCTCACGCGATTCCAACGATCCAGCAGAAACAAACACAGCCTCGTAACCGGGACATGATATTTGTTTTCCTTCAAGCACACACCACATTGTGCGCTGCTCCATGGGATGTGAGGCATGACAGAATATACATATGATTTTATTTCTCTGATCACAGGCTCTCTTTTTTCTTTTTTTTTGCATATGGAGCTCATCAAAGACGAACGACTTGTTAACGTTAGGATTGCTCAGCTGGAAAGTTGTTTTCAAGCACTAGAGGCCATTGAAGAAACACAATGTAACGAAACACCAGCCCAACGCCGCTTCTTTGAGCTTTTTTCGCCTCCTTCACAAAGAAGTCAATCTTTAAAAAGCTTTTGCTCGTGGAGCGCAGCAGCACGGCAAAGCTCCTTAGAGCAGGTCCGCATCACTGTTGCTCAGATAAGGATCAGGAGGAGTGATTGTACTGTGAGCTTTGTAGCGTTTAGCGTGGAGACGACCTGCTGGCCCTCTAGTCAACCTGAGCACACATGCAGACCCCCGAGTGTCTCAGTTCGCTCGCAGACATGTTTTAACCCTGGAAAGTCTCCGGGGCTCCATCTTGGTGGTCTCCATTAGCCTCTGGAGGCCAGTGCGCTTACACGCAATGGTCAAGCCAGACACATTGTCCTTGGACAGAAGTGTTCGTACGGCCCGTTCCCCAAGCAGCTGCCTCATTGAAACACTTACAGTGGAGTTGATCTGCGAACCAGGAAGTAGGGAAAGTGTGTTTGCACGGGAATATGGTTATTGTAGGGATGCTGGTATTGGGGGAAGTGCACGTGGAAAGTCAAAACACTGAGCATGTGTGCAGCTGCATCCTGGTGCAATTCACCGTTATCCTGTGCTGTTTCTGTAGAAGTTCTATTTTGAGCAATCTGGGAACCCAGAGCCTATTTTTCTTTGAAAAATAAAACAGCCCTACCGTTTTTCCCAACTTCCTGTACAGCGCACCTCTCCTGCCATCGTCACTTCCTTTTCTGCGTCCGTGCTCCACTGTTTACAGTCTAAATAGCAACTTGCGCCGCAACCTTCCAGTAATTTTCCACTGTTGTTGTAAGACGAGTTGACGTCTTCTGTGCAGTTTTAACGTGAATAGCTGAAACGGATGCGGAAAAGGAAAGCGGAAGTGACGGAAAAGCCACCGTCACTTCCTTT
>NC_139631.1:1097500-1115000 GCF_964638095.1 Poromitra crassiceps | reverse complement strand
CATGTAATCACATGGGAAGTTACATGGGTTTCACACATTTCACATGTGAAAATGTTCCAAAACCACACGCTTCCCATGGGCAAAGCACATGTTTCACATGTGTTCCACATGTTTTCACATGTGAAATTCAACATGTTTTCACATGTGATCACATGTAAAATGCACATGTGCAAAAATGACATGTGATCACATGCGATCACACGTGATTTGATTCCGCACATGTGAAGTTCATCTGGTTTTTCTGTAAGGGCGGGCTCAAAACGCCAGTGTGAGTGACAAAACGTCTCACTTGTTGAAAAATGAAAAATACGTCACCGAATCAGTGGCAGATAGGCTTGTGTCCAGACCCTAGCAGCCCGAACACACCAGATGCCTATCCTACGCATGAGTTCATTTTCTCAATGTACCTTTCCCTCTCCATTGGAGGAAGTGTACTGAAATAATCTTTTGACATTATCTAAAAAGAAAACTGTCCAAATCCCTGTAAAACCCCGCAAAACTATTTCTATCTGACGAGAGTTCCTCCGTTCGCCCCGGTTAGCCGCGGTTTGTTTTGCTAGCTGCAGTCGTCAGGCAGTGCTTCCTTGTATTTTCCCCCGTCTTGGGCATGGCTTCTGAATGATGACGCGTTTTGCAGTGTCTCTATGGCGGGTTGTGACTTTACAGTGGTGACCTGCCACAGTAGAAGGGGAAACACTGGTATAATGTGCTTATTGTTCTCAGAAACGTGTTTGTAGATGTCCTCTGCGATAGATGAGGTTAAAAACAACATGGCATTTGGTCTTTGCAAATGGGAATGATGTAGCCTATGTGTTTATTGATAGAGTGGGGGAGTGAGACAACAATGCCAGGTATAAACTGACATACTGTACGTAGAGCTGGCCACTTGTGATCAGATCACCCAAGATGCAGGTTAATGCCGGGTCTAAACAGGGTCATAGAGCGCCCTTCAACCACAGAAGCTTCATGCCAGCCAGCGTCTGCTGAAGAAACAGTTTTATTACCAGAACTATTAGTAAATGTCACGGTATATGAGAGTATATGAAATGTTGAAGTTTCCCTCCTCGAAGCAGTTTGGTTTCATATTCTCGGGGATTTCTGCGGCTCGTACCGAGTCGTGATTGAACATGTGTCCACATGTTTCACCACGTGTCCACATGTGGTGAACATGCGGACACATGTTAAATTTCACATGTGAAAACATGTGAAACACATGTGAAACACATGGGAAGCGTGTGGTTTTGGAAAATTTTCACATGTGGAAAACATGTTATCACATGTTATAACATGTGATGTTTTGCCACGTGTTGTATAGCAACATGTTTTCCACATGTGGAGCACATGTGGAAAACAACATTTGCATGGGTTTCACATGTAATCACATGGGAATTTACATGGGTTTCACACATTTCACATGTGAAAATGTTCCAAAACCACACGCTTCCCATGGGCAAAGCACATGTTTCACATGTGTTCCACATGTTTTCACATGTGAAATTCAACATGTTTTCACATGTGATCACATGTAAAATGCACATGTGCAAAAATGACATGTGATCACATGCGATCACACGTGATTTGATTTTGCACATGTGAAGTTCATGTGGTTTTTCTGTAAGGGCGGGCTCAAAATGCCAGTGTGAGTGACAAAACGTTTCACTTGTTGAAAAATGAAAGATACGTCACCGAATCAGTGGCAGATAGGCTTGTGTCCAGACCCTAGCAGCCCGAACACACCAGATGCCTATCCTACGCTGAAGCAATGCTGAAGCAACGCAGCGCGGAGGCAGTTTCATTTTAGCGTCCTTGTTAACAGAGGAGACCGATCACACCAGCCGCAGCGCTTTGCCTCGCCATTGTGAGCGGGGGCAGGGCAGCGTGGGGCAAAAGCAAAACAGAGCGAGGCTTCTGAGATCAGAATCAGAATCAGAATCAGAATCACTTTTATTGCCACAGTATGCAAGTTACATACGAGGAATTTGTCTTAGTGTCTGTATGCAGCGTAGCGGTTACATAATATACAGGGATAAGAAGTAGGAAGATAACTAACGGCAATCGCAAGGTTGCAAGTGCAATCAAATCAAATCAAATCGAGTCAATATATACAATATGTACATGAGTGGTGAAGTGTTCTGTGGATGATAAATATGAATTTACGTTGGATTTACATGAGATTTACAGACTGAGTTAAATATACGTTAAGTAGGCAGTGGATTTACATGAATTTACAGTCAGAGTTAGATAAGAGTTTACATTGAATGTACATGAAATTTACAGGCTAAGTTAAATAGGCATTAATGTGCAGGGAATTTACATCAATTTACCAGTCCCAGTTAGACAGGCATTAAATTAGATACAGTATGAGTTCCAGTTTTATGGGGGGGGGGGGGGTTCAGTTGAGTTTAGGAGGAGGTAGTGAGTGTGTGTGGGGGGAGGGGTTGTTTGTGAGGCCCTTGGCGGAAGGGGTTTCCGGGCCTTGTTGGTGAGGCTGATGGCGGGTGGGAAGAAGCTGGTCTTGTGGCGGGTGGTTCTGGTCTTGGCAGACCTCAGTCTCTTGCCGTGGGGGAGTGTCTTAAAGAGTTTGTGCGATGCTTTATGTGTGAACCAAGCTTAATGAAGGACTCATTGGGCCTGGTTACCAGGCTAGGTCTGGGACACATTTGACCACATATCTTGGTCTGGGACACATTTGACCACATATCTTGGTCTGGGACACATTTGACCACATACCTGTATCTTTTGTGGTGTAAACACTAATGCGTCTTGCAGGACACATTGAAGGGCCGCCTACTCAACTGACGTCCTCTGTTTTTGTGTCACTTCCACTGAGTACTATAGTAAATACTAGCCTATACAAAACACTATAGAACAGTATTTTTAGCATAGAGACACTGCATGAAATAGGCCACGCCCATCATGGGGGAAATCGGTCCGTTTACTCCCATTCACCAGCATCATTTTCCTTGAATTAAACATAGCTAAAAACTGTTGTGTGGTGGGCTGCAACAAATGTAAAAAATCGCCAATTAAAGTTTTTTTGTACTCCCGAGCAAAACAAGGAAGCCATTGAGGATTGGCGAGAAGAAAATGTGGATTTAGCTGTCAAGGAAGTAAGTTGGAGTGTTCATCTTCCGTATATACGATCTTTGTGTGCAACTACGTGACATAGGAGAATGCCAGCGCATCTGATGCCATCTGTCTGACGTTACACCAGCGTTGTTTTCATTAATTTAAACATGCCTAAAAGCTCATGTCATAGTATTTCACTTCAGGCCACTGTGTGGGATTGTTTATCCAGCGTTGTTTGGGCAATGAAAAGGGACACTGCTCCAGGCCAAATTAGTTCATTTTCTCGATGTACCTTTCCCTCTCCATTGGAGGAAGTGTACTGAAATAATCTTTTGACATTATCTAAAAATCCCTGTAAAACCCCGCCAAACTATTTCTATCTGACGAGAGTTCGTCCGTTCGCCCCGGTTAGCCGCGGTTTGTTTTGCTAGCTGCAGTCGTCAGGCAGTGCTTCCTTGTATTTTCCCCCGTCTTGGGCGTGGCTTCTGAATGATGACGCGTTTTGCAGTGTCTCTATGGCGGGTTGTGACTTTACAGTGGTGACCTGCCACAGTAGAAGGGGAAACACTGGTATAATGTGCTTATTGTTCTCAGAAACGTGTTTGTAGATGTCCTCTGCGATAGATGAGGTTAAAAACAACATGGCATTTGGTCTTTGCAAATGGGAATGATGTAGCCTATGTGTTTATTGATAGAGTGGGGGAGTGAGACAACAATGCCAGGTATAAACTGACATACGTAGAGCTGGCCACTTGTGATCAGATCACCCAAGATGCAGGTTAATGCCGGGTCTAAACAGGGTCATAGAGCGGCCTTCAACCACAGAAGCTTCATGCCAGCCAGCGTCTGCTGAAGAAACAGTTTTATTACCAGAACTATTAGTAAATGTCACGGTATATGAGAGTATATGAAATGTTGAAGTTTCCCTCCTCGAAGCAGTTTGGTTTCATATTCTCGGGGATTTCTGCGGCTCGTACCGAGTCGTGATTGAACCATGCCTCAACCCAGCTGGTTTCACTCCCCCTCCCTTTCCCCACTAAATTTAACTGCCCTTCCATAACCTGGAAACTCACATCGGAGTAATAAACGCAATTGCTCAAACATGAGAACGAATTAGATTTGGATGTAGTTAAACATGTCTAGCCAGGTTCAGCTACAAGCAGAAAGGCCTACGCTGTGTTTACAGACAGTGGAGTACAGAAGTGAAGTAATGCCACACAACAGACAGTGTGATGATACATTGATACTGTACATTGCATGATACATTATACATTGCATCTGCATCAAACCTGTGGAAGTAACCTAAAGTTAACTAACTGTATCCAAGATAGCTTAGTTAGCATTAGCAAAAAATACATATAATAAATAAATACACACACACACACACGCGCACGCACGCACGCGCACCCACACACACACACACACACACACACACACACACACAGGCTATACATACATACATACATACCGTACATACATACATACATACATACATATACACATACATACATACATACATACATACATATACACATACATACATACATACATACATTACATACATACATACGTACGTACGTACATACTGTACATTTGGTTTACCTTTGTTGTCCAGCCAGTTGCTTTCGATAGTACTGTTGTCTACAGAAACATCAATGCAGTAGGCTAAAATTAGCAAAGAATGGGGATATATATTTTTGTTTTTTGTTTTTTTAAATACTGACATGAACGCTCAACAGTCTTTACACAATGTGCAATATCAACAGTGCTAAATGGAAAGTAAACAGTCAGTTGATAGGGTTAGGGTTAGGGTTAGCACCTAGCACAGCGCTCAATATTTTCGTGTAACTTTTACTCAGGTATAATAATTATTAAGTAGGACAGTACTAACTGCATAAGTCACATTTCAACAACGTAGCTGTGCTTCTGCTTTGAGCAGGATATTTTGGTATTCTTCCCACCGCTATTGCTCTTCAGCAGCCCCACAGCTCCAGCCTGTTTTCCCACAGAGAACAAGGCTCAAGGCCCACATGAAAGACGTGAAGGTCTGGACGACAGTACACGCTGCCGCCGTGCCTGCTTTCTTCTGCCCTTCTCTCTACCTCCTATCCTTCACACCATTGGCTGTCAATGGCTGGGTCAGCGGTGGATGACCTCACCGCCAAGCCACAAGCTTTATAAATGGCCGTACGGTCCGAGGAGACTCGGGCGGGATGGAAACGCACGCCTCGCAGATAAACTCGGCTGAAATTCGGAGAACGATCAAGGATGGCGGTGTAGAGATAATTAATGATTTCTCTTTTTCCACGCTGGAAAAAGAGACCCCCGCGCACCCCCCCCCCCCCCCCCCCCCCCGCACCCCCGCCCCCCGACACAGCTGACCAACATCAGTAATAAATTCCTCATGGTTTGACAACATGTTGGGCGGACTGTCTGGCCGGGCTTACGGCTCAGCACTGTATAGCCCCTTATTGTCCCATAGGTTTTACGTTACAGTTGGGATTGGGTAAGTCCCAGAGAGCTCAGGGTCCCACGTCACTCTCTCTTTCTCACACACACACACACACGCACACGCGCACACACACACACACACACACACACACACACACACACACACACACACACGCACGCACACACGAGTGCACGCGCACACAGACACCCCTTTTTTCGGGCCATGCTCCCACACACGGCTCTGGGTCAGAAAAACCGATCTGCAAATCCAGCCTGTTAGGGGAAGAAATACAGGCGGCTATGGAGTTAGCGTAGCAGACAGTTGTGTTTGTGTCACGATTACATGTCGACGCATGTTGTCCTCTGCTGAGTAAAGCTGTTGGCCTCACTGCACCCCAGCTGCTAGGGGGGCTGAGCGCTGCCTGCTCACAATTAGGACTCATGTTTCACTGTGAAAAATGTCAATATGAATTTCGAAGCTAAATGTGCAGTGGTGGACGAAGTACCTGAAAGCCAGCCAGAGTAAAACCTACAGATATCTTACCAGAGAATGACCTTGGTAGAGGTTAAAGTCACCTATTGGAATATTGCTTGAGTAAAAGTCTTAAAGTATCTGATATTTAGGCTACTGAACTTGAGTATCGAAATTAATGTTCTGATATTAAATGTACTTAAAGGAACACTCCGCCCATTTTCAACCAGCTTTGTATCATTAGAACATCAGTAGTATATCAGAAAACTGTAAACTGTTTTGAAGTCTGTCATTTAATTTGATAGTTATTGAGTGTTAAAGTGTGGACCAGTGACATCACTGGTCCACACTAACTCAAATGAATAACTCATTAACTCAAATCAACTCTCAATAACTGTCATACATTCTGTCCTTCATCTAGTTTGACAGTTATTGAGAGTTGATTTGAGTTAATGAGTTATTCATTTGAGTTAGTGTGGACCAGTGATGTCACTAGTCCACACTTTAACACTCAATAACTGTCAAATTAAATGACAGACTTCAAAACAGTTTACAGTTTTCTGATATACTACTGATGTTCTAATGATACAAAGCTGGTTGAAAATGGGCAGAGTGTTCCTTTAAGTATTGAAAGTAAAAGTAGGCTACAGGTAAATGCTGTTAATAAAAAAAAGCAAGCAAAAGACATGCCACGGCTTGAGTGGAAATCTTCAGTTTTTATAGCGGTTGGCAAACAACATGATGGTGCCGCCAACTGGAATGGAGTGTGGATCGTGATGAATGTAACTTGCCACACACTGATTCACCAAACCTACTTGCTTGCAGGCTAGAGGCTACCACATTTCTTCCCGTTTTATTTTGTAGTAACGAGTAAGATGTTTAGGGGAAATTGCATTGGAGTAAAAGTATACATTTTATTTAGAAGATGTAGTAGTGGAGTAAAAGTGATATTTGACGGAAATATAAATACTCAAGTACAGATACTCCCAAAAATAAATACTGTAACAAATGACTTCATTACCTTACACCACTGCTAAATTCCAAATGTGTTTTCATATTGTATATCTGTCTAGAGATGATGAGCAGTCATTGTATCTTGTCAAAGTGTTGGCAGTGTGTCTTAACTGTTAGGCCAGCAGTATTTATTGCCTGTATGTCATCATTCCTGTTGAAGGCGAGGCCCGGGGCGACAGCAGTGGAGGGGAATTCACAGCTGGATCCGGATGACTGGGGTGGTACTGTAGGCAGGTAGGTAGATACTGTAACCTACCACTGTACGACTGTAGGCATGGTGCAAGTTGGCACAGTAGAGAAGTCAAAGGAAATCCCTCTAGACTCTCTGCTGTTGAAAAGATCTTCTTCCTGCAGGCTGGCAGGTGTCTTTAAACGTTGGCGGAGGTAGACCGCCAGAAAGCGTCACAGTGTTGTGCGTCTGGCGGTATTTTCTCCATACACTGTCACCAGCATGACCGGCTCTCTGGGGCAAACCCAGTTCATTGAGGTGTGTGTGTGTGTGTGTGTGTGTGTGTGTGTGTGTGTGTGTGTGTGTGTGTGTGTGTGTGTGTGTGTGTGTGTGTGTGTGTGTGTGTGTGTGTGTGTGTGTGTGTGTGTGTGTGTGTGTGTGTGTGTGTGTGTGTGTGTGTGTGTGTGTGTGTGTGTGTGTGTGTGTGTGTGTGTGTGTGTGTGTGTGTGTGTGTGTGTGTGTGGTTTCCTGCCCACACAGAGGAATAGAACCTCAAATGCCTTTTCAAATGTGGCATACCATTCAGTTGGATGGATGTTGTGAACTATGACATTTTTTCTTTTCTCAGAGCAACATCAAAATAACCACAAAGGCGAGCATGCCTTTGAAAGTAAATTGCATCTTTTTTACGACAAATATATTTGGATTACCCCGATAACCAAAAAATGCCTTCAGAGGATTTTGAGCTTATGAGCTTGTAATCTTTTGGCCCCTTTTGTTTGAAGAAGTCTTGTTCTAATCTCAGAGTCAGTTGTTTAACTATCCATCTGTCCCATCTGGACCGAGGTGGCTTCTGGATGTCAGGAGCTACAGGTCTAATTACAAGGACAAAACAGTGGGACCTAACAGTCTGATGTTTATAAAAAGAACGCTGAAGTCATTCCCTATTTATCTATTTTGTATAATATTTTTATTTTATTTTGCTTTATTTATTTCTTGTTTTATTCATCAATAGCCCTCAGTAACTCCACGCCACAGTTAACTATATAGCAGTAGCAGGCATTGTTATCTTCTGCTACATCAATACTGCTGTATTGGCTGTGTTTGCGGGTGTGAAGCCGGATTAAGGGTGTGTCGCTGCACTAGCGCCTCCTCTGGTCGATTGGGGCACCTCTTCGGGCGGAAGGGAACTGGTGTGAATAGCATGATCCTCCTCCCACGTGCTACGTCCTGCCGGTGAAGCTCCCCGCTGTCAGGTGAAAAGAAGCGGCTGGCCACTGCGTATGTGTCAGAGGATGCATGGTGCAGATCGGCAGAGGGGGTGGAGCAGCGACCGGGCACGGGGGGAAATTGGCCAAGTACAATTGGGGAGAAAATGAGAAAATCAGAGAAAACAAAATACTGCAAGTCATCGGCGTCTGGGTAGATTCCCTGCTTACGAACAAGAGGGTCGCAGGTTCGAGCCTAGGTAGTTCTGAGTTGCTTGAAGCAGCCTGGTGGACTTAGCTCTCCCATTGGTGCCGACCAATTCAGTCGGTGCCAGATGGAAATCCCATTCCGCTCCCTGCAAGTTCTGCAATTGGCTCCGACCCGCTCTGACTGACCGGCTGCGACCATATAATATGGTCTCAACTCTCTCGACCATATATGGTCTCAACTCTCTGTTGTTGTACCGGCGAATATAAAAGTTCCGGTCCCGAACACTAGTGAATATATTAAAATGTTGACGTTTAGCATTCAAAATAAAAGTGATGCAAATATGTTTTTAAAAGGCACCGCTGCGAGTAAGTGGAAGTCCCAGGCGGAAGATGTACAGGAAGCCTAAAAAAAAGGTACGGCTGTCCCAGAGTCTATTTACGTGCTGAAATAGACTCTGGGTTCCCAGATTGCAGTGGAGCTATTAGCAGCCAGACTCTCTCCCGCTGCAGGGAGAGAGTCTGGCAAGCGAGACTAGCCATGAGGAAACATGCCAGTTGTCTACAACTTTCCCCAGATCAGCAGAGGGGGTGGAGCAACGGCTGGGACAGCAGGGGGAACGGGCCAAGTACAATTGAGGAGAAAATGTGAGAAAAATCTGAAAAGAAACGTGATAAAATAAATAAATGAATACTGCAACATCATAACTTGTATACTTTCATTATCCACACGGACAGCTGAGCATGTGGCATTTTGTGCTTTGCTGTTCAAAAAGAACAGTTCAGAAAAGACAGGTGAGTCAGGTGAGGACTGATAATATTTCAATTGCTGTCACCCTCCAAAGCCTTTGGCGTTATCACAGCCACACTTAGAGAACAATGAGTACGTTCACACCTACAACACGTCTCTCAGCAGCTGCTTAAGGAAGGCCAGGAAGCCCAGCATCCTGCAGAGAGCGTTACCCTCTGCCCGCCTGGGCCCGGTGCCATGCCAGGCTCGCACTGTTATCATACCTCACTGCTTTCATACATACCCTGCTTTACTCCAAGGTAAAAGAAGAAAAGAAAAAACGGTGAAAATACTATATCCCTAATCCTAATCCACGCTCCAGGATATCCTCGTGATTCCAAACTGCAAAATTTGCAGTTTGGAATCACGAGGATATCCTGGAGTTAATGTCAGTGTTGTTGGTTTAACATCTACATTAACATTAACATATCAGGATCTGTGTTCCTATATGTGTGTGTTGAGGCAAGCTGTTGAGAGACTAATGCGGAAAACCTGCTGCAGCGTCAAAATCCTCGCCGAATGTGCCGTGGGCAGGCTAGCCTGCCGCCTGGCGTGCAGCTCCCCCCGAAAATGTGACTCAACGCAGCTGACAGTGGACAGCGCAAGTAGCCTATAATATATGTGTAGATGGCGAGATAACAAGGAGAGAGTCAAAGCTATTACCAAGTATATGCACTACATTCTCTCCTTGGGCTAATTTCCTTGTCGAAATCACACAATTTACTCATTTCACTGGGGACTCCCCTCGACCCCCTCATAAAGCTGACATTCGAGTATATATTGTAATAGGTCTGTCTCTAGCTGCCGTCGGCACGGCTCCAGGTCGAGGCTGACGTTGCAGCATGTTCCAAGCTTAACTGTCAAGTACTATGAGTCATTTGGTGTCACAACTAGCACTGTCAATCAATGCCACTGCTGCTCACAATGTAAGCCTGTTTGGCACTTTCCAAACACTTTTCAGTTGAGGTGGGCGGGACTAATGAACGATTAGCCAATAAACGGCACAACGGGCGGGACTATAATGCCGTTGTCAATCTGTTGTCAAGTGTGCCAGACCTAACAACAATGGTGACCGCTATAGACGAGATAGACGCTGCTATCGAGGTGCTTTTAAATCGATTAAAAGTACCACATACTTTGAAATCCGAGCTGCTTTGAAGGCATCTATCTATCTATCTATCTATCTATCTATCTATCTATCTATCTATCTATCTATCTATCTATCTATCTATTATTATATATTATCTATATTATCTATAAAATTGAGTAAGGGCTCTGTCTGTCTGTCCCGTCCCACTAATGACAGTGATGTCATAAATTCACACACACACACACACACACACACACACACACACACACACACACACACACACACACACACACACACACACACACACACACACACACACACACACACACACACACACACACACACACGAGAGAGAGAGAGACTGAGGGAGATGGAGAGAAGAGGGGGAGAGAGGAGAGGGAGATTGACTGAGGGAGAGAGAGGGGAGAGACTGAGGGAGAGAGGGGGGGAGAGAGACTGAGGGAGAGAGACAGGGAGACATTGTGCATGCGAGCTGCAGGGCGTGCGAGGCCGCGCAGCGGGCGAGCCTTTGTAATCGAGCGCGTGTAGTTCCCCCACGGAAATCGGTTAGAGTGGAGGTGATGTCAGACTCAAGAAGGAATATCAGGCCAAGAATTGTGTTGCTAGGGAACAGTTTGGAACCCAGCTTATGTGTTGCCAGTTATTGTACTAGCAGACACACAACAGGAAGTAAGCTGGGGGACATTTATAATGTTTATGTTTTCGAGTTGAAACCATATAGGCTGAAGGGATATCAATAAGGGATAGTGGCTTTTACCAGGATTCAGTGCATGCACTATTTTGTACATGTGTAAAGTTACTGAAGGGCATTTAGACCACAGTATTCCCATAGGCTATTCAACCACACCAATAAAAGCGAAAACACACAAAAATACGTTTGCTATTACACTATATCAATATTCACCATTCAAAGCATTGCAATCTGTCATGTATTAATTCAACAAATGCGTATCAGATTTTTTTTTTTTATCCTTATTTCCTCTTTTTCTATCATCATTTACAGATTTGCAAATGAACCACTTTGCTATTTCCATGTACAGCAGCTAGGGAAAATACTACACAACCATTGAAAAGAGAGGGGGAGAGAGAGAGAGAGAGAGAGAGAGAGAGAGAGAGAGAGAGAGAGAGAGAGAGAGAGAGAGAGAGAGAGAGAGAGAGAGAGAGAGAGAGAGAGAGAGAGAGAGAGAGAGAGAGAGAGGGAACAGTCTTGTTTTGCATCTTTCTCCAGGAGTGGTGTAAGTTGTCTGCGAGGTGGATGAGGTGGTATATTTATAGCTTTGCCTTCATACCTCCGTGATGCACGTCAGGTTAGAAAAATAACTGCTTTCAGTTTGATTTGATTGATTGCTAAGAGGAGCTTCTGCTGTTTCAGTCCAAACACCCCTAAATCAAACTTGTCACAAATTTCCGGATTTAACAAGGCATCCCAAACTAGAGGAGAAGAGAGACAAAAGTCTAGTATTATGAGCAGACTATTTTTCAAATTTGCGATAAGCATCTAAGAATAATTCTAGCGCTACAGATAAACTAACAAGCTTCTTGTCTATTTATACATAGACACGTTAGCCCAGTTGATAGAGACTCTCTGTGAGGATAAACACTTCAGAAATTCAACGGAGCCATTCTTAGCTTGGCTGTGGGTTTTCTCAAACTTACACATCAGACATACTTGAAGGCTTTAATCCATAAACTGTGATCAACATGTAATCATTTTTCTAAAGCAGACTTTTTGGGCCTGTTTTACTGTGTACTTAGTCTGTGTTAGAAAGCTGCAGGGAGTGAAGTGGATATGAGTGGATAGAGATGACCAATGTGTTTTCTGTCACAGGTTCACGGGGGTCAAGTCAAGGCTCCTCTAGCGGATTTACAATCCAGCTGGGATCTTGAGCCCACTCTGTTCAAAACATCAGCTCCCCGCCATTATTTTCCCTCCTAAATATAACCTCTATTATAGGTTCCCTGTAGCACTTCTTATTTCAGATTCAACCAATTAATTCACCACCAGTGTGAGGTTAGTTTCACTTCAAAATGAGAAATTACTTTATTAAAGGAAAATTCCAGTTTTTTACAACCTTATTTTGAGCTTGCTTTATGTTATCCTGGTCACCCAGAATCGAAATCTCTGAAAGCGATTCAGTATAGAGTTAGAACGTGCCGCACAAAGGCCTGGAACAGAGGCCGATAGGGCATCTGCTATCCGTGCATTTAAATAGCTTATTTTCTACCACGCACCAGCTCATATCCTTATTATATGATATTGGCATAAATGTGAGCTGCTCTATTTACCTCTCTCAGCCTGCTGTTTGCTAGTTTCCACATCCGGGGACTGTGTAACCAAGTCCCGCGAGACTCTCACATCAGTTGAGAGTTGAGAGTTCAGCTGCAGTGGATCAAGCCACCATGTTTCTCGTGGAGTGAACACTGTAGATATTTATCTGATTTCAAGGATATGGACGATGCATTCGATGGACGTCCATGTTTATTTGAGCCGGACTAACGTTATGGATTACAAACTGATGAGCGGGGAAACGGGAGCTTCGATCTCTGCCAGGCTGAACACGCTGGCTCCAGAAAGGTTCATTTTCTCATTGTCTCTATGATATAATAAGGATATGAGCCGGTGCGTGGCAGAAAATAAGCAATTTACAGGACGTAAATGCACGGATAGCACATGCCCTTCTATCGGCCTCTGTTCCAGGCCACGCGGTGTTCCATCGCTTCTCCACAAGCCTTCATTTCACGTGAGGGACCGCCTCATTTCCCAGAATTCAAGGTCATGTGATTAGCATCACTGTGCACCACCTCTTGCTCGCATCATTGCTTTCTAACGAGAGGGGGCTGCCTGTCTTTTCGGGAATTAACGACCAGGGTTCCTGACCCAATGTTAGTTTTTGACGACTTGGGTGTCAGAATGGGTTGCGTGAACTCACCCTGTTTTGTTTTGCGGATCAGTCTGGTCTCCTGCTCGCCCCCGGCAATTTCCAGAAATTGCAAAGTGCACGGGCCAATCATTGACCTGCATTGTAGTTGACAACGTAACCAATCAGGGAGTCTGTTTTGGCCTCACTGGCAACACAGTATGTAACTACCAGAAGCAGCAGTAAGTGCAATTATTGCAGAAATAAACTCAATAACAACAATTGAACAAGAAAAAGAGTATGCACCAGCGGATGAAGAGTAGGCACCATTGTTCCTCGGCGGAAAATACGTTTTTGCCGTTCTTCCGAGTGGATTGGGATTGGATTTGGTGACGCTGATTGGCTGAAGGGGTTGTCTGTCAAGGCAAGTATACTCCCGCCTGAGATCGCTGTCCAGACTGTCCAGACTGTCCAGACTGTCCAGACTAATACTGTATGTACGTACTGTAGCGTGAAACAGAATATGAGGTCACGATATTAGGATGGTTTTTTACCAGGCGAGCAACTGCTTTCAATAAAGTGTAAAGGTCAAAGGTCATCATGACTCAGGTTTATATTTCACAAAAATTATATCCATGCAGTGCTACTAAATGACATACAGCCCTCTTCTGCACCAACAATACTTTTGGCAGGACAAGACATTTCGGGCAGGCGTCCTGCTGTATCTGTGAAGCTGCTGCCTCTTGGTTCGCAGCACTGATCCGTCCACCTGGAGCCCATCATGGCTGCCACCGTGGGCCCGGCAGCTGCAGCGCTGCACTCCGGGACACCGGACACCCCGGGCCGATGACTCTGATGAATCTGTCTGCTCCCTGCCCTGTGGCCCGCCTCAGATCCATCCTACTGGGAAACAAGTGTGTCTGACTGGTGCAGACCAAACACTCTCTCTCTCTCTCTCTCTCTCTCTCACACACACACACACACACACACACACACACACACACACACACACACACACACACACACACACACACACACACACACACACACACATACACACGCACACCCCGTGGCCCCTACTGCACTCCACACCATTAATACCAATTGCCCTTTCTTTATGGCTACAGATATTTTTCACATGCTCCTGGCATCCTCCGCGATCATTCCTGAATCTCTCTGGCCACAACAAACGCGCACTACTCCTTGTACTCGGGGCTGCGAAAACCACAGGGTACCCAGTCTGGGATATTTGTTAACATGATTTGTGAAACGTTTGCGACCGCAGCACAGACAGCACCGGAGAGTGGCGCTGTGTGTGGGTGGAGGAGCAGTCAGATCCCCCCCTCTGCCACGTTTGATGGTTGCTTTTATTGTGTCTAGCAACACAGCCAGCAGGGGAGTCTGTTGAACGCCACTCAGCCACACACGGAGGCTCATTGTCAAAATAGCGTATACGAGAGCGAGGTGTTTGCACTTGACACATCAACAAACAGCCAGGATTCCTCGAGGACACGCGTGGGACTGTTCCATGGCTGCGTATGGCACACCACACTCATTAGAGCCTGTTCCTTGATGGTGGGTGGAGGAGATAACAGCAACCACACTGACTTGCAGGCCTTTTTCCCCTGCTGTGGGGGGAATTTAGGAACCTACAAATCTCCAATTTCCCCCGGAGAATCGTCTTGGCACACCTCGACCATAATTGCTATTGACAGATCAACAACAGAGCAATTAAATCTAGTCGACTCTTGTCCCTGTTTGGTGTGTGTGTGTGTGTGTGTGTGTGCGTGTGTGTGTGTGTGTGTGCGTGTGCGTGTGCGTGTGTCTGTGTGTGCGTGTGTGCATGCGCGCATGTGTGTGTGTGCACATGCACATGTGCGTGTGCGTGTTTCGCAGCCAGCCTCATCCAAGCCCAAGGTTATAATAGTTAACTAAAATTAACCTAAAAACTAAAAATAGGTGTAGAAAAAAACTGATATTACTGCGAGTCAATTGCCTTCACAAAGTGTTGTGTTTGTCTTGGAATACCTATTCTGAACTTCTTAAATCTTTCCCCTGACAAATACCACCCATAGTAATAATAATAACAACAATAATAATAATAGTTGTCATCATCATCATCATCATCATCATCATCAGCAAAACTAATAAAACCAATAAAAACTCAACTGAAACCAGCAAACCCACTCTGGTAACTATAACTGAAAAACATAAACTGAATTGAAAACAAAAATTAAAAAATTAAAAAGAAATAAAAACTACTGAAAAATACCACACTATACTGTCATAACTTTGGCCCCACCCTGTCCTGTCGTGCCTCCACAGAGCCTCCTGGCCCACGGGCTTGTTTTGAGTCAGATGGCTTGTCAGTAAGCGGGAAGCCCTGATGGCAGAGCGCCGTGTTGACTTTTCACTCAGCATATTAGATATGGCCTCACTCTACCCTGATGCTGGTATCAGCAGGGCATGACCATGTCCCGTTTCCCATGGCATCCCGCTGCACACACACACACACACACACACACACACACACACGCACACACACACACACACACACACACACACACACACTGGTTTGATGTGCGTATCAGACAGGAATTTCATGCCATCCCATCCCCCACACCATGTCAGTATTTACCTTCCTTATGTCTGGCCCAGATACAGATCCACACTCTATCTGTCGCTGCAGACTTATCGCTTTCACTCGAGGCAAACGGCATCAAGCAAAACAACAACAATGACAACAATCGATAGCTGTGTGCAGTACCTGTGACAAACAGAGATCATCTGTGAATAGACACCATAGGGGCATGCTGCATTTTAAATAACATTTTACACTTCTGGTGTTTAGGTGATGAGCTCATCCAGTGAAACTGGACTGACATTGGGAAGTGGGACTTTGTGACTTCTAAGCGGTGTCCCGAGATCAGGACTGCAGACATTTGTCTGATATTGGGACTGCTGCGTAAAACGGTGCTGGGTTTTCAGGCTGACAATCAAAATAGGATTTGACATATCATATCATATCATATCATATCATATCATATCATATCATATCAAATCATATCATATCAAATCATATCAAATGAAAACAAATCAAATCAAGTAAAATCTATTCACACAGCAAATGTGTGTGCTTTACAGAGACACAGGAGTGTGGCGTAACTTCAGATCCAACCAAAACAAGAACCAGCCCGTCACAGGCCCCTGCAGCTGGAGCAGGGGTGATGTTGGAGGCAGGTTACCAGGGTTAAGACCAGACCAGGGGCAACAGCAGGACGCATGGGTGAGTATGAGATGTGGTCGAGGAGGATGAGCCTTATAAGAGGGGGGTGTGGGGGCACGGGAGGGGGTGTGGGGGCAGGGAGTGTGTGTGTGTGTGTGTGTGTGTGTGTGTGTGTGTGTGTGTGTGTGTGTGTGTGTGTGTGTGTGTGTGTGTGTGTGTGTGTGGAGGGGGGGGGGGGGTTTGCTATAATGACAGGGTGCTGGGCAGCTGGATCCTGTTTTCCAGTGCGATCGGGGAGCGTAGCAGGGTATGGACAGCTCTGTCTGTGGGCCCTGTGTTCATTAGTGGAGCAGCAGCACTGCACTGGGGGTGATTCACAAGCATATCAAGTTAAAAAGGAATGCTTGGCCACAGAGGGGTTTTCCTGCTGGGCCAGAGTGTGTAGGGGGGGGGGGGGTGTAGTAGAGGAGTGGATTGGGATGGGATGAAGCGGATGGAATTGGTAAACTTCAATCGGGAAAACTTCCCCACATCCGAGGAGACACTTACAAGTCGTCCTCGATCAGACTTTCGCAAACAGCCAGTTCGCTCCCTCCCAGTCTCGGCCCGCTCCGTAAAACACGCCGAGACGTTTTTCAGTTTCGCCTATTTGCCTCCCCCCTCCCCCCCGTCCCCCCCATCTTTTTGTTATCTGGCCTGTTCATCTTGTGATTATTTGGAGACCTGGGTCCTGTGCTTGTGTATGTTTGTCAGTGTCCCCCCCCCCCCCCTCTACCCCCCAACGCGGCGCTGTCCCGCCGCCGGTCCAGGCCCGGTGCCCAGTCGATCGGGTTTCACTCTGCTTGTGTTTGCTTCTCTGACTGGCTTGGCAGAAACCAATAAACAGCACACGACCAAAAAAAAAGGCCTATTCTTGCTCTGGCTA
>NC_139631.1:1092500-1095000 GCF_964638095.1 Poromitra crassiceps | reverse complement strand
TGTGTGTGTGTGAGAGTGTGTGGTTGTGTGTGTGTGTGTGAGTGTGTGGTTGTGTGTGAGTGTGTGGTTGTGTGTGTGTGTGTGTGTGTGTGTGTGTGTGTGTGTGTGTGTGTGTGTGTGTGTGTGTGTGTGTGTGTGGTTTGTCCCGCGCTCTCTCTCTCCTCATTCGCAGACCTATAATTGCATGTTGTACACAGATGCCGTTGTGCTAATTTGTTCTTATTGTTACAAATTACGTTGTCGCGCTTAAGCGTGGTAATGCTACCAGTAACAATAACACAGAGCCAGACCCGGGCCGCGACCAGAGCAGCTGCGTGACGCCACTGTTGGGCCGGCCGGGCGGGCGGGCCGGGCGGGGAGGCGCTCACTGGGACTAGCTGCTTCGTGTTGTAAACACGTGTTTTGGCAGGAGATATGGCCTGGCACTGCAGATAGACCTGATTGGAATGGTATGGTATAATTAAATAACATTCACCTCATAGCACAAATAACCTTTGAGTTATTTTCTGCTTCATAATAAACATCTATACCCGCAGACTGTCATCTACATTTGCATCGCAGATGTGGCTTGATGCTTTTATGCAGAGTGACGAACTAATGAGTGCAATGGTAGAATTAGAATATTTAGAATTTATACACTGCTAACATTACAAGCGACTAATAATAAGGATAAGTACTTGCACAGACAATAGATATCAAATAAATATGTCTGGATCCCTACAATAAATATGTATGCAAAGAAAAAAAAGGTTTTTATTATTATTATTTATTAGCCTGGATAGTATTTAGAGTTTTAACAGGGTTCCCACACCTTCATAAACATCAAATTCAAAGACCTTTCAGGCCCAATTCTCTCAATTTCAAGGACCCAACATGGCATAGTTCGAGACATGGATCAAAGTTAATTACTGAGAATCTTACTACTATTAGTCTTACCCGGTTCCACGCACAATTTGCTTGAGTGACATCACTATTGAAATCAATGACGACATCACATTTGCTCGAGTGTCACCACTGATGACATCAGTGGTGACACAATTGCTCACATATAGACAGATTTACATCATTATCATCATGACAAGAAATGGGCTTGAGCCAAAGAAACTCTGGTTGAGCGTGCGAAGCTAAACACATGAGTTGGCATGAGTCGGAGAGTCTCCACCCTAGAAATGTGTGTGTGAGGTGTGCAAATTTCTAGATTTTATAATGAGAACTAGCAGCCTTTACAGAAGCTCACAGACAATGAAAAGAGAGAGAGGTTTGAATGTACAAACACTTCTCAACCGTGCTGTCTTACGCTGATGGCAGACTGCAGACAGCGGAATTTAGCCTAAAATGTTAAATTAAAAATATCAAAAGAATGTCTATTTCTATTCTTGCACAAAATATATAAAATATATCAAACCGTTTCAATGACCCATGCCTTTTTCCAAAACCTTAAAGGCCTTGATTGTTTTTCTCATGTTCACAAACTTCCAAGGACCCGTGGGTACCCTGGTTTAATTACTGTTATGCATCATTCTGCAATTTTTCATTATTTCTCCAAATCCATGGCTGAGCGTGTGCATTTGTGTGTGTGTGTGTGTGTGTGTGTGTGTGTGTGTGTGTGCGCGCGTGCGCGTGTGTAAGATGAACAGCAGCAGAAGCTTTTCATCAGATGCCTATCCGGGCCTGGGCCTGTGTTGTCCTCTCAACACCGGATGACAACTGGCACCGGGCTCCTGAAACCCAGGAGAAGCGCTGAAAAATGCCCCTGATTACGAGCCATTATTAATTGTGAGGCCGCAGCGATCGTCTTTCTGGACTTCCCCGCGTGCGACCGGTCCAAACGCCGGTGCCCTCTTATCTCCCTAATCCTAACTCATCCCTTTCCTGTCGGCGCCGGCTCAATATTGTGGCTCCCAGCTTGACCCAAAATGGCGGCAAAGGCAAGCACAGGGGGAGGGATAAGTGGAGAGTGAGTAAGGGGCTGGGGGACAGATTGAAGGGTAAAGCCGGGGCAGGGGGGCGAGGGTAGTGGGCGGGACGGGGCATGAGGGGGTTCCCCAAGGATCGATCTTGGGCCCAGGTGCAGGGTTTTAATGAAGATGGCGGAGAGGGCGCGGGGGTGGGGGGGGGGGGGTCACACACCCGCCCCAGCCCATGTGAAGTCTCACTCAACACTATGGCCCTCTTTGACCCCGGATTAGTTTCCTCTTCCAGGTTTAGAGGCAGGATGCAGGACGGCCCCCGCTACCTGAACTGAACACCCAGAGATAGCCTCGTTTCCCCGGGGACAGATATCGAGGTCGCGCCTGTTGTCTGGAGTAGAGCCAGCTTGGACTTCTCACAGAGGTGCCCATCTGCCACGGAGGGCAGGAAGCTCTGTTCTCTGTCCGTACGCATCCGTCCGCTCTTGTTTCTTATAGTCTGTATTTGTTCTTCATGGCACGTCGTCACGTATCTTTTGTCCTTCACGTCTTTTGTGTATTGTTGATCAATGCATTGGAAAAGCACAGAT
>NC_139631.1:1082500-1087500 GCF_964638095.1 Poromitra crassiceps | reverse complement strand
CAGCCATCATCCTTTTGAGTTATTCTTGTGTGTGTGTGTGTGTGTGTGTGTGTGTGTGTGTGTGTGTGTGTGTGTGTGTGTGTGTGTGTGTGTGTGTGTGTGTGTGTGTGTGTGTGTCTGTGTGTGTATGTGTGTGTGTGCGTCAGGCGGTATAGGTGATGCCAGGGGTCCCCCCCTCACTCACTTCTCCTAGAGGTCCACCCACCGGTGCCCCGGGCAGAGGAGGGAGAGGGTGAGAGGGAGATACCGAGGGGAGAAGGTCAGACACACAGCCCCGAGGCATAGTGAAGAAACACACACCTCTCTGTCTGTGTTTTCACTTGTCTGGCTGATGAACTATCACACTTGCTACATCATGGCTATAGGAAAAGAGGGGCCCCGGGTTTTTTCGTACGCTCTTATGTGCGAGGGAAATAAATTACGGGGTCAACAATCACCCTCAAATATGGTTACCCTGTTTTGTTTTTGCACACCTGAGGTGAGCTCTCTTAATTGTTACCGGTGTGTATTGTACTGAGTTTGTCTTACATCTTTGCCTGATTGGCGTAGTAGTGTGTGTTCCTGGTGTAGCTAACACACTCCATCTGAATTGGAACAGGCTATACTCGAACACGTTGGGCTGTCCTGATGTTTGTGCGATTGAAAGGAAGACACATAACACAGACATACATAAAAAAAAAAAAAACTTTTCTTGAGAGAACCTTAACTGTTGGTCCAATTTTCCTCTGGAGAGAATTAAAGTTTCATCGAATCAAATTGAACTCTTAACCTAACCTAATTATATCTTAACTCTAAACCCAAGTCGTCCTAACCCCCAACGTAAACCCTTGCGCTAACCTGAACCTAATCCTTATTCAATCTGATTCTAAGCACCTACACTCTACCTGGAGCCCCGTGGGGCCATGTGGAACATCTCACCTCACATTATACACATGAATTATTACGGCTTTGATATCTTGGCACAGCGCATGGGAGAGTTATGAGGTTTGAAACACTAGTTCTGTGCAGAGCTGAAAACCCACTCTCTGGTTACAAACCGCTGGCCCAGGTGGTCTTCCTCAGACCCCAGACACTAACCCAACCACCATCATGAATAATAAGCCTTGCAATCCATATTTACAGTGGAACAGCCAACCTTTCCCTCTCTCTCTCTCTCTCTCTCTCTCTCTAGTTCTCTCTCTCTCTCTCTTTCTTGCTCTCTCTCTCTCTCTAGCTCTCTCTCTCTCTCTTTCTCTCTCTCTCTCTCTCTCTCTCTCTAGCTCTCTCTCTCTCTCTCTCTCTCTCTATAGCTCTCTCTCTTTTTCGCTCTCTCTCTCTCCGTCTCTCTCTCTCTCTCTTTCTCGCTCTCTCTCTCTCTAGCTCTCTCTCTTTCTCTCTCTTTCTCTCTCTCTCTCACTCTGTCTCTCTCTCTCTCTCTCTCTCTCTCTCTCTCTCTCTGGAAACAAACGTCCAGAGTGATGTATTAATCAGGCTCAAATCTGTTGCGAAATAAAAAATGTCCTCTCGCTGAAGAGGCTTTACACACTCATGGAAGCTCTTCAGAACAGGAACTAATTTGTCCATTCAATGCAATTAAATGCGTAGTAGAAAAATGGTGCCACCGAGACCAAAGAGGAGGCGTGGCAAAACAATATAATAACTGATTAATCAATTGAAACCATTAACCAAAGCAGCTGTATTATGATTACATAAATCACACAGGGAACCTAAACAACTCCAGCTCAGTGGCTCACTATTAATGAATATTACCCAATTATAAGCGTGTGTGATTTATGTATTGTTAGGTAAAGCAGTGTAAATGCTGGTGGATAGAGTGAACATAGGTCAGGTTTCTCAGCGTTCTTCTACATTCTCACGAGCTTAGAGTGCAGGCTTTTAGGTTAAAGGTGCTACAGTACATTATGTGTAAAATTTCCATGTCAAATAACACATTAGCACATTCATTTGTGAGATATTGGTGCAATTACCATAAACATACAACATCATCTCTTAGAAGATTTGCATGCTCTACTGGCCTCGACACTGCATTTTGTATTGTATGCCACTCGGTTGGTGGGAAATCTGCTTTGCTTTATGGCACAAAGGGTGCTTTATGGCACAAAACAGTAAGAGGGTGCTGTTCTCCCAGCACAAGCGAAGCTTTCAGTTTCTCACAATGGCATTGGCAGATAGTGGGAAATCACTTCCATCTTGTTTGCTCTTCAGTAGCCAAGTAGAAAAGCTTTCACTTAAGAATGTGGTCTTAATTTCGAGAAACACTAGCTAACAATACCACTGGCGGGAGACAGAGGCTGTCAATCAAACCACGCTATTTGATTACCGTAATTATACCAAGGTACTGTAGCACAATTAATTTGACAATGATATACTTATGTATGTACGCTGCATGTTGCACTTTTAAAAGCACTGTGCAGTTCACAACTGGCTCATCGATGCAGTAGATTGATGGCGGCTGATCGGAGCCGACCCAGTGACGACTGACAAGGACCTGGGGCTCTTCTGCTTGACGCATGTCCTCACACACACTCACACACATACCGTACATGCACATACACACACACACACACACACACACACACACACACACACACACACACACACACACACACATACCGTACATGCACATACACACACACGTGCTCACACACATACCGTACATGCACATACACACATGCTCACGCACAAATCATTTTCAAATGGCATGCAGATGTCTACCGAAAGATGCATGTTCTCGTATACATGTGCGCACAGACACGGGCACAAATATTTGCAGAAAGACAGACATAGTGTACTGTACTGTACTGTACTGTACATCCACACTCTGGAGTGTTACAGCGGTTGAATTATTAGAGCAGCCTGACTGATGGGAGGACATGGAAAGCATGGGCCGAGCTGCGCCGCGGTCTTTCATCTTGTGGCCCTGTTCATCCTCACTCCCCCTGCCAGTCGCCCAGGGATACGCCTGTCACGAGTGCCTGCCCCCCATGTCAGAGACACCCGCTCCTCCATGTGCCTGGCCCTGCATGTCAGAGACACCCGCTTCTGCATGCGGCCCTGGGCCGTCCGTACAGACACGACCCAATGGTCCACTCACTGTGCACAGGCTGAGGCCCACATCTGCATCGCAGAGGCAGAGGTGAAACGCCGAGCGCATTCGATACATGCATGGTAATGGTAAGATGGCTCATTTCTCAGGAAGCACCTATAGCCTGGTGAATGGAATGATCCGTAGGTTCCGTGTAGGTTCTGCGTATAGAGGAGCGATCATTTCGAAATGTAAATTGTCCCATTGATTGACAGCATTTGACATGGATTGGTTTGGGTCAGTGTTTCACATTGCCATGTTCAAAATGAACCCAAACAAGCAATATGGAAACTTTGGGAACCGATCAGGAAGATATTTCAGTCCAGATTTCATAAAACGACGCAGGCAGCAGCTATGGAGTTTCATTTTAGCGCAGTATTTACACAGGTTTTCTGTGTCAGTGGCGGCCGTCATATCAACATCTATTCCATATCAAAATGTTTGCCGCGTTGCCATAGTTTATCATGGGTGTGCTTCCAAGAATCCCCTCTTTCTTCAGTCATCTTCTTCCCCCTCTCCTCTCTCTCCCTCATTTCCTCTCTCTCTCTCTCTCTCTCTCTCTCTCTCTCTATGTCTCTCTCTCTCTCTCTCTCTGCCTCTCCTGCACTTTCTCTGTCTTCTCATTTTATGGGGATCAAGCAGAGTGAGAGTTAGATAGGACATCTCTAACCGCACGGAGGCCCTTTCATCTACATCTTGCGGCGGATCGTGTTTGCATTGAAAACACCAGCCGCCAAGCCGAGAAGTAGCTATTGTTTAATCCCATAGTTAAATATTGATCATGCATATATGCAGCCCGGCTACAGTTTAAAAGTTGGCTTTAAGATTTCCAAGACACTGTACACAAAGCTACTACCCCCCCTGCAGTCACGTGAATGTGTGCAGCAGCCTAGACATAAATAACAAAAAGCAATCTCACGGCACGTCATTTGTTATTTTGATAAAAAGGTATTTTTGGTTGTTTTGTCATGCGGCCTGGAAATAAAACCAATGTTTCTCTCTCTTCTTTTTTTGGTGTGTGTGCAAAACACCAGGAACACTCCTCGCCGAAAAACATCTCTCGCCCCGAGGGAGACTGTCTCAGTTCCTGTTCAAATAAAAAACAGCACATGCAGTCAAGACAAAACAGCAATTATCCAGGAGAGAGAGAGAGAGGGGGAGAGAGAGAGAGAGAGAGTGTGAGAGAGAGGGAGAGAGAGAGAGAGAGAGAGAGAGGTAGAGAGAGAGCGAGAGAGAGGGAGGGAGAGAGAGAGAGAGGGGGGGGGAGAGAGAAGGTTAGTTCACAGTAATATTTGCATGTTCACCACTGTTCTGTCTTTACACGTTCTTTCACTCTGTTTCTGTGGCACAGTTGGCGCTTTGTCCCGCTGATAAATGTGCATGGATTTGTGCTATAAGGTCTTTTTTTCGTGCCGTTTTTCAGTGTTTGTGCAAATAATATTTAACACTTGATGATCATGAACTGATCCCTCCTCCGCCTGAGATGGTTATTATGACCAAGGACAGAACAGGAGTTCAGTGTGAGTTGTGTTGACACTGAAGTCTGCTCTGAAAACCAGGCCAGTGTGGTTGTTTCAAGCCGTGTCCTCCTAAGTGGTCCGGCTACGAATGCAGGCATGTTCCCCTACAGATATGAGTCTGTGTGTATAAACTAACCCTTAAGCCCGGCTGACAGCGCAATTTGATTTGTTAAGTCGTCTCGCATCGAAGCCTCTCCACCCTGTTTTAAGTAATAAGAGATTACGGGTAATCTCCCGGTAATGGCAGGTTGGCATTCCACCACAGCGAGTGGGTGAGGAACGCTGGGAGTTGTTGTTTTTTTTACCTGAAAGCTCTTTAATCCTTCCTCAACATATTAATTGCTTCATTGATCAATACGGAAAGAACTCAACAGGATCTGAGGAGATAGTTTGTT
>NC_139631.1:1075000-1077500 GCF_964638095.1 Poromitra crassiceps | reverse complement strand
GTGTGTGATCTCTTCTGCATTCTCTTCTCTGCATACACCATGTATCACATCACAGCAGGTTAACTCAAGGGGCATAATACTGCTACTACTACTGTAGTATAGTCTCTCCCCAAACTCAAATATTACGCTGTGCTCCACATACTACACAATGAGTCTGTGCCCCAGCTGCTGTTTTGAGGGCGGGTCTAGGGGGTCGGAATTGAATGACTGACAGGTTGTAGCACCGATGAGAGAGTGGCTTGTTTTCAAAAATTCAGGTCAGGTTGGGTACAGTAGGTGCGCCTGATCGATTGCTAAAGCTAAAGTCGTTAGTGATTGGTGCCCCCAGGATTTCGGGGGAACCAATACTAGCAGGAATCAAAAAGACAAAAGTTTGGAGCTTAGCTAGAAGTGTCTGCAGCATGCAGTAACGTAAGAACTCTCATAGGTCTGGCGTTGAGATTACTACTATTACTACTACTACTACTACAGTACTACTACAGTACTACTGCTGCTGCTGCTACTACTACTACTACTAATAATAATAATAATAATTGTATTTTTAAAGCTCATTTAAAGCAACTGAATAATTCTGCTTGTATATAATTACAAGCAGTTTGACTCATATATTGCCCCTCCTCCTTCACTACAGTAGACATCAGTTTCTCATAGTTGTTTCCCTGCCCCCCCTCTCTGCCCCCCCCCCTCTCTCTCTCTCTGCTTCATCATGTTTGACCACAGAGTGCATCATCCTCCTTTCTCTGCCAAGGGAACATTGCTGTCATCCTGAGAGAGAGAGAGAAAACAACAGCATTCATCACTCTGATATACCCAGATTACCCACCATGCAATCCGGCTCCACATTGCAGCACCATAACGCCAGCTTCAAAGCTTATTTGCATGCATAATTAAAATTAAAGACTTGTGCATGAAAAAAATTTGTGCAACTTTCTTAACCAAACACAATAAGGTATGCATTATTATTTATAACATTTCCAAATGTAAACACACCTTTTCTCGGCTCAAAATGCATGCAAAATGTCGATAGATTTAAAAGTGGGGAAAATAGTAAAAAGATCCATAAAATCAGTGTGCAAACAAAGCAAGTAGTGAGGAAACAATGTGCCCTCACGGTGCGATGCACTGCAATAATAAAATGCATATTTAAAATGTAATTTCTTCATCGACAAGATCCGGGCCAAACCTTCGACACTTCAGTTGACCACCTCTCCCGAAAAAAGTGAAGTACGGAGAATTTAATGTAGTCTACACTCCATTTAACATCAGTGAGGGGTGTTTTTTTTCCCTTCAACCACCCATGAGAGTATGCGATCCTGTAGTTGGGCAGCGGAGGAGCTGCTGAGCTCAGGCTCTGGCATGCTGTGCCCATCTAGGTCGGCCAGAGGTTAGCCAAGCAACCTCCACAACCACAATGTCCCCCAGATCGGCGCTACTGGGATTTACCAGGTGAGTGTGAGGGAATGGAGGATCTTTGTCTTCAGCCAATCCGAGGCCTGGCATTATGAGGAGGCATTCTGGGTGTTACTATGAGGAGGCATTCTGGGTGTTACTGGGGAGGCATTCTCTCTGTGTGTTACTGGGCGCCCTGTCAGAAGAGGATGATGTCATGGTGCAGGGACCACGGCGTTCCCCCCCTCGGCTCTGCTGGGCCCTGAGGCTCCCTCACATCTGTGTGCTGTCTGACCCAGCACCAGGCAGGCAGCTGCTCCCTCTCATTATGCCCTTAATGGATGGATCCGTTTCCCTCTGACCTCATCCACCCTCCACAACAACATGCTTCCATGCCTCCGTCCTGATCCTGATCCTGATCCTGATCCCTCCATCCAGGCCCCCTCCTCTGCCACCTCTCCCGCCCGAAGCGCTGAGCGTGCACAACGCGGACCGCAATGTAAACCCGTCCGGTGGCCATCTTGTGCCGTCTTCGACTTAAATAGACACAGTATGTTTGTTTGTTTTGTTTTTTGTTTTTGTTCTTTTTCTTTTTCTTTGGGGGGGTGGGGGGTGGGGGGGCATAAACAAATAAAGTCCAACTTCATTTATTTGTATAGCACACACAAGGAAACTCAATGTGTGCTTTGCATAAAGACAACCAAAGCAAAATCCTTGCAAAAGTAGTCCACACACCCGCCATAAAAATACACGGATAAAAAATTCCCCCACACATCACCTAGAGAAAATATACACACATCAAATCACTCATATGCAGCTCTCCACTCTCCAGCTCCTCCCCCTCTCTATCTCCCCCTCTCTATCACCCCCTCTCTATCTCCCCCTCTCTATCACCCCCTCTCTATCTCCCCCTTTCTATCACCCCCTTTCTATCACCCCCTCTCTATCTCCCCCTCTCTATCTCCCCCTCTCCCTCCAGTATTGTTTTCTTCAGCAAAGCACGCGCTCTTTTATTTTCAGCCTGTTAAACACGAGCTTCACTGAAAGACGCACCGCCTTCATGTCTTCAGACCTTTGAGATCTGTCCACGGTTCAATAAGTTAGCTTAACA
>NC_139631.1:995000-1070000 GCF_964638095.1 Poromitra crassiceps | reverse complement strand
AATTTGTCAACAAAAAACTATATTTTTTTATAGTTAGGTATAGTTAGTTAATAGATACTGTATATATACGTTATTATTTTAGCTTTATTATTGTGCTATCAATCATTTTATAAGATAGCCTACTAAAAACACTTCTACAAAAACTCTTCATGCACTCTGCATTACCAACATGCATCTCGGCCAAACAGTTCATCTCACCTCCACAACTCACTCCGACCTCCAAAACACTTCACACATGTCTCAAAATGAGCTTGTTCATAACCATAACGCTGGCAACTATTCTCACTGAGAAAGCATACATTGTCACTCATAACACACAGACCTAAAAAACACTAACAACAGGGAGCATTACATAAATGATGAACTTTTATCTTTGAAGTTTGAATGATTTCACCTATATCAGTATTTCATTATAGAATAAGAACGTTTCACTTTGACTGTAACAAGAATGAATCAAATGTAGCAATTTGCTTCAATATATATATTTTTTAAATTTATATCTTGCACAATTGTAATTTACATTTACATCTGGAAAATAAAGTTGAAAAAAGGGGGGCTCTCGCCCTCCCTCTCTGCTGTATGTCACAAGTTCTCGTCTACATCACATTGTATGTCTTCTCTGGCGATGCATGTTCTTGAATGTCTGATCCAACCCTGGCCGTCTTCAGGAGAAGTGTCCTCACACCCTGCATTCATGGCATCCAGTCATAAACCCTCCACCTCCATGCAGAGGAAAACTCCTCTATGGGGGTATGTTCAAAAGCTAAGAGGAAGTAATGCATTACTGTAACATGACCACAATGGTGCCTAGTCCATTTCAAAACAAACTCATTGCGAAGCTGCCCACTTTTGTCTGTTAGGTAACTAGACTAAAAGCTTTCAGCTGTGTTTGGAAGGATTATTATTTCATTGTATTGTAAATATTCTGCTAAGATTTTCTATAGCCTATACTTCAGTATGGTTATGGCAGAAATGTGCCATCATTCTGTTTTGAATGTGTTTTAACAGTTTTGGGAACAGTGAGTTACTTAGCATTATTCTGCAGGTGGTTGAGTATGAATGAGAAAAGAGTTCATGAATTTGGGGAAATGTGGTGATTCGATGCATTTAGTGTGAAAGCAATGCAAAATGATTCACAGTTTTGGTCCACATAGACTGATCTGTTTCACTGACTGTGTGAAGAGTTTTGAAAAAGTGCTTTCAATATAACTGACTGATGCATGTTTAACAAATAATGTCTCAGACTATTTTCAATGATGCAAGACTACTTCCCCTAATCAATTCAATCTCATTCATTAATCCATTGTTCCTCCATTCATCTCTCTGTCGCCCTGCAGCAACGCCCTGTTCAGGTGACATCACTCATTCATAAATATGCACGCCCAGTCATTCCTGTCCAATCAATGTCTCCCATGCTTTCCCAAGCTCTCCCTCTCTCTGGCCTGCTGGCCAATCACCTAACTGGAGTTCTACATCAGTTCCCTCGTATTTTAGAGTGTTGTAACACTTTGTGTGTCTCCCCTCAGTGATGGTCTTCACCATAGTAGTTGCTTCACCCCACCTCCTCCCCTGAACACCACCAATGTCATAACTCCTGTAGAATTCCCTATGGGGGGTTCTCTATCCTATAAATCACTGACGTCCTCCTCACGTCTCAGGAGGAGCGTCATCATACCATGGAGTCATACGTCAAATCTAAGTGTTGTTTGTTGCATCATTAAAGTTTATTGTACTTTCCTTCTAGTCTCTCATCATTGAAATACTAGTGCAGTGCTAGCGCAGTGCCCCCCCATTTACACATAATTTCCCACTCTTCACCCAAACAGACTTGTTTCGTGAGAAATGTAAAAGCTGCGCTCTGATTGGTGGAATTTGGTCGGAATTTGACACTACTTTCTCGGGTCGCCAGCAACGCACCCGCCAAGTTTGAAGTCGATCACTGTGATCAGCACTTGTTTGTACAATATATAGCTTATTTCTTCCATTTTTTTATACGCTTCACACCAAATACTGTATATCGCGTCTCTGACAGTTATGAAAAACCTGTGCCCTATAGCTACTCACACAACAAGTCTCCCCCTGGCTTGGTGCTGTATAGTAGCCTGAGGCCATCTGGTTTAAACCAGGTAGCAATGCTGCAGGCCGGGACCGCGCGGAGAGGATACCTCGCTCGGACGGACAGCTGAAAACCGCTCCCTCAGATAGCCGTCCAAATAAGAGGTTTAAGCCCTGCAAACACAGTGTACGCTCCTATGCTGATTACAGTGACCATGCATACCAGATGGGAAGCACACATGTTGTACAGTACCGTACGGTGGTTTTGCCTGGTATTTTTCGCTCATCCTCAGCAGTGCAATTCAGCTTGCAACACATGCTTTTCCCTTCCGCTATGCCCCCAAATGACAGTGTCTTACTGTAGCTGCTTGTGTGAACAGCAATTCCAAAGGCGCTGAATGCCTTTGTTTACTGCATGTTGGTATTTGTCTCTACACTGGTAAATAATTGTCAAAATGAGGTATCCGTTCCCTCTTCCCTCTCCGCGTCAGTGTGTGTGTGTGTGTGTGTGTGTGTGTGTGTGTGTGTGTGTGTGTGTGTGTGTGTGTGTGTGTGTGTGTGTGTGCAAAATGTGGTGGTCGCAATGTGGGAAGCATCAGCATGTGATTGTGTGTATACATGTGTGAGTGTGTTTGACCTATAGGGTTCGACTGACTAGTTTTTGAAGCTTGATACCAATATCTACCAATATTGATACCAATAGTCATATTTACATTCTAAACATTATATGCAAAAACGGCATGGAAAAGCCTATATAATCCATCATGGGACATTAACAAAACATATAACATAAAATTTATTTGCCAAGTAAATGTACAGGAATTTGTCTTAGTGGCAGGCATATTGGCAACTTACTAACAGTTAGGTAAACACATGGTGGAAAAGGTTTTCACATTTCGTGCAAAGCAACATTGCAAGATACTGAGTAGAATTTAGATATCCTCTACCAATATACAGGGTACCAGGATTATACCAGTATAATTACATCCGGTCACAATGTGCATAAAAATTTCATTTCTGAACAAAAAGGCTGTTATTGTCTGTCTCTGTAGGCCTATCTGTTTGTCTGTTTACCCGTCTGCCTGTCTTCCTGTCTCAATTGTGGTGGGCAGTCAGGCAAGACGGCATACAGGACATCATTTCATAACAAAAATGATGTTTGGAGACAGTTCTCTTTAAACAGGGGTGACTAACTGTTCCTTCCTTCTCTGAGTGTATGAGTGTCTGGGCAGTGTCAGTGTTACGGAGCAGACTCAACACTTTCAGTGCGCTGACAGCATCAGGCCTTGTCTGATAAGAGAAGCCTGCTGCTTGCCTGGGCGGCCTGCCCCACGGGAGTCCACCCGGGCCCAGCTAGAGGCCCTGTGGAGCCACCCTGGCACCTGCTACAGCTCTCAGTGTAGGATCTGTTTAAAAGCCTTTCAGTAGATGCCGATCACCTTTACCCTGATGCAGAGATGTTGTTGTAGCCTCAACTCACCTGAACAAATCATTCAAAATCATCTATAATACATTTACCTATGGTCATCATTGCAATTGGACTCAGAACATATCCTAACTGCTCTAAGTCAGTGGTTCTCAATGTGCATGGGGTCCAGGGACCACCAGGGGTCTTTGAGGAGATTCCAGGTCGTCCCCAGTAAATTGATAATTGTTCAAATTCATTATTTCATTTCTGGACAAAATCCTATCTAACAATAAAAATATAGATTAGGGTTTTAGAGACAAAATATAATTAAAATCTGGGTCCTAATGTGGACTAAATTAGGGTCCAAAAAAAGGTTTAGAATCGCTGCTCTAAGTATCTCAATAAATCTCATAATTTCTCTGTCTTCGTTAACCAAAAGAGAAGCGGCCGCTTCTCTTTCATAAGAGTGGAGCGCTTTCAAAACTTGAAAACTCTTTAACTTTTCAGAAAAGTGCCAGGTAAGACGCGCTGTATCCCATAGCAACAAGAAATATTAAGAAAGTGAATTGAAATTGGACCTTGTAGTAACTGGGGAGTACATCTACAGTAAGATGAACAGACAGACACACTGAGGACATGGTGATGTTACAACTGAAAACATATCGCATTTGGCTGCTTCTCTTTCTCCTTCATCTGATGGGACATGGCTGAAAAAAGTATTTGTTCAGACCATTTGTTAAAGGACAATTATATAATGGAGGTTATTTTCACTCAGATGTTCCTATTGCACAGTAGCTCTGATGCTGTACCTCCACAGAAACAAATCATAAAAGCAAGGAGTATGAGTTCTCTATTACGAGCTCTACATGGCTGCTGGTCAGCTCTGTGTGTATGTGTGTGTGTGTGTGTGTGTGTGTGTGTGTGTGTGCGCGCGTGCGTGTGTGTGTGTGTGTGTGTAGGTGTAAGTGTAGGTGCGTGTGTGCAGTTTTTTTTTGCTCTGTCAATATTGCATACTGTATTTGCATACCGTTTTTGTACTTAATAGCCGTTTTTACTGAGTATTTATTTTTTACATGTTTTTAGAGATGTGTACTTGTACTTGTATTGCCCTGTCGATGTGTGTTTGTCATTGTGGCTGTTTTTGTTTGTCTGTTATGAGCAGACGCCAAGACAAATTCCAATCAATTTTTTAATTGATATGGCAATAAACTATTCAATCTTGAACCAATCAAACATTCTCCAACAACTGCCAACATTCTTATTGGCAGTTATTGTAGAATGTTCGATCGGTGTGCCATGGGCTTTAGACCAGGCTCTGTCAGGCCAACTATGACAAGTGGACAGACAAATCCTCTGAGTCTTAAACCCCTTTCAGACATGCCCTGGAACTCTGGAGTTACCTAGAGGCCACTTGGGTGGCGGTGTATGCATTAAGAAATAAATAGGAGATATTGAAAGAATGAGATAAAGTTAAACCAGAGACCTTTAATAGACACCCCACTCTTCTCCTAAATGGGCATGGTAATCAGCTTGTGATTGGCTGTCTGTCAATGGTATGAAACTTCATTGGCTGATCAGTCTCCTAAGGGGGCGTGGCAGTGGCGAAACCTCTGTGGCACAGATACAGGAAGTGACTGGAAGTTGGGCTGTCTCCCTCTATATTAAATGTCTTTGGTTAAACACAGATACACGCAGCAACACAAGTTATTTTTTACGTAAGAGTATTTACTTCATAGATTGCCTGCTCAAAGTTTAGTGGCAGCAAAATAGACACTATTGTATTAGAGTGACCTCCAACCCAAAAGCAAGTGTGGCTCTCCCACAGTCTTTGCAGAAGATCTTAGATCTTCTGTCAAAGAAGATCTCTGCAACATTACAGCAAATTCACTCATTCAATTAATTGATTCTTTCTTTGTGCTGATTGGTCAGACAGAGGGAAAAGGAGAGGGAAAACAAGGAGGAGAGTCTCTCCCTCGTTATATCTCCAGGTCCTACACACAGCTCAGGTGTGACCAGGTGAGCTTTCAGAATGAGGGGTGCTGCAGCTCTGCTGGTGGTTGGTCTGTTGTGTCTGCCTGGCTCATGGGCTCAGGCAGAGCGTGGAAAGGGACAAAGTTTAGTTGGGTCGATGGGCACAGAGACCAGCACTGATGTCTGGGATGAGCTGAAGGAGATAAGGGACATGGTAATCATCACCAAGACTGAACTGGAGTATCTTCAGAGAGCGAACGCAGGTAAAGAAAATCACATGTATGTAAATTAACTTCACTGAAAAGCAACGCTGATTGACTTTGCACATGATCTCGCACATATCCGAAACTGTAGTTGTGAACAGAAGTGGTGGTGTGCTCGTAAAGGATTGATCTTGGTGTCTCAAGGAGAAAAGCATAGGTGCTCTTGAAGAAAGGGTTTAAAACATCACTGGAGCAGAAGCGGACTTCAGGCACTCATACATGGAGCAAAGAAAAAAGATACTGGAGTAAAGTTAAAAAGCCTTTATTCTAACATGGTTTAGAGATACAAAATACAATAAATAAATAAAAAACCAACAGGGCTTTGAATGAGGAAAAGACAGGCAGGACAGACGATTAGTAATCTTGGTTTAGGGGTGTCACCCAATGCAAATTGGTGAATGAGTACAGGTGTAATGAATCACAATGAGGTCACTGTTGGAAGACACGCCTCCTGTAGTTATTGAGTCAATCAAAGGACAAACAATGATGTTCAGTAGTCCAGATGTTACATTTTACAGCACCTGCAGGTAGATAAATGTGATAGGGTTAGATAAACAATATGCATATTCTACACAAACAGTCCATAAAGTATAATCGGCTAACTTGTCATTTCAGACCTGGCTTCCAGTGTGACGACCAGTGAGCAGATGGTGGCGCAGCTGAAAATGGAATGGACAGGTCTTATCTGGAGCCTGAGTAGTAAGCTCATCCTCAACAAGTCCTGAAGTAACTCAACTCTGGGAATCAACCCTCTTGGCGTTAAAAAGTGTATTTCTTGTCTGGACTGACTATTTGTATCTATTTCCCCTCCATATTAGCCCTTAGCGCCAGATTGAACAGCAGTGAGAAGGAGGTGGAGAAACAGAAAATGGAAGTGACAGGTCTTCAAGAGGAGCTGAAAGTCACTAAGACTGAACTGCAGCTCCGGATGGAGAGAGAGAATGCAGGTAACAGTCAGTCATATCAAAACAGAAGTTGTATCAGAACATGTTAAATGTTCATGTTAAAGTTAACTTGGGATGTTAGGCTGGTGGGCCGGTAGAGCAGAGCCTGTGGTGATGATGACATTTCTACCCACAGATTCTGCCAGGTGTAAACTGGGTCCCTCTTCCCCAATATATCCCTAGAGCCAAACTCTGAGGCACATTGTGTGATTAGCTGATGCTCTAATGTTAAAGATATTGTAGCGTTCCTGGTATTTATGGAATCATGAGGCTTCTTGTTGGTACAGGGTTCTTTATTCACAGTTAGTTATCTGACAACTCTTGGCGGTTGCTACGCCCATAGCTAGCTAGCTGCTTCTCTTTTGGCGGTATATGGAGACTGACTCCCGCATGCTCTGTCCGACCGGAAGTCTTCCCCAAGCATAGTGTTCCCCCCCAGTAACACTCTCACACATCAGTTCCTAGCTGCAATCGAGACACTTCTATTGCTCACCACATTACATGTAACTCTGGATCGCTACAATATTTTATCATTATGTCATCAATACAAGCACTGAATAAGTGCAGAATTGACACCGCCGGTTCAAATATTTAATATCTGCTGAATATACCGTAAACTATACTGTAAAATGTGTAGCATGAGAGGTTAATTACTGTAGGAGACTTGAGGTTCAGTTATGAAAAGATCAATTTGAAAAGTAAGCAGGTCATGTGACTACAAAGATGATGCCTTCTCTCTTCACAGCCTTGCAAGCCAGACTTAGTGCCAGTGAGAACGAGGTGGCAGAGCTGAAGCGAGAGAATGCAGGTACAAATTGGCACTATAATGTAGCAATTGTTGTCTTGTGTTGAACCACAAATGTATGTAATTTATCTTATATAGAAAATTAGAATTGAACCAGTATTAATTAAGAATTCAACAAATAGCTATTAGATAATTATAAATTCCTTCTAATAATTTACCTCTGCCTGTTATTTTCCAATAGTTTTAGTTCTTTTCAGTAAATTATTATAGATATTTACAGTATCATGTTAGTATAACTACTAAATAATTTCATGGTTCTTTCAAGGAAAATTCCCAAGAAATCCTAACATTATTTTTTTTCAATTATTAGGGAATTGTCGATGCAGAAAGTGTTACCTGATATTTAACATTTTTAATAACATTTTGAAAAATGCTTTGTCTTCTCACTGTTTTTGTCAAGACATTCAAAGCTCCTTGGTTACATAGTTTATTTGTCATAGGCCTACAGTAGGCTACCTCTCTGCACCACTGACACTTAACTACTATGAGTCTATCAATGACATACAGTAAACCGATGAGTTGAGCTTGCTTAAGTCTTTAAAATAGGCCAGTGTCCATTCAAATAAAGATAGATGGATACTGTAGATATTTGAAATTGTCATGCTTTCATTGTGGGACTTGCATAGCCACAGCACACATCCTCAGTTTTATCGATATACAACAAAATGCGGTTTAATATGAACTCTTAAGATTTTCATTGTTTGCCTTTTTTGTTTTTACAGCTAGACCTAAGGTAGCGTTCTCTGCAGGTCTAGGAGTTGTAAAAGGAACATTCAATACTGATATCACATTGATCTACGCTACAGTCTTCACCAACATTGGTCAGGCCTACAGCACAACTACAGGTACAGTACTTGCCACACATTTAGGCCTACACTTAATCCAACACTCAGGATATCCTTTATCTCCAGCACTGACCTCCTCTGGATCTTCTCCTCAGGCATCTTCACCGCCCCGGTCAGAGGAGTCTACTACTTCACGTTAACTGCTGAGTCGCTTTCTGGACATACGATCACTCTACACTTATACCACAACAATCGTCGAGTTATGGTGGCTCGTGATAGTCTTACTAGTTATACAAACATATCTGGTGGTCTCACCCTAGTGCTGGCAGTGGGGGATGTGGTCTACATGCGTCTCCCTTCAGGCGCTGGCGTCTATGATAACGCTGATAATTTCTCCAGCTTCAGTGGCTTCCTGCTCTTCCCTTTGTGAGGGCAGCAGCTGAGCAGTCTGTGATTTCAATTAATTCATAACATGCTGCTGTGACATGTCTGTTAACCATCTTCACCTTTCAATAAAGGACATTTTGGAAACTGCTGCTAACACATGTTTTCCATTCAATAGAAATGTATTACTACAGGCACAGTCCCCAGCCACCTACTGTATCTAAATAATTTACTTTTTTTTTTTTTTTTTTTTTTACTATTTCACTCTTGGTAAAGTGTCTGTCTGCTGACTGAATTACTGCATCCAAACGATCCAAACTTAAAAGGACATCTACTTTAAATTCTAAGCTTTGAGAACACCAAGGGAACTAAAATGGGGAATAATAAATCACATGAAAAATAACAAACAAGTCCTTCTAATGAAGGACTTGACAATAGCATTGTTTTGTTTTTAAGCTTGATAAAGTTGTCTCTCATGCAGTAGCTGGAACAGGGAGGTGTGGTCTCTATCTCCTGCCAAAGTGTGCACTTTATGATACAAGTAGCTACATAGCCTACAGTAAACACCTTTTTTTTCCCTGAATGACACGATGCTCATGAAGTAGCCTAAGTGTATTTTCTTTAGGGCATCAGCAATCATAAAGGCAGTATGGATTATACTGGATATGATTTGGAAAGAACAGTGAACAGTCACGTGATTTTGCTTATAGAGCTGAACAGTCACGTAATTTTGCTTATAGAGCTGAACAGTCACGTGACTTTTCATGACATTTCCTGTCCCAGAAGTGAGTTCCCCATTCCTTTTCTCCATATACATTTGGAATAATCCTTATATAACAAGTTTTAAGTCTGGAACCATGCCAACCCGTGACCTAGTCTACTGAATCGTGTAGGGGTGTCACGATACACTCAGTTCACGATACGATACTGGGTTCACGATAACGATACGATACGATTTTAAGAATATTTTTTTAAACTTGAATAATGACAATATATGACTGGAAAAGTAGTATTTTATTTGAAATGCACAAATACAAAACATGCTGTTGTGGGAAATTGTTATTACAATAACAACTAGAAAAAACATGAGATTGAAGATAAGGCTTATCTTGAAATAGAATGAGTTACACCCTCACTTAGATTTACTTTGAACTAAAAGGTTTCTCAGCAGTATAAATTCTCATTATGCATCTTCAGTTTTTCCTGTCAAGTAAACAGTTTTGCCAGAAACTCAATTGAATGGTTTCTCTCCTGTATAACTTCTCATGTGTCTCTTCAGAGACTTGTTCAACTGAACTACTTTCCACACATTGAACTTCAACAAACAAAGACGTTTCTTTGTCTATTTTTGAAAAAAAAAAAAAAAAAATGCCATATGAGATTTCATCTCAACGATACATATCGTGACGTTTTACTATCGCGAAATTTCGTGGGACGATATATTGTGACACCCCTAGAATCGTGGGTGACCATAAAACTATGGTCACCCCCTATATTTAGTTTTTGCGCCAAACCGAATGTTTTATGGTCACTCACGATTCGGGAGGTCACGGGTTGGCTTGGTTATATAAGGATTTTTCGAAATGTCTATTCTCCATAGCCAACTCACTTCTGGGGCAAAAAAAATGCACGCGACTGTTCAGCTTTATTGCACAACACTGTAGGCTCTTGTCTGCTAGAAGAGCTAACCAGCTGGTTAATGAGCTAGCACCTGCTCTGCTAACGTGAGCTAACCAGCTGGTTAATGAGCTAGCACCTGCTCTGCTAACGTCAGGTGACGTTGGGCCATGATCCACTTGTAATTTCTCCTGACAAAATGCGCTCCGGGCAGCGAGTTTTCCACATCCAAAACGCTGTGTGAACCCAGCCCAAGTCCTTACTATCAGGTGCTGTCATCTTGACTGACTACCTGTCCCAGGATTTGATTTCATCCATGACTGACTTTGTCAGCTCGCAGTAAGAAGACGGATTAATCTGCTGTTTATTTAGCTTAGCAGGACAATCGCTCTCTAGCTCAATAGAGAGTGATATCGGATCCTTTCTGCTGAACATACCACTAGTGTCACTGAAACTGACTTGTCAGATGCCTTACAGGCTGCTGCACACAACTCCCTGGTGTCCTGTTTCATCCTCCAGGCGCTGACGCATTTACATTCACACTTAAGGCATTGAGGTATAATGCTTTTATCCACAGTGACTTGCAACAGTCCAGTGGATCAAGCTTCACCACCATAGTTCAACAGCATTACAAGCAGGCTATAGTAAGGAGGTCAAGGGTCAAAGGCACGGTGTTACAAATGCAACAAAATCTCCCTATTAGAACATTCATGTGTGAATAGAAAAGTGTTAGGTAAAGAAATAAGGTCCAGGCAGAAAATCATTTTTTTTTGTCACTTTTCTTTTTGGTTCCCACCATCCTTTAAGCATCTAGGTACAGTATTTTTAATACACTACAGTACAGATTACCTGTAAAATGTTCTCCGCAATCAATTTGATTACTCCAACAATCTACATTCAGTCCGTTTCAGTATTATGAATAGCGTTGGGAAAATATTTATATATATATATATATATATATATATTTTAGATGAAATAAATGTTTAACGCATTAAAAAAATAAACACAATTGATGCTGCCTTTCACCATCCTTGTACCCCCCCCCTTCCCCCCCTCATGGCATAGCCGAGGATGGAGGGTGTCTTTGGCTGTGAGATGCTAACCTTGCGAGGCAGCTGGATTCACGCAGAACACACGACGGCAAACCATCTGGCAGCATCAGGTTAGCGAGATGCACTGTCTCCCATACTGTACATAGGCAAAATAAAAGTTGGTCAATGTAATACTGTAGGAATTGTGCCACATTACATCATGTCATGTTTGTCCCTGCAAACAAACTTTGATGTCAAAACCAGGCATGGCAAACCGTAAGATCCCAGCTTACCACAAGGATAATAATTTGGTTCCCTGTATTAGAAGCAACCCACTGTTGCTCAGTGAAAGAGGGAGGGGGAATATTCTGTTTATTCAGGGCAAAAGTGAGTCTCAATCGCGCGGTACCAAAGGTTCATGTAAACAGCTTAACCTGCATGAGACCTCCACTGGAGTATGGCCAATAGCTGGACGATTCCTCGCGTATAAATGCAGCGCAGTGACATGTGCCGAGCTTCGCTGTTAAAGGAAAACTCCTGTTTTCATGAAACGGGGCCCGGCTGCCAACGCTAACAAAGAGCCGCGCCACGTCCCCTAGCATTAGCCGCGCGCTAGCCCTGCTCACTCGGGTGCACGGGGCTTTTAGAGAGACGGGCTCAGGGCCCTGTCACTTTGAATGACTCCATGAATAGGCCCGGGCCATTCAGAGCACACTGTTTGGCTGTAAGCTGTTTTGACATGGGCCCTAATACCTCTCTGCACTTGGCCAAGGGGTTTGGCTTCAGAGCTCTATTCATGGGGAGGAAACGGCGACGTTTGGCAGCTCGGAGCCTGCAGAGACAAGAGTGCTGCTTTTCTGCCTGGCTGAGAGGGAATGACTCTGGCATGTGGCTCACAGGGAGCTGGATGAGTATCACTCGCTGCTGTTTATGTCTCCCGCTGACCGTCTGTCCCGTCTCACCCTCTGACTGTCTTGTCTGTTGCTTACCGTCTTTCTGTCTGTGGTCCTGCCTGTCTGTCACTCGGTCAGTCTAACGGCGTGGACACACCACATCGTGGAAAGCGTCATGTTGTGGAGGTAGTTTCATTCCGGCGTCCTTGTTAACGGGGGAGACCGATCACACCGGCCGCGCCGCATCAGATCTCGTGTCCTGCAGCAAGAGTTTCTGTGTCTGGTCTAGTTTTGACGCGAGACACGAGCGACATGAAGTCAGTGCAAGTTGTGACCGCCGCGGAGCAAAACAGCTTCTGGTGTGAATGGCCAGGCTCCTGCTCGACGCTTCCGTGACGCGCTGACGTTTCTGGTGTGTCCCGGGCATGACTCCTGCCTGCCTCACTGTGCTCTGATCTGTCACAGGAAGCTAGTAGACGTCAAGATACATTTATTCTGACTGCTAGAGATTCAGAACTAATAGGGTTACATGAGTTCTACTCAGCAGCTACCAAGTTATATTAAACTTAATGTCATATATTTAGTCTTAAAGTTATATAGCTATATATATATATAGCTCTGATAGCTATATAGTCTTCATTGTGACTGCTATAAAGTTATATATTATCCTCTCCTCTGAGAGGTATTGTTAGAACTTAACTTTGTGGTGTGTGTGTGTGTGTGTGTGTGTGTGTGTCTCTGTGCATGTACAGTATGTACAGTATAATATATACTTAAATATGGTATGAGTTGTATATTCTGAAAATTAGAAGGTTCAGCTCTTTTGGTGATCTGTGGTCTAGGATGCAGGCAATAGTTTTTTAGTTAAGTTGAAAACTTCAACTTCAACAAAATCATCAAAGACTCAATCACTCACTTTTATTTTTGGCATTAGTCAAATGAATAGATGACATATTGAAACATACTCCACACAAACACACGCATGCATGGACGCACACACACAAGCGCACGCACACGCACGCACGCACACGCACGCACGCACACACACACACACGCACCTGTGCTGAAGCACTGCCTACAGGACTGTGTACGAGGCGTGTAGTGAAGCGCTGAACAGAGGGATTCTGTTACAACCCTCGAGTCCTGTCTGCTATTATGCAAGACTCCATTTAACTGGTGGAGCTGCTCTGAAAGCAGGGCTTTGACTCGGCCAATGATAATATTATCCGTCCTTTAGGACGTCCTCGTAACTCTCATGCTGCTTTTAAACAGACATTGCTCAAATTTCAAATCTGTTCTGCTACCTGCGAGCATGAGTGAGTGGAGCTCTGTCACAGGCGCTGTGCTGCTGGTGGAAAATCTGCATCACTTAGAGTAGAGCAAGGCCGTGACGGTGCCAAGATGTGAGGTTTGATTCCCACCAGGGCCACCCCGGCCCAAAGTGTGTGCACTCTACTGTAAGGTAGGTTCTCAACCTGGGGTCCCGGGAACACCAGGGGTACTTGAGCGTGTTCCAGGGGTCCCCCAGCAAATTGATGAATTGCTCAAGTTCACAATTATTTCAGTTACAAGTAGAGAATGTAGAAGAAGAATGATTGTTTTGATCATTTCTCAGTTATTTTTCTAGATAACCCCTACAATATGAAATTCTGGTCAAAATCATATCTACAGTAACAATAACATATTCCCAGATTTGGGTCAGAGAGGCGAAATCGAATCAAATGTGGGTCTGTGGCACTAATGTGCTGTAAATTAGGGGGTCCTTGATATGAAATGGATTGAGAATCACCGTTGTAAGGTGTTTTGGTTTAACACACACGTGCACGCACACACACACACACACACACACACACACACACACCAAAAAGCATACTGATGAATAATAAAGGGCAGAGCCATGTAGATAGAAGAGTCCCGACATCTCCATTCACTCCAATGGACCAGTATTTTACTCTCAAGAGTTCCAGGAAGTAAAGTCCTGGATTAAGCAGCACTGTCAAGTTGCAGCAAAATAGACAGTTTGTGTTGTACTCAAAGTTTTTTTTTTTTTTTCTTGAATCAAATTGTACATTATCAGCTTTATTTTAACATGCAAAAATATAGCGCGAGACCCATTCCTGGCTGTTCATTGGCTAATGAGTCTCACATTTTGGTCCTCCACTGACGCCACTCTCTCTCTAGAGGACACTAATAAGGGGAATGCTATAGTCACCAGGCAGCAGATTGGCCTTGAGGTAAAGCGTCTGACTAATCCACCTTTTTATTTGCAGGATAGTCTGCCCGCCTCTTTAGGCTGACACAAATCTTTAGGATTGTAAGAAGAAGAAAAAAACTCGTAACGGACAAGCCCGTCTTTTATTGTCACACGAACACCACAATACATGCATGCGGCCACAACACACTCATGCTGACGGTGGCCGGTGAAAAGTGTCCTCTGCATTTAACCCATCCAGGCATGTCCTTTCCTCTGAGGGGCAGGCCAGGAGCAGTGGTCACTTTCTCGTACAGCGCCCGGGGACCAACTTCGGATGTTGTCGTCACTGGTCGGATGACGATGACGATCTGATCTTCTGCATGTTTTTGGTGGGGGGTTATATACGGAGGAACCCCCTGGGGGGTACGGGGAGAACATGCAAACTCCACACAGAGAGAAAGGCCCTTACAATGAGATAACCCACCTGGGCAGTAGGCACTGAAGATATGGGGGGAACACAACCACAGCGCTCACAGTGTCCCAGGCGAGAATCGAACTCAGGACCTTCTAACTGTGAGGCGACAGCGCTACCGACTGCGCCACCGTACCCCCCACAGGACACAAATCTTTAGGAATTCAATTCATAGGACACCAATCCTTAGGATTTAAATACATAGTAACGTTATACATCATAAGTTGTATCCAACTGATATATGTTATGATATATATGTCATATATTCTTAGGTAAAAGAACAGACATGAGTAGCCTACCTTTTCTTCCTATGCCACATACTATTGTTATTTTATTTATTTGTTTGATTGTTTATTCCTCTTTTTTTTCTTTTCTTTTTTAAATCTCAGTAAGTTCTACTGCTGATATTTTGCACATAGTCTTCATGCTGTAATCCATACCATTGCTAAACTTTTCATTTATACATTTCTACTGACTGTAACAGGCTCTGATATTGAAGTTGTCAGTTATGTGGATGTTTATATAACCCACATTTGCTCTATTCTTATTTATATTCCATTTTCTTTGCTGTATCATGTTACTTTGTGCTACTGCAATGACCCAGTGCCCCCTTAGGGACTGTTTCTTTTGATCACTATACTGAATTGTGCTTGAGCAAGGCCCAGACTGAAGATCTGACCTCTCTGAAGAAATGGGCATGTGTGTGTGTGTGTGCAACCCAAACACCAGAATAAAATGTTGACATTGTACATTTCTGCAAATCCATGGAAATGTGCAATCTCAATGTATTTGAAACAAAATGTCTGCCTGGAGTGACATTTTACATTTGTGCAAACCTACTGATCTCAATGTAAAAACTGGGGTTAATTTGAAAACCTCGCTTGAGAAAAACAAGTACAACAACTTTGGTTATTTTTAGGTGAGTTTAAATGTAGACTTTTGAAATGCTGTGAGCGTGACTGGGACTTGAACACGGCTTGCTGATATACAACATAGTTTTGGTTCAGGAACGTACAATGCCAACATTTTATTTTGACAACCAGGATTTTGTGTGTGTGTGTGTGTGTGTGTGTGTGTGTGTGTGTGTGTGTGTGTGTGTGTGTGTGTGTGTGTGTGTGTGTGTGTGTGTGCCTGTAGCGGTATTTAAAAAAAAAAAACAAGATCTATCCATCTGTCATTGATGTTTTAAAGCCCTCATAAATAACATGATATATGACATAGTTGATCAGAAATGGAACAATTTGTTTCCTCTCTGTGTGCTATATACAGTAGAAGGAAGAGACATAACTCACCACAACGTTCACATTTTGCATTGGGGCTAGACTTTGGGGACAGTTCTATTGAAGTGAATGTAAGTGTGTGTAAGTAACTCCCCTGCAAGTGATGTTTGTGTAGATGGGCCATTGTATTTAATTGAGCAGTATTCTGCCATATGTGACCCGTATGCAGAATATATATTATGTGGGAAGACATTTACTTTTGTATCATTGTAAAGCAACAGCACAGTAAAGAGGATATTAATCTAATATGATGTCTGTAGTTCTTTATAGATCTAGTCTCTTAATTTTGCGCTCAAAGTGCACCAGATTGAAGCATTTTAGTTTAAAATGGACAAAATGTTCTAACTGGGGGGGGGGCATAGCACCCCTGGACCCCCCACGCCGCGCTAAATTGACCTTGGTATTTCTCAAACCCTGGCTACGGCCGTGTGTGTGTGTGTGTGTGTGTGTGTGTGTGTGTGTGTGTGTGTGTGTGTGTGTGTGTGTGTGTGTGTGTGTGTGTGTGTGTGTGTGTGTGTGTGTGTGTGTGTGTGTGTGTGTGTGTGCGTGCGTGCGTGCGTGCGTGCGTGCGTGCGTGCGTGCGTGCGCGTGCGTGCGTGCGTGTGTGCGCGTGCCAGAAACGATGCCTCAATAACAATGCTGGTCTGGGCTAATGACCTATGGGCTCGTCTTCTGCGCTATCTGCACTTAGTGCTCCCTCTAGAGGCCTGGAGCACTTCCGTTGTGTTTTTCAATGTGCAGCGTTTTATTATTTGCAGTTGTTTTTGTTGTGGCACTTGTTTTTGTCTTTGATCGTTTTGTGTTTTTGCAGCGTGTTTGCTGTTAATGTAGGCGGCCTATTTGTTTTGGCCTTTCTGCAGCACTTTTTTTCATATTGCAGTTGTTGCATTTGTTTTGGACGTTGGTATGTGTTTTGGAGTTGGCATGGTTTCTGGAGCTGCAGCATTTCTCCTGCCGTTAATCGTTTGTCCCTGTCAGCCGCCGTATTAAATACATATGGGAATGTGACAGATGAGTTTGCACTGAAACTGGAAACTGGCCTAACTTCACTGTAGAAAGAAGGACAGCAAGGTAACAGATAGGCCTACAGGGAAGCAGCGCCTGCAGATAAGGTTGGCTGATACAGACCATAGGCCCTGGGATGCAGTCCCTGTGTTGTCTGGGAGATGAAAGCCAGACCACAATAAGGCCGGTGCGGTCGGCTACCATGCCGAGTTATTCTTGCTGTCAAACGTGTTTCTGCTCAGCTGCGTGTTTGTTTATCGGCGGCTTGCCTCTTTGGAATTTGAGATGGGATCCTACGCCCACGGTAAACACTGCCACAAGGTGGGAGAGGTGTGCAGCTTTGACTCTTTGGTGTCTTTGGAAATCACAGGTAAAGATACGCACTCTCAAACGCCTTCCTATTGTCTTTATGAATGGTGGTAAGAGGTCAGGTAACCTTGTATTTATGCATTTTTTTAAGTTTTATACAGTAGGTGTTACTCTGGAGTAATCAATTGGAGTGTGTGTGTGTGTGTGTGTGTGTGTGTGTGTGTGTGTGTGTGTGTGTGTGCGCGCGTGTGTGTGTGTGTGTGTGTGTGTGTGTGCGCGCGTGTGTGTGTGTGTGTGTGTGTGTGTGTACGCACGTGCATGTACGTGTGACTGCAGTTAGCATGTACATATGTGTGGCAAATGTCTGATGTCTTTGTGTTTTCACATTATTTTAATTCATTTCTAATTTTAATTCCATTCCAAGGCAAGGTTGTGCTTTTACATCGGCTGCCTTGTGTGTTTATCTGACATCCACTGGGTCAGCAGAGCCAGTCTGAGCTGTGCTGAGTCACTGCTTCAGCCCAGACCCGAGTGACCAGCCAGCCAAACATTCTGCCTTTTCTTTCCTCTGTCTCTCTTTCTGAGCCGGGAGCAGAACAAAAAAGAACAGCCATCCCACTGAGCTATGCATTAGTGCCATCTAATGGCCAGGCACACAAAAAACATGGACGTTGCTGCACACACCTCCCACAGTAGTCTTAAACTGTGTCAGCTATATTAATAGGCTACAGTGCTGGGAACTATTGTGTGATTGATTGCCCAGGTACAAGACGGAGGCTATATGTACACAATAGCAAATCCCTCTCAATATAAGGTGGGTAAGGACCTAGACTGTACCTATCGTAAGTCCATTGCATGGTGCAGTCACAGAGCTGGTGTGCTACAGTACCAAGGACATTCTACGTGTGTGTGTGTGTGTGTGTGTGTGTGTGTGTGTGTGTGTGTGTGTGCGTGCGTGCGCGTGTCCGTGCGTGCGTCACTGTGTCTAATTCTTTTCTGCCAAGGCACCTGCCCAATCATTGTTTAGAGACAATTAAAATCATGAGCTGATTCAACCTTATGTAATCATGCCATCCCACCCCTTTTGTACGGGCGGATTAGGCACTTAAGTGCCTTTGTGGTTTAATTACATGTATCAAACATCAAATAATGGCTGCAGCTGGCTCGTGGCTGTGTGTACAGTGCAATAACTCATAAACATGACCTGATCACAAAGGCCCAGCACAATGAGGCACGGCAAAGAGTATCTGTTTCACCGGGCCACTGGTCAAATAAGAGCGAGCGAATGTAAGAAAACAGTGACCGAGCGGACAAACAAGACTTTTAAAGCGTCACGTTGATACACTGTATCCGCTGTCGGGGACAATTCACCTGCCGCCGTCTCTCAGCGCCGCCATTCACGGCCCCCCGACGCCTCTGTTCTCGCCGTGCAAATTGACGTGTCATCACTTGACTATATTGATCAAACCTCAGGTGCAAAGTGGACGACTGACGCCCCCCCCCCCCCCCCCCCCCCCCCCGCCAGACACCTCGCTTAACGTCTTTTCATTGACGTTCTTTTTTCAAAACCCGCACTTTAAAAAGCAGCCGGCGCTTCTTCTTCTTCTTCTTCTTCGACGCTCTCAGTGTCGGTAAACACGGGTGTGAAAGCGCCGCGGGCTCCCTTTGGAAAGCGCCACACACAACAGGCTTGAACTGTTAGCCGCCGCCCGGCTTTCAGTGCCGTACAAACAGCGCTAATGTGATCCCGGCTAACCCCCGGTGCCCACGCTGCTCGCACTAGTGTCGTCCGCTGACAGCTCCTGTTAAGGCTCTATTGTGTGGACATGGCCGTGGAGGACAAGGGGGGGGGGGGGGGAGGTAGTTAAAAGCACAAAGGGGACATGGGTGCGCACCTCTCTTTCTTTTTCTCCCTCTCTATCTCTCTCTCTCTCTCCCCCCCAACCACAGCTGCCTTCTCCTCTGGCTGCTCTGTCCATCATCCTTGATGAATGGGGATCCCCAAGGCCTCTCCTCAGCTCCCAGAGGGGAGGGGTGAGGCGAGGCGAGAGAGGGGCCTTACCGAGCTCCTGAACCTCCAAAGACAGGTGCAGGCCAAGATATGAGAGCCTCATAACGGTGCTGACAGATGAGTGGCTGTCTGAGGCTGTGGATGGAGCTCTGCATCTCCAGCCCAATTCTTCTCCTAGTGTGTCTCAATCTAACTGGTGGATCCGAAAGGTGCTGTTGTGCGTGGGTGGAGTGGGGTGTGCGTTCCCGAGGCGTAAGCCCCACGAATGTTCTCTCAAAAGTCCAGAATCTTTTAGGTTTCTAAAATAACTTCACCTTTATGTCGTGTCAGAGTGAGAGATGTTCAGAAGAAAAGAGGAGGAAAGGAGAACAGATCGAGTGACTATATGCAATTATACCATGGTCTCACTCGGTGAATACTTGTTTCTGATTGGCCGGCAGGTGTGCATTAAAACCGTATAATGCACACGTAGTCCGGCTCAAGTGTAATCACATGTTGTAAATTCATCCTCTCCCCAACACACAGCTGTTTAGTCAAATAGCACAGTAAACGTTCAACTTGCTATCTCAGCTTCTATGAGCTGAGCGGACTAGCTTCCCTGCACCATACCGGCTTGTATCCAAGGTGCGTCCTGATTACTGGAACAGCAAAAATTTCCTTTACATGAGAAGCTGACAGGATGCTAACGCTTGTTCTAGTCGGTACCTCGCTACCTCAGCTTCTCTGAGCTGAGCGGACTAGCTTCCCTGCACCATATACCGGCTCGTATCCAAGGTTCGGGTGGTTATTTGCCTCCACGTCATGCATTAAAATCGTATAACACACACCTAGTCGTTGAATATCCCTGGCCTGCACATGATTTTTTTTTATCCTATGCTATTCCCTAAAGAAATCAAATATATAATACATACAATAACGACCATGTCCCCCCCACAATGTACAGATTCTTATTCTATCATCTCAAATGGCTTGAGAAATTGTGCATATGGCTACAGTGCTGGGAACTATTGTGTGATTGCCGCCCAGGTACAAGACGGCGGCTATATGGGGAGCATATGGCGAGCAGGGGGGGGATCTCCCCGGTGGAGCATGCCCCCGGACTCCAGCTATAGGTTTGGGCTAAGCCCGAATCTTTACACCATCTGACTCCGCCCCTGCTGTTGTGACCATGTCACTTTGCACATGTTCAAAGAAGGAGAGAGAAAAAAAATACACCAACGGTAATGTTGGCTATATTTATTTGATGGTTCTTATGAATAAATAAAGTAGAATGCCCTTTTATTGATTCTCCATTTTGTTTGTGTTTGTTATTTGTTTGTAAAGCATTTGCTGCTCACCCAGCTTAGACTTTGTGGAAAATCAATTGAATCCACAGGGAATAAGATCTCACAGACTTTTGTAGAGCCATATAATTTCCACTCATTAGGCTAAACATTTGGTTTTTACAAGACCTTCATCAAGGCCTACATCAAGCAGGTGACTGAAAACTTGGCCTTCTGCATTAAATTGTATGGATCTGTGTGCAGAAGATCTTGTTCACTATTGCGTCTCTTTTTAAAAGGCTGTTCTTTGACCTCCTTCCATTTCCCATGGGCGCTTATATTACGAAGGGGTGCAACCTCGTACCGAATTCACCAAAAATGTTTCATGTCCTGTTTTGCGAGACTTAATCTGGGTTTCCATATTAAAATGCCACCAGAGGTCACGGAGGTCACGGAGACAAAAGCCTTTATAAGGGAGTGGAAGCCCTGTGTGCCAGGGATGACAGATGCCAAGAGCTGATTGGCCAGTTCCTGCACGGATGGGATTCGCTGTCAACAGGTCCCAATTAGTCCAATCAGAGTGGAAGGAAATGGCACAGAAAGGATACTTTGTTAGTGCCACTGTTTGTGAAGCTGGGGGCAAAAACAAAACACAATCGGTGGCTCTTTCTTCCCCACCCCAATGACCCATACCAGATTCTATGGGGGCAAATTAGCTTGGGATTTGGCCCTCTTGTCGCATCGCTTTGTTGACACATGCTACAGCACCGGGGTTCATTGTTGCGGCCGTTAATGTTGCCGTTGATGTAAATATTGCATTCTGCGTTGCTTTTGTGTTTTTTGAATAGCCTTCAATGACCAAAGCTACTTCCTGACACAAATGTGTCATCGGGAGTCTTTTAGATTGCGCACACACACGGACGCAGTCCAGCCAGCAGGCTGCAGTTCACATCGAGAGTCACTCATGTGAGGAAAATGGACTCCGAACCGCCAAGGAGACGAAACGGATGCTGAGTCACCTCTGGAAAATAAAAGCCATGGACTCAAATTGTGAGAACGCTTTTGAAGCACTGTGGAAAACAAAAGTTACAAGACAGCACGGTGCTTTCAAATCAGAAAGAGTGATTCCTGGAAAGGAATGACAGGAATGCCAACTTGAGTTCAGATCTACAATATTAAGAATGTGATAATGTGAGAATAATAATATTAGAAATCACTTCAGTATGCGCTGCATACTAAGAATATGCATTCATGTGATAAAAAATACATTGGGGGGGAAAGAGGGGAAATCTCTTATCACATCAGCATTCATTTAAGCAATAACCATAGTGGGACCTTGACCCGACTAACTCATCAGCCAGGGCTTAGTGAGTGATGGGACATCGACCCTTGACCTGAGGAAGTCATTTAGATGGAGAGGCACTGAAGGTCTGATTCATGGCCCAAATATCAGGGGAGGCTTGATACCAGGGATGGCAGAGGTGAGGATGGACAGGTAATTGGGGAGGTGGGGTTGGGATGTCTTCTTTCTCTCTGACTCTGCCCCTCTTATCTTTGGGGCAGGGCGCCCCAGGATCAGGACATAATAGAGCAATTTAGGGGGTTCATTCCAAAAAGGTATATATCCATTGGGGAGGGGGGAATGATCTGATATCCATTTATTCATCAGTCAAAAATACAGATGATTTTCCTCTAAAGTAGTGTTATTTTTCAAGTTATACACTCGTGAATACTTGTAAATACACTTGTAAATCATTCAGACTTTAATTATCATGTCATTCATGATATTATCATTATCATGATAATTTCATCAGAGTAGGCGTGTTTTTCAAATGGAAGATATTGCATTTTGGAATGACTGTATAAATCTGCTCAGTCTAACAGCACTAAGTTGAATCTTAGTGCTTTGATGAGCAATGCACCATAACAATTTTGATCTCATGAAATGACAGAATTGTCAATGTGGACAATGTCTGATAGAAAGAATTTAAATGCACATTTTCACATCAATCGTCTCACAGATAGAGAAATTTATTATTTTTTATGAAAACCCCCTCCATCATAATTTGGTGTGAGAGACTGGGATCGGTGTGGCTATGGTTTAAAACTCCTCCTGTATTATTTTGGGGCTGTCTGGGCCATTTTAAAAAGCTCCCACTAATATTATTGCAGGCTTCCTATTGGAGCGTGGTGTTGTGAATGGCCAGAGCGAGGAGCAGACAGATGCTAGCCTCCCATGGCCTGGATTCCTCCGATATGGTTTTTCCACTGTACCATGGCACACTTGTCCTGCCACAGTGTGCTATGTTTTTTCATTGTGTTTGTGTGCATAGTTTTGTTTGGTTGAAGCAATAATCTGTCACATTTTCAAATATGGAAATTCCATTTTCCTATTGCCAACTGATTGGATAGTTTGAGGTCGGTGCCAATTTTTATCCAATCAGAGAAAAGTTTACATTTTCTGGGAAACAGAAGGTCGGATCACGATGCCTATAAACGACTATACTGTATGTATTTCTTCACCCCGAATCCAATGCCATCCGTGAGTCTCTACGAGTTACGGTTGCAGAGATATGTCTACCCTGCATGCAGGACTACAGGAGAGAGATAGAGGACAGTGGGGGGTTGGGGGTTTCAAGTCACTGACCAAACATTCTATTCTAGTGATTGCTGTCAGAATATAGAGTCATTTAACTCTTATTTTAACACAAAAACATCGCTGAATGTACCTTTAACATTACAGTAAGGAAAAGACTGCTCATAATAATGTCAAGTACTGTAGTCAATACTGTATGCTAAAGGAGTGAGGATGATGTTGTACATGCATGCTTTGAATTCCTATAGTTTTAACTATGCAGTGTTCTAAGCAGACCGGATGCATGCAGCAGATGATAGAACGTTCATCCATAACAGACTTGAGACTTGACATGGACTCTAGCTCCAAAGTCTTGAGACTTAACTTGGACTTTAAAATCACGTGTGAGCATCTCTGCCTGCAAGTAATGTTCACACCTGTATTTATGTATTTCAATTGAAAACCTAAGGGCAGTATGGGTAGAGCATGGTACTGATACTATACCATAACTGTATAGAAAGTGTATATTATTATAGCACTATATCTGTGTGCAATGGAAAAACGTGTTGAAAAACTCTTCTGTCAGACACTTGGATGCTGTCGACACTAACACTCCACACTGGCAGAGACATCGGGGGTTTGTGCTGTCATGTCTGCAGACAACAGGGCTGTTTGAAGGTGATATTCACACTTCAAAAAGAAACGCTTTGTTTAGGCCAACACAGCCTCTACTGCTACTTCTTTTTGGACATTTCCCACATCATTTCCCACTCATTAGACAAATCCAGACCTATTGTAGATCACTTGTACGCTCATCCCACAAAGGGGGAAAAGTATGTGAGAGAATGGAAGAAAAAATAGACACAAAGTATTGTTACGAGCACTTTGAGACTGCCAGTCACTGGTTTGAGTCAAAGTGCTGTCTCACTGTAAGGGGATACACTGAGCGTCAAGGTTATTGTAGGGTTCACAGTTACATCTGAGGATCTCAAGGATCTCTGGTTTTTCTTTGGTACGTCAGAAGGGCGACACTGAAGAATCTCTTTAAGATCAAAGCCTGGAGATCAAACGGCGCGTCCCATATGGGAAGGAACGCAGTCCTGCCGATCTCAATCACTGTCCATCTCTGAAGCCGCTGCCCCTGAGAAGTGACTGAACGCTGTGTCAACCAGGTTCCCCAGAGAAGTGACTGAACGCTGTGCCAACCAGGTTCCCCTGAGAAGTGACTGAACACTGTGCCAACCAGGTTCCCCTGAGAAGTGACTGAACGCTGTGTCAACCAGGTTCCCCTGAGAAGTGACTGAACGCTGTGTCAACCAGGTTCCCCTGAGAAGTGACTGAACGCTGTGCCAACCAGGTTCCCCTGAGAAGTGACTGAACGCTGTGCCAACCAGGTTCCCCTGAGAAGTGACTGAACGCTGTGCCAACCAGGTTCCTCTGAGAAGTGACTGAACGCTGTGCCAACCAGGTTCCCCTGAGAAGTGACTGAACGCTGTGCCAACCAGGTTCCCCTGAGAAGTGACTGAACGCTGTGCCAACCAGGTTCCCCTGAGAAGTGATTGAACGCTGTGCCAACCAGGTTGCCCTGAGAAGTGACTGAACGCGGTGTCAACCAGGTTCTGGGGTGGACCCTGGACAGACCTGTGGGACAGGACCAAAGTGGGGCCCGCCCCCCCTCTCTCGGTTCCCATGGCCATTAATCAGCAGCTCTGTGGGGGCCAATCATGCGCCGCTGAGGCCCCTGTCATCCCCACTTCCTGTGTCTACAGCGGGACCCGGCCAGGACCGGGGCCAGAGACGGGCCGTTCGCAGATACCGCCAGAGGGAGGGGGGGGGGGGGGCGACGACTGTGGAACATGGAGTATTAATTACCAGTGGCCTTCATCTCAGGGTACCAAGGGTCACCTCCATAAAGATTTTTTCTCCCCTTTTCCAAAACATTAAGCCCAAGGCATCTTTTGTTATGGGCCTGAACACACAGTCAGTTACACAACCAGGGAGAAATGTTTAAGGGGCCTCTGAGAGTTGGCCTTCAGGCAGCATTCTGAGAAAGCGGGGGGGGACTGTACGTCATTTTATATGGACTGGAAGAGAGGCTAGTCTATCGTTTGGACTGCTAAAACACTTTGGGTGAGAGAACTGCAACCAGTCCACCGCCGGCGCCGGGGATGCTTCACTCTGAACCTTTCTGGTGGTTCAGTGGGCTGAGAGGCACATGCCATGTACTCACAACATCAGCAGTTTGAATCCAACTCATGGCCTCTGACAGCTTTATATTATATGTGTATGATAACTGCAGAAAAGTAATTTGAGCATAAAGTTGAAACCCCTCTGAAATCCAGCTAAACATATTAATTTGCGCTACAGGTAGCTGCTATAGAAGTGACTAACTCCTCCCCAGTTTTAGACAACACATTTATAATAAATAAATGTGATCCCGCCCTGGTGTTAAATTAACTGATGGTACTGTACTGTAGGGTTAGGGTTGCCTGACACCCCAAAAATAACATCATAAAACAATTATTTCAATGTATCTTCAATGGCTTCACAAGATGGCAGGAGTGAAAAAAGTAAGTTTCTATGCAAGAAACAGAACTTGGTGTTGGCTCAACCCCAAAGGACTTAACTTAAATTAAATCTTAAATCAACACTGGGGAGTTTGTGCGGGATGTTTTTGAACCTTTATCTATTCATGGAAGGTTGCCCAAACCTGAGCATGCATACATTTTCTCAGCAATGTCCTGCTTCACATTCACACCGTTTTGCACATTCACTGTCCTCTACTGTCCACTGTCCTCTACTGTCAGCCACTGTCCACTGTCCTCTACCGTCAGTCACTGACCACTGTCCTCTACTGTCAGCCACTGACCACTGTCCTCTACTGTCAGCCACTGACCACTGTCCTCTACTGTCAGTCACTGACCACTGTCCTCTACTGTCCGTCACTGACCACTGTCCTCTACTGTCAGTCACTGACCACTGTCCTCTACTGTCAGCCACTGACCACTGTCCTCTACTGTCAGTCACTGACCACTGTCCTCTACTGTCAGTCACTGACCACTGTCCTCTAATGTCAGCCACTGACCACTGTCCTCTACTGTCAGCCACTGAGCAGCTCCACAGCAGCTGGGAGCCCCTTGCTCAAGAGCACCTTGATGGTAATTGTTTAGATAGGGGGAATATCTGGTCAGGGATTTGAACCTGGCAACCTTCCGGTCACACGCTCGCTCCTCTAACCTCTAGGCTCCTGCCACCACAGGAGGCGTTTATACAGGTGGAGGAAGTGCAAATGCTCCTATCCTGAAGCTACATTCCTCATGTTAGACTGATTGACTGATCTGTTGGAAGGAGACCTTTGATGGGAAGGGATGATGCACCGACTAGTTTCCCCCCGTTTGGACGGAGTGGGGAGGACCAAACACATCCACCTGTCAGTCAAACGTCACTGAGTGGAAGAGCCTATTTGGCCTGAAGCAGGGGGAGCTCCCACTGCTCAGCAGACCTGTCCAGTATTGATTGAACCGAAGTGAATGTGCGAGGAATGAATGGCCCTAAGATAGCTATTAAACAGCAGGGAGGCACAGGCCACACACACACACACACACACACACACACACCACCACAGCCTGTGTGTGTGTGTGTGTGTGTGTGTGTGTGTGTGTGTGTGTGTGTGGGTGTGCGTTTGTGTGTGTGTGTGTGTGTGTGTGTGTGTGTGTGTGTGTGTGTGTGTGTGTGTGTGTGTGTGTGTGTGTGTGCGCGTGCGTGCGTGTGTGCGTGGATGGATGCATGGCATTTTACATTTGTGCAAACAGGGGGGCTGCTGGTGGAGCTGCATGCTGGGGCTTATTAAGGCTGTGAAGGTATGTCAGTCAGAGGCTGCGGATGCTTTACAGCCCACACCAAACTCACACAACGTCCCACCTCTCTTTACCAGCTAGCCAGTCACAGCACACTGAGACCGTCTAATACTACACAACAAATAGACACATATGGGCTCTCACAGGTATGTGTACACACACACACACACACACACACACACACACACACACACACATACACACACACACACACACACACACACACACACACACACACACACACACACACACACACACACACACACACACACACACACACACACACACACACACACACACACACACACACACACACACACACACACAGAGATACCAATAGCTGCTGATATTGAATGTCTTTAAATGTGACCATTTCCATCCAAAAAAAAGAGAGAGAAAGAATTTCAAGTATTCAGAGTTTTGTCTTTCTTTCTTTCTTTTTCTTTTTTCCTGGACAGAGTGGAAAAGTCTCTGAAACAATATTTATGCCGTGGGACACCCAGCTCTCCATGGTAACCCTGGATGAGAGTGAGAATAATAACAAAATGTTTGTGCAGGCAGACTTTGTGAAATCCTGTCAAAATGTGAAGAGCAGTGCAGTATTGATCAATTCTACGATGTGAAAACCAAACAAACAAAGCATCCTGTCCATCATATTGGCTCAATGTACTGGTCCAAGGGTCTACAGTAAGTAGCACATACATACTGTACACATAAGATGTACTGTATAATAAAGTGATACATACTGTCCAGACACAGAGATAGCCTCTGACACAGGCAGCTCCAGCCTGGTGTCTCTGCTGTATTCCTGGGCTAAATGAATACGATCCCCTGGGTGCGCTAACCATGTAATTTATAGTCAAACAAAAACCGTTGAGACAAGGAGTTATGGCCTGTGAACTGCTTGTGTTGGCCGCCCCATAAAAGGCATCACCTTGTCAACTTCAGCAGTGTGCAGACTAAGGAGTGCGTGTGTGTGTGTGTGTGTGTGTGTGTGTGTGTGTGTGTGTGTGTGTGTGTGTGTGTGTGTGTGTGTGTGTGTGTGTGTGTGTGTGTGTGTGTGTGTGTGTGTGTGTGTGGGCGCGTGAGTGTATGCGAGTGTGTTGTACTTGGAAAATCAGCTGCAGTCCATATGGGTGGCCTTTTAGCTCACCTCTCCCCCCCGCCCCCCCCGCCCCATCACTGGCCCGTCCCCCGGCCGAGATGAGGGACCCTCGAGACGACCAACTCCCTTAAAAAGGAGAAATAACAGCAAGCAAAATGGCACACACAGCATGTAGAAATAACAGACGATAACAGTCACGGCCTGCAAGAATACTTTGGTGACAACAATTGAATGCAATACAATCCAAGCAGCAGGCTGCAGTTCACATGTTATTCATGTGGGAAAAATGAACTCAAAACAGCTGAGAAGCCAACACTTCTAAAAACCCGACATAAATCACATTATTAAAAAAAAAGGGGGTAAATACTTGTTGGATTACTCAAAAATATGTTGGAAGTAACACAGCATCTTTATTATGCGAGTAGAAATACTGCGCGCTCAATTCTAGCGTGCCTCATGTGCTTCACCTGCTCAACGTTTTTTTTTATTGAAATAATAGTGAATACCGTTTATAGCTGGATAAAGGCACTTTTCAGTCTGCAAATGGGGTTAGTTGCATCTTCTCCGGATGTAGGAGGCAAAGTAACCCAAAAGAAAGAGAGAGTAATCCAATTACATTGTTCAGTTAGGGTATATTCTACTGAATGATGTAACTGATTACAATTGAAAGCAACTGTGTCCTGCAGTTCAAGGTATAGAGCCAACACTGCCAGAGGCTGGGTTGAGTTTTCAATTCCCACCGGGGCCATCCACACTTCAGATGTATGCAGTCATTGTAACGTAAGGAGCTTTGGATAAAAGCATTCACCATTACGGATGTTATGAGCAAGAAACCTTCTCCTGTGTCCAAATGACATGATTAACATGCTCAACTATGTCTTTGTTATTCTCATTAATGGCCTCTAGCCTAAATGGTATTCTCATCAAAACCAACCACAAGTCCAATGTGTGGACTTACCGCAAAATCTGTAATCACAGCTAATTCCGTGGTAATTCAATGCCTCCAGTGAAATATGGAGCAGGACTTGGCACCACCGTGTGAGTGCGCGGCACGGGCGCGGCGTGTTTCAGCGCGGCGTGTTCTAGCTTGCTTCCCAGGCTGTTTTTAGACGTGTTATGGTTGTGGGCATCCGTCATAATGCCAAGGTCGTGGCTTCTAGATGGCTTTTCCACTATTAGCCTTCATTATAGCTCATTAGGCCTCAGCTGCTTGTCTCTTCACCCCTCGCGACACACCGGCACACACATTTCTACACATGCACACGCACACATTCTCACACTCGCGCACGCACACAGACAAACACACGTGCAACGCACACAATACACAAACACAAATACCGCCGCCACCGCCCCCGCCACCGCCACTCCCGCCTTCGAACACGCCCACCCCCACCCCCCCAACCACGCCAAATGTCAAATAGCGGTGCGCTGAGTGTTCCTAGAAACTGCTGTTTGGTAAACGGAGACGGCTGGGAGTCGGGGAGTGGAGCGGGCCGAGTGCAGCAGGTGGGTCGGTTCCAGGTCCCAGTGGGCACATTCCCCCCACTCTCCAGCCACAGGCCGAGGTACTGTAGCACAGCCGCCTGGAAAACAAGTTCATCAGTGGCCCCTGACACGCCGCTCCTGGCCTGGGAGGTGAAGCAGGGTGATGGTGGGGGTGGGGGTGAGTGATGGCGGCTCCTGGGGTCCAGAGCCTAGAGGCCTCGCCTGGCTTACACTGGCCCCCGCCGCCTCTCCGACCGGCAGAGTTCTCCATCAAGGCCGCGACCTGTCCCCGCGTTGGGGCTCTGGCTCCTGCCGTGAAAAATGCAATCTTCATCCGCTTTTCCACAGACTTCCAGCAAAGATCCAGTGAAAAATCCTACAGACTTTGGTGCAGGGTGAGTGATGGAGGGGGGCCCGGGAGGCTGATAGGCCTGTGCTGCCTCACTTGTAGGGAACTAATGGTGTCTGGAGACGCCTGGCTGCTGACGAGGAAGCAAGTTAATTGGAGTTTCAATTATGCGTAGAAAAGGTTTGGTTTTAGACAAGAACGACTGGTTAAAGGTAACACTAGGGTTCAATCAATATGGGAATTGTTTCCCCCATCATTGTATTCTTGTCAAGTGGAAACGCCTCTGAAACGGCATTAGACCTTGATGTGGCATTAAAACCCGCCATTGGTCTGATCCTAATGACCTGTAACAAGGTTGTGTGCAAAGCAGGTCAAGTTTAAGCAACAGCAAGGTCAGGTCTAGTGTGAGCAGTACAATGTGAGTGTTTAGGCCCCTTGCTTGGGGCTGCCAGCAGCACTGGCCTACATACTGTGCATGTCCATAATGTCAGCTAACATCCTTGCTTCCTGGTAGATCGGTGGCTTGACAGGTTCACAGGTCAACGGTCTGGATGTCCTCCCCCTGCTGGGAGCCATGTGCTGGGGCGTGTCGGCCAGGAACGGGACGCTGAGCAGAGGGGAGCGGACACAGCAGGGGGAGGGCTTTTAGAGGAGGAAAGAGCCGTTAAACTGCAAGATGATAGCAGCATGGGGGGCAACAGTAGCAGCGGCGGAGAATGAGCGCTGTAAATCTCCGTTGAGTTGGATCAGTTGAGGCCTGTCGCAAAAATTGCAATCAGTGCAGCTAATACTTTTTTTCACGTTAGAATAACAATATGCCCGTGTTCACCATGTGTTTGTCCAGCGCCTGTGGAGGCTTTAGGATGCTGGTGGTTCCCTCAGCCTCAGACAGCTCATCAAGATGACTGACAAGTGTTGGGATGGAACTTGACCAAGTGAGGGGAAGGAGGGCGGGACTAACAATCCACTTCACATCATCTGTCTAAATTGTATGGTATTAGTATTAGTTAGTGTCCTCTAGAGAGAGAGTGGCGTCAGCGGAGGACCACAATGCGTGACTCATTAGCCAATGAACAGCCAGGAAGTACTTTTGAATGCTAAAATAAAGCTGATAATGTACAATTTGATTTAAAAAAGAAAAACTTTCAAAGTACAACACAAACTGTCCATTTCGCTGCAACTCGACAGTGCTGCGTAATCCGGAACCTTACTTCCTGGAACTCTTGAGAGTAAAAAACTGGTCCATTGGAGTGAATGGAGATGTCGCGACTCTTCTATATACACGGCTCTGGTATTAGTCATTCATTCTAAATGGAGTATGTACATACTGAGAGGAGTGCGGAGTGTGGAGACCAAACGAGGTCTACCGAGGTGAAAATCGTTAATTTCCACTTGCTGATTTGGTTAAACACGTAGCAACGTCCCATAGACGCAGCAAGGCACTGAACACATCAATGCAAGACATTAGCAAGAGAAGTAGACTGTAATGGCACGATAAAATAAAAGCCAATAGGCAGGTTTTCTGTACAAGTTTAAAAAAAGGATCAATGCTGTTTTATCTGTGTTGACATTGTTATTGACAGGCAAAAGAGAAATGTGGACTGAGAGTTGGCTTCATCACGGAGTCAATACATGACTCAAAGATTAACACCATGCGTGTAGACTGAGAGGTGAAACCAATCAATTAGACTAATTCACCCCAGTGGAATCCACCTGAGATGCCGTTATTTCAGCAGTTGGTGGTTTGACAAGACCTCACCATTAGTGCACCATTATTTTCTGCACATACCAGCTACAGATAGCTGACATGTCCCCCCCCCCCCCCCCCCCCCCCCCCCCATTACCCAGTGGAATGAGTTTCATGCTAAGGCACATGTGCTACAAGTACAGTAGGAAACCAGAGCTGCTGGGATCAGGTTCAATCACAGCTATCTTATCCTGTCCTCTTTTGTGAATGGCATGGGTTGCGAGCCGCAAAGGTGTTTGGTGTGTAAGGGAGCTGGGGCACTATAACTTTCTCTGTGTGCACGCTAACGCAGTTACATTGGCTAGATTTATATCATCGACAAGCACACACACATGTACTGTACACCCCTTGCATTGTGCTTCCTTGCAGCATCTCCCCACCCGTCACTGTGGAGTATCAGGTATGGGCTCAGGCTATTTACCAGCCTACAATGGTCCTGTCAGAGGGGCTGAGATTAATGAAGACTGTATGTGTGGCCGGGAGGCTTTGATGGCTGTCTCTTCTTCAACCCCTGCACATGTTCCCTCAGTCACACTCAACCACACAAGGCTGTCCTACACACTGCCTGACCATAACTCACCTCGCACTTTGCAGTTCTCATCCTATCACACACAAGTCAGCATTGTCCCCCACCAAAGGGGGGACTACTAGTATGAATTGGTCTCCGTCCGTGCCGTCCATCCGTCCGACTGTTAGTTACACTGTAATGTTGACTTTGTGCGGCTAGGGGGCGGCTTTGACAATGAATGGGACTGACCCAAGGGTGAAACTACATCACTGGTGGGGGACTTTTTGTTTGTTTGTTTTTACTACGCATCTCATGCGCTCGATGCCTAGGCTGCGCGGCCTCGCCTGCCCTATAGGCGCATGCGGGTGTGTGTGTGTGTTGCTCACTAAATGTTATTGCATCAGTGATGTCACAATGCATCCTTGTGTGTGGGTGCCCCATTATGATATCACTGATGACATCATCATTGTGTGTGTGTGTGTGTGTGTGTGTGCCCCCCTATGACATCACTGATCAGTCTTGTCACAATGCCTCCTTGTGTGTGTGTGACATCACTGATCAGTCTTGTCACAATGCCTCCTTATGTGTGTGTGTGTGTGTGTGTGTGTGTGTGTGTGTGTGTGTGTGTGTGTGTGTGTGTGTGTGTGTGTGTGTGTGTGTGTGCGTGTGCGTGGGGGGGCCCTTATGACATCACTTTTGACATCATCACTGATGACATCACATCATTAGCTAATTAGCCTAACTAGCCGTCAGCCGTACGGGTGCCCTTTACACACCCTGCAGGTTTCAGCCCGATCGCACGTAAAACGGCATAGCTGTGGCCGAACACAGAACTTGAAACAAGCAAGTCCACATACTCAATTTTATATATAGATAGATTTTTTTGTTTGTTTTTTATATGATAAGGGTTCATGCCTATCGGTGTCAATAAAATCATAGCAGGTGGATTCCACTGAGGTGAATTAGTGAGTTGATTTTTTTTTTTTTTTTTTACCTCCACACGATCTTCTGACTTTGAGCCACCGTTCTTGCCATAACCTACATCAGGAAGTGACCGGCTACTTGATAGTAGTACAGTACAGTACCATATATCATAGGTGGTTATATGCCCAGGGGACGGCCACACAATGCCAGACATGTCATGAACTCTCCCAGTCGCAGTGAACTGCCCCCAGGTGGGCATATCAGATCTTGTCGGTCCTGTGGGACAAACAATAGGTCCATATTAGCTGGCCCTGTCAGCGCGTCAGCCCAGCAGATGAAGGATGGCAACTTTAGAGAAGAATGGATCATCTACAAGCACACACAATATCCCGGCCTTGTTCTCACTCTGGGGCTTGTGTAAAATACTGCCTGTCACACTCACACTGGCATTGATGTATATGCTGTGGAGGCTGATGATCACTTAGCTCACCAGTTCAGTTCACATTGACACTTTCCAGAGGCTACCAAGTTAAAGGGATCACCCATAATGCAGTGTGACTGCATTACTCTCTGCACAATTAATCAAATCAATATCGAAATCGCAATATGGCCATATCCAAATCACAGGCCAGGTAAGAATGTGTCACAACATACCATTAAATCATATTATGCAGAAGAAGAAATTAAATGAAATGCAAAAAGTACCATTCCAACTAAAATGGTGACTCATATTGTAATTGCAATAGGCTATCTGTCAATAATCGCAATGGGATTTATTTTTATTTTATGCTTTGTTTTTTATTTTGTTTTTTTGCATATCGTGATCAGCCTGATGGAAGTTCTAATCTGGAATGCATTATGGTTATGTTTATGTTGTGATGGAGGTGTCGTCTCATCATGCATTGAAAATAGTCAAGAGTACCTGGCTGCAGCCCCCCAAGTCCCGCCTCTAAACTGAAAATGATTGACAGCTCATGGCGCATCTCCTGCATGTTAATGTATGCGCGTGAGTCACTGAAAGGACCAGTTGCTTCATGTTACTGAAGCAAAGAAATTGATAAATAGCATGAAAGCAAACGCAACCAGGAAGGCCCGTTTCCCCCATTTTGGCAGAGCAGCACACTTTTCAGCTGGGTCTTGGTAAGCTAACGTTAGCCTGCCATGCACTGTACATTATTAGCAGTAGCCTACTCCTTAGCCTGTAGCTAAAGTTGTGTGCTAACGCTACAGCAGGCGCAGGTTGGTTCCACGTTAATTGAGTACCGTATTATTCAGTAATGCAATACAGTATTTGTTGACTAACTAAAATTAAACTAAATTAAGCTACATCTGCAAGCTCTTGGTTGGAAATATTACGGAGATAAAAATAAATAAAAACTTTCTATGCATTCACATTGCTAATGCTACTGCAGCCTACTCATTTGTATTGTTGCTAGTGGAAGCTAAGTGAAAAGCAAATATTTACTTAGTTATTTTAGTTAGCTACCATTAAAAAGTTAATATGTTCAAACCCTAGTATTCTACTGTGGGGAATGGTATTATATTTCAGAGATAACCTTATAATCAAATATTGGATTAAACTGAGTGAGAGCATAATATGTGCTATTGTCATAACATTAATCAGTATTACTATTGTGTTTATATTGTTATAACTTTCGTGTATGGTAAAGAATACTGGTATTAGAGTAGAATGTGTAACTGAATTGTTATGTTATGCTCTGGTAGGGTTGTTGTACAACAGAAAACTCTAAGCCTGTTTGTAAATACAGGTCATGTTCTTAAGAGTGAGAACCACTTCTGAAGAAGGTCAAATGATTGCTGTTGATGGCGAGCCTCCCAGCATGTACAGTACGTCTGCCTGGATGGAACACAGACGACGAGGGCGGTGCCAGTCACCCAGGTCAGTCACACACACACACACACACACACACACACACACACACACACACACACACACACACACACACACACACACACACACACACACACACACACACACACACACACACACACACACACACACACACACACACACACACACACACACACACACACACACCCTGTCACAAGGACTATCACAATCGGTTTAACAAACAGCGGACGGACAAGTCAAGTTTATTTATTTACAATAGACAAATAACTTCATAGATCACATGTAAGATGCTTGGCCCATATTTTATTTTCATTGTTTTTAACCAGCCGACTGTTATTCTTTTATATAGATGTAAAACATATCTGTGTGTTGCCTGTGTACATGTACTGTCATGTATGGTTATTATAGACTATTCCTCCGGTCCTTACGAACCTACAGGCGAGGTGTACTTACCCAGGAGTGGCTGTATGTGATGTGTATCCAGTACAAAAAGCAATGTTGTTTTGCCACGTTTTTCCAAGTTTACTGAAGTTGAATCGATCACCATGTTTACAGTATCAGTTTCACCTCAGTGCGTTTGAATCACAGAATCCTTGCAAAGATTTCGGCACAGTTTATATAGCAACAAGCAACGTAAATGCAATACAGATTAACTGTAATCCCGGCGTAAATCAGGCAATGATTAGTGTTAGCTTTGCAGCTGAAGCAGCCTTGTTCTACTTAATACAGTTTACAAGTTTACACTGCAACTACTGTACATACAGAATAGCTCTCTGCTGCATAAGAATCTGCTGAACAAATACCCCCTACAGCTGCGGCATGTATTATGTGCATCACTGGTGCCTATTCTTACAGCATATCAAATCATTAAAATGGATTCTAGACTTCTGCATCAGTGGCTTTAAAAGAGAACATTAAATTCCAAATAATTCCTGTCTTGTAGTTTCAGTGTTGCAGCACTCAGCAGAAAGTGGGGCTTGGAAAAGGACTTCATCTTTAGGCTGAGCAGTGTTCGCTATAGTGTTTGACTGGTGGGCTATTTGTTGGGACAAGACTCTGAACAGGTTGTTGAGTTGTGCATATCTTCAGCGGGCGGCGTGTTTGGCGACAAGAAAAGATAGCGCCCTAACATCTCCCCGTCACGCCAGGTGTCACTGATATATTTCTTATCTCGCGACTGGGTTCGCGCTGGAAGAGCCTCGTCTGCCTGCCCTCTGCTCGGAGCACGATCTGCCACACTTTTAAAAACTTTACTTCGCACCTTTTGCATGAACACTCGCAGGAACATGACGCCTCACACACCTCGCCGCGCTGTCACGGCTAAAGTTAGCGGCAGATGCATTTTCCAAGTCTATAATGGAAGTGATACGCCATCTCCCCGGGTGCGTGCTCATTCAACCCACGTGTTTAGTGGCAAGTGTTTAAGTGTGTGTGTGTGTGTGTGTGTGTGTGTTTTGGGTGTGCACGTGTGTGTGTGCAGCAGCTTAGCGGGTGTGAGATGGCTATCTGTGGCCATACATCAAGCCCAGTGTGGCAGTGGGCCCATGTAATTATCAGGTCTCAATGGGACGCTGTGTTATTTTTGCCCAGGGTGAGATGCTTATCTGGCCCTGTCAGCAGCCACCTGGATGGATGAGCCTGGCTCCTCGGAGCACCGGCTCACCTTCCCTCTGCACCAAAGACACAAAGTAGCCAGTTTCCCCCACACAGCCTCTCTTCCCTCTGCACCAAAGACACAAAGTAGGCAGTTTCCCCCTACACAGCCTCTCTGCTACTAACGCACAACACAAAGCTCTGCCAAGAGACTGGGACCCATGTAGGCAAGGTCACAGAGTAACTGATTACATATAAAGAGGTTTTGACTGATGTCTTGGTCCCACCTTGGCTCTGTTATTAAAAGTCTGATATCGGCCAGTAAGTGTGATCCACCTCTGATGAGATGAATGCAGCCGTTTGTTTGATTACATATTGATTGTGCAATTGATCAATACTACATTGATTTTCTACTGGGCGCCCGTAACCTGAATCCATTCCAGTGCAACATTGTGACACAACGTATGAATGAACATTTATTTTCGCCTCGTCTTTCTTACATGAATAGATGATTACCTCTTGCAAACAACAACAAACAACCCAGGCCAGAATGGGAAAAAGCATATCGATTGAGAGACGACAGGTACCTAACTCTTACAATACATTAGTAATGGCTAATACAGTGCTATTGCTGTGCAATTCAATTCATTTAACTTCCTATTCTATCGATTTGGGGTCTAATCCAAAGTTGAACTAGAAGTAATCAAATTACATCTCTGAGTTTTCTGTGAGATCTACAATTTTATCCAGGGAATCTTACTGGAGTAGCGTTGCATACTTTACAGTTGTAGCTGCTATATGACCCAGGGATAACTGAAGCTTCTTCTATTGTATTCTTTTGTATTCTATTATGGCAGATTATTCTTTTCTATTCTTCTCGACTCTATTCAAATGGATTACGTTTTCAATGTAGCCCAACCAAAAGCTACTTCCATCAGGCTCAACCTGGAGTTTTGCTGTACGGGTGCTACAGTATCTCACTGAGCTAAGCAGTTGTAACGTTGTTTATGGGCCGTTGGACAGCGATAGTACTGAAGTGTATTCCACTGGTGGCCTATATTCATTTTTCATAGCAGACTGGCCTTTGTTGGGGTTTATGCAACCGCTGTGGTGATTTCCCAAGGAAGTGTTCTGTAATGAATCTGCCTCTCTGCGAGCTCTGTGAGGTATTCTTTAACTGGATCACACACACACACACACACACACACGCACGTACACACACACACACACACACACACACACGCACGCAGGCACGTACGTACACACACACACACACACACACACACACACACACGCAGGCACGTACACACATGCACGCACGCACGCACACACAGAAGCTGCGATCAGCGAAAAACACACACGCGCGCGCATAGAAAGAAACCCACAAGAGAAGCACTAACACGCATACAAATACACATCTGTGAGCGGTGACCTGTTGCCCGTGTGCCTCTGGGCCATTTCCTATTATTTTCTGGCCTGCGGTCTAACAGCAAACATGAATTTATTTGCTCGGATGATGAAAAGATTAAAAGCATCGAGCCCGGTGCCTGTTTGGGTTACAGTTGGATGTCTGCGACGCAGGGCCAGGAAAAGCTTCAGGAAACTGCAGCACATTTTAGACTTGAAAGACACATTGTTTGATGGGCAGCCGGCTGCGTGTGGCACTGAGGTTTGATATGTCTCTCAACACCAATGTTCTAACCTTTCATGAGCGGCCTTATCCTCCAGCAAAGAGCCTTCCTCCTGCACACTTCTCCCGAGCAGCGCTGGAAGGGCTATTTTCATGAAGCAAAACACAGGATCTGATATCACTCTATCCCCTGTGCACCTCCAAACACAGATGTTCCGCTGAATCAGGCCCATGACACCATTTAACATTGAATAGTGCGGCTCAAAGGAGAGAGGATAACGAACGCCTCGATTGGATTTCTCTGTGTGTGGAGACATGTGCTCAAGGTGCTCTTTGGTATGTGTGGTTGTTGCTTTGCATAGTAATATACTGTAAATGAAAGGGAATTGAAAAAGCTTTATTGCATGGCTAACTCAAAGGAGCACATTCAAAACCAACTCCAAATGGTTTCAGCCATTCTGTCTGTGGCCTTCAGGGACGCTCTGCCGCTCCCTGATGAAACCAGCATCATAACTCAAATGCATTGGAGTTGGTTTTGAATGTGCTATTTGAAATAGCCATGCAGTTTTTGCTTGAAGAGGGCCTTGCTTTCTTCATTTTCACTCAAGTGTTGTATAGGTGAGTGTAGACTAGGTCTGATATGTCAAAAGGTGAATGTCAGTGATTGTGGGACTTATTTACACTTTTGGATAAAAATGTGATGATGTTCAAACCATCCTAGAAGTTATTTTGTGATGAAATATTGTAATTTACTATTTTTGTTTGTTTCCCTCTAACTACTATATTTATTTATTTATTTTCCTACGCTTCCCAGAATGCCTTTTGAGAACCCAAAACAGGTCCACCCAAGGTTGTGGACCTGTTGAATTCAGCTGTGGGTTGTATTCAAATACAGTATAACAATATGATTACTTTTACCTTCAGTAATCAAATTACTGTAATCCCATTACATTTAATGCGTGACACCTCAACCCCTGGCACCACCAATGCTGTCCCTCTATCTGGCCGATGGACATGGATGTAATGGCATAACAGTGTGGCTTATTATAGACAACGTTCTCACTGCCGTTCCAAGGCTGGAATCAAAGGCTCTCGTTTTGACATAAGCCAGTGCTACAGAAGAAGTTTGCCATATCTGATGCAGTGCGTGCCTCCAGATGATAACATCACCCGCTTTGATCTCTTACCAAGATAAAGTGTCAGAAATTAATCCCTCTTCTCATTGACTTCAAACTACACAAACATCTCATTATAAAATTCCCTTTACAATTGTATGACAACATTACAAATGAGCTTGTAGAGTGACTGATATCAGTTCTACTTGTCTCTTAGCTCCTCCCCCCCCCTCTCTCTCTCTCTCTGTCTCTCTCTCTTATGTTGTGTAACTGAGCCGATTGCTACAGTGATGCTCAGCTTTGTTGCATTTCTTTGCTTTTAACCAGTCCATTAGGCCCAGATAACCTCTGCCTAGCGGACCCTGGCAGCTTAAAACCCCGTGACCCCTGCCCTTGACCTTTGCCCCGAACCCCACCGCACCCCCCACCCAGTCCCAAGAGGACCTGCTGGGGGGTGAAGTGGGTGCTCTCCCAGCGCCTCGGAGGGAGCTAGGGTTACTCGAGCATGTGGATTCATTAACAAATATCTGTCTGTTTGCCCCGCTAATAAGCAAGGCTGCAATTTCGAGTGAGTGGCCAGCCAGCCGCGTGGAATCCCAGCTAGCCGGCCCAGGCTGCCAGTGTCAATCAAAAGCCAAGGTTCAGCGGTAGGCCATCGGCACTCGCTACCTGCCACCATGGCCACTATGTATATATAGTCATGGATTATGCTCTTCTACAGACACCGTACAGTGGAGTGATAAGCCCTCGCTGATGATTGAGAGGTCAGGGGAGAGAGCGAGGAGAGACGCGCGTGGGGCTCTCACCCCCCCTCATGGCCAGTGACGGTAACACTAGGCACGGCTATTGAAGATTTTTGTCTTATTTAATTAAACACTAATACTGTCTAGTAAAGTTGTAAGTATTACAAGGCTGTCTGGAAACACAACTCTTTTCTGTGCTTTTCAAACATGTCATTTAAGCCTTTGACATATGATGATGTCGTCTCTGCTGTGTAGATGTTAACACTTCCGCTTACATTACAATTGCAAGATGCAATGAAGCATGTAATGTAGGGTTAGGTTGCGTTGCATTGTTGTGCATTTTGCAGTGTTAGTGAAGGCCTTTCAGAGCTGTCAGGTGAGCTCAGGACAGGCAGCCAGCACTGCTGTGCAAAAACACTGAGAATACAGAGATATAATCGCCAGAATGTTCCAAGATGTGATCCAAATATGAGGATATACCACACTCTCCGATCATGAGAGTCACAAATCTGATGTTCGGAGTACACCAACTGCAGAATGGGACTACTTTTTACTGCTAGAATCTAGAGTTCATGTCATCCCAGATACGATGCAATAAAACCATCCTATATTCTGAAAATATCTAGTCAGAAATGGACAGCTGTCACATCAGCAGAAGATTCACTGGTCAGGTCCCATGTCAGGAGATTGTATAACGAGTTAGGGAGGTTGACCTGAGCAGTGACAGACAGACACAGCCTCAGGCAGATGGACAGACTGACAGACAGACACAGCCTCAGACAGATGGACAGACTGACAGACACAGCCTCAGACAGATGGACAGACTGACAGACAGACAGACACAGCCTCAGACAGATGGACAGACTGACAGACTGACAGACACAGCCTCAGACAGATGGACAGACTGACAGACTGACAGACACAGCCTCAGACAGATGGACAGACTGACAGACAGACACAGCCTCAGACAGATGGACAGACTGACAGACAGATACAGCCTCAGACAGATGGACAGACTGACAGACACAGCCTCAGACAGATGGACAGACTGACAGACAGACAGATGCAGCCTCAGACAGATGGACAGACTGACAGACAGACGCAGCCTCAGACAGATGGACAGACTGACAGACAGACACAGCCTCAGACAGATGGACAGACTGACAGACAGATGCAGCCTCGGACAGATGGACACACTGACAGACAGACAGACACAGCTTCAGACAGATGGACAGACTGACAGACAGACAGATGCAGCCTCAGACAGATGGACAGACTGACAGACTGACACAGCCTCAGACAGATGGACAGACTGACAGACAGACAGACACAGCTTCAGACAGATGGACAGACTGACAGACAGATGCAGCTTCAGACAGATGGACAGACTGACTGACAGACGCAGCCTCAGACAGATGGACAGACTGACAGACAGATGCAGCCTCAGACAGATGGACAGACTGACAGACAGACACAGCCTCAGACAGATGGACAGACTGACAGACAGACACAGCCTCAGACAGATGGACAGACTGACAGACAGACAGACGCACCCTCAGACAGATGGACAGACTGACAGACAGACAGACACAGCCTCAGACAGATGGACAGACTGACAGACAGACAGACACAGCTTCAGACAGATGGACAGACTGACAGACAGACAGACACAGCCTCAGACAGATGGACAGACTGACAGACAGACACAGCCTCAGACAGATGGACAGACTGACAGACAGACGCAGCCTCAGACAGATGGACAGACTGACGGAGGGGCTGATGGAGCGCAGCGGCTAGTGAGCTATCGAGCAGCTAGCCTTGCTTTACATGTCCACTGATGCATGTTGCTGCTGATCTGGACACCCTGCTAGCCTGTGTGTGTGTGTGTGTGTATGTGTGCACGTGCGCGCGTGCGTGTGTGTGTGCCTGCAGAGGTATTGGTTTGCTCTCTGATCCAGGCCCTGCTAAGCACAGGGGGGGTGGGCCGGCCAGCAGTATCCATCACATCCTTTGAGCTGGAACAGCAGCCTGGCCTGTGCAGAAGAGGTGAAAACAGCCAACGGCCACAAGCGTCAGGATCAGGCAAACACAAACAGATAGCAGCTCACAACAAGGAGGACTCAGCTTCCCATCTGATAAAGCTGGAGGAGATGTGGCCTTACTGTTAGCAGGGAGGAGAATGCAATGTGATGATGGTGATGATACGAGTGTGGAGCATAACTTGCATTTCTGGAGCTCGAAGGTTTGTTCAGCAGAGCAATGTGAGGTCGATCTTGGCCTTTTATCAAACTTTGGATATGGTGACAGCAGGGCTGGTATTGTTTTCACCTTGTGAGTGTGTGTGTGTCATTGTGGCAAAATGTGCTCCTGGAGACCCCGATACCACCGGTATCAGTAAGTCACCGGTACCACAGACAGAAGCGTTTTGAGCACTTTGCCAGGTCGGGACAGATTTTGTCAGCGTAATAGTGTCAAAACTGTGCAAGATGCAGTGTAGTTGAGATATAAATGAAGGTCGAGTTTGATAATGGCCGTGTTCTGAGCATTTTACACCCCTGGCTCACATTCATTTGAAGTCTCAGCTCATCTGATCACATCGCTAGATGGTCTAGTTAAATATTTGATCAGTGCTTTGATACTGGTTGTCTATGAACAGCCCTTGATCTGAATGCATGAGGTATTCAGGTTATGGATTTTTACGTCTGAGTTAAGTTTGGTTAAGAATAAGAAAGTTGTGAAAAGCTTATTGTTTCATGCAAGTCAAACTCTTCAAGTATGACTAAGTCAAAAATAATTGAAACCCAACATGTACAGTCGACTACTCTATGTAACTGCCCATAGTATGTTTTGCACTATCCCTTTACACTGTCGGTTCTGTTATCCCTATAACCGCTACTACTACTTCTACTACTACTATTATAACACTGTGGGTCAGTATTTACTGTGGAACTGTACATTTCCAAAGATTATTCTACACTAATGTCACCAAGTCAACACACTTATTGACTTATTATTTGGCGATTAAAGTCTTTCTGGTCGTGGTTTGGAAATGTGCAGAGACCCGGGTGACTCGAGGTGAGGGACGTCACCGTTCAGCTGTGACCCCGCAACCCTTTCATTTAGGGCTGTGCCGATTCACTTATCTCCCGATTCGATACTATCACGATACTTGGGTGCCGATTCGATATATATTGCGATTCTTAAGTATTGCGATTCTACGATTATTGCGATTCGATATTACGATTTATTGCGATTTTTGTTTCTTTTTTTCTTTTCTTTTTTCAGTTTGTTTGCTTTTTACACTAGATTAGAACATGGGAAAAGTTGAATCATACACTAGAGACTGTATATTATATATCATGAGTAGGGCTGGGCGATATACGGTAGTTAAAAACAGGGGCGGACTGGGATCATAATTCAGGCCGGGCATTAGATACCAAGCAGGCCAGGCCGATATGGGCCGACGTTTGAAGCCCAAAGATGCACCCACTTTAACCCTGAAGTGTAATTATTACTTCAGACTAACTAATAAAGTAATAAAACCACTAGTAAACCAGTAGGCGGCGCCTGGCCTGCTGTTCAGTGAGTGGCCTGACTGCGGGCACAAAAAAAAAAAAAAAAAAAAAAATTTTTTTTTTTTGCTTTTGCGATTATCGATTCTGGAATAAAAGATCGATTCAAAAAATCGTGACATTAAAAATCGCGATACTTAGGTGAATCGATTTTTTCTCCCACCCCTACTTTCATTACCCCCTGAGGGCCAATCATATTTCTCTAAACAATAATCACATGGTCATCAGCCCCCTGAGGGCCAATCATATTTCTCTAAAACAATAATCACATGGGCTCCTGCAGACATATCAAGTTAGATGGTCCAGTGCTGCCACAGGCGTAGGGTGACCTCCTGTCCTGTGGCTGTGCTGTAGGTCAGAGATGAATGGTTAATGTCACACCAGGATAGACTCTCTGCATCAATCCTGCGCCCTGAGTCACCGGCCGCAGCAGCTCGGCCAAACTAAACCAAATATTTCATCTCCAATGTAAAAACACGCTCACAGCCATAAACATGCTTCAAAACGCGGTGGGCCACGGCCTGAAAAATGATTTTAACCATAACCGTGAGCGCTCTCTCTCTCTCTCTCTCTCTCTCTCTCTCTCGCCTACCCAGCGTTTATTTATGTAGATTGGATAGAGTGGCGTATAATTATTCCGGCACTGCCAATGTCTTCTCTTATTTACTCTTGGTTTCCTTTCCTCCGCAGGGCTGAATATTGTCTCGAGATGGGGGGAAAACAAGACGCACACATCTATCTTTAGACACACACACACACACACACACACACACACACACACACACACACTGGCCACTCGTGCGCATATCTGATTACACCTTTAATTATTTGAAAGTTCCTCCACAGAGCAAAGTCCTGAGGGGTGACTTTAATAGCACCGAGTGTATATTGTGACTATTAATTACAGCCCTCACATCGCACTTCAGTCCATTTGGAATTCTGTGAAGAGTTGGTGTGTGTGTGTGTGTGTGTGTGTGTGTGTGTGTGTGTCTGTGTCTGTGTCTGTGTGTGTGTGTGTGTGTGTGTGTGTGTGTGTGTGTGTGTGCACACGTGCGTGTGCGTGCACGCGTTTGTACGTGCGTTTCTGTGGTTCAACATGTTATCATGCTTAAGCTACGTGTTAGCAAGACTAGTGTGTGCATTTCTGTGTGTGTGTGTGTGTGTGTGTGTGTGTGTGTGTGTGTGTGTGTGTGTGTGTGTGGGGCATGCCTGTGTATCTTTCCATTTCCTCTCCTGCCTTTAAATAAGAGCAGTGGCTCTGAGCTGTTTATTGGCTGAAGGTTCTGCAGCGGTAATGATGCATGGAGAATGATGTGGGCCCGACTGGAGAGCGGGCGTCCTGTGCACCCTGGCCTTTCTGAAGTTACATCTAACCCAAGCAAAAGCCCTCAAACACAGCCAAGGAGAAGTAGTGTGTGTGTGTGTGTGTGTGTGTGTGTGTGTGTGTGTGTTGTGTGTGTGTGTGTGTGTGTGTGTGTGTGTGTGTGTGTGTGTGTGTGTGTGTGTGTGTGTGTGTGTGTGTGTGTGTGTGTCTGTGTGTGTGTGTTAGAAAGGATGCTTTTGGAATTCTCAAATGTCAAGATGTCCTTAATTCAGCTGGAACCTCTTCCATGTATTAATCCTGAGCTATTTAATTCAGTGGGTATAAATACAGCTGTTAAAATATTCATTGGAGACACAGAGGGAGGGGGGGGCATTCTGTTTTGCTCCATCTTCTGCTGTTGATGTGACCGCTGCACTGCATAGTGCACCAAGTCCAACTCCTCTAATTACTCACTATGGAGGCTATTAAAATTAATCTTGAATCTTGAAAGAGAGAGAGAGAGAGACACAGAGAGAGAGAGAGAGAGGGAGCGAGAGCGAGAGAGAGACACAGAGAGAGAGAGTGTGTGTGTGTGTGTGTGTGTGTGTGTGTTAAATGAGAAAAATGTGTATGTACACAGCCAGTTAAGGTGCATACCATACATGCTGTACTATTACACTGTGCACTACGCAGCAGAAAAGCCATAAAAAATAATATTAATTTAAAAACTAAAAAACAACAACATAAACTTGCTGTCGTAAACTTTCTACATCCTCTCCCTCAATCGGACTAAAATGGTTCCCGCCGGCGCCCTGATATCAAATTCCCTAACTTTTTCATGACTTCATATCGTTATAGTTGGAGTGCATCCATGACCTAAATGTTTTATAGCTTCTTGGTTTATTGATGATGTTTCTCCACTGAGAAAAGGGGCTGGAAAGGAGCAAACAAGTCTGACTTCAACTACAGTGGGCTTGTTGTGGGAGAAAACCAGCCATCTAATCAAATGCAGTATGCTGTACCTGGTAGTAATAATGTGTAGTGAAATACATTTGAGGACATTTCTTTTAAGTGACTCATTTGTAAAGTCAACATATGTAAATTGGACCAGTTTTACACCAAAAGGTTCCAGGTTTTTATGTGTTCCCCCCCAAATTGTTTTCCTGAGAAGGTAGAACAGATGTATTGGGCTAAACCCTACTGACAACCATCTGTCATCACCAACAACATCTCCATCTAAGTAAGAAACCTGTCGGCGTTTGTTTCAAGGGGGTCTTCCTTGTTTGTCCGAGGACAGGGGAAATGGCCTGTGATGTTGTGGGACACACAGGTGTGTCGGAGTTGAAAGCGTCGGGGGTCCGAGTCCGCGGCGTGGGGCCCCTGATGCGGTGGTGAAAGGCGGCCTCGTTTAGCACAGCGAAGGGCCCGACATTAGAGAGGGTGATGACAGTAACAGTTAGGAGGGTTGGCTTCGCTTCACCACACACAGCAGCACTGAGCTTCACTTAGAGAGAGGAGCTAGTCCTCTTGCGCTGTAGGAACTATAGATGTGTTTCCCTCCAAGAATTCTTTGGCAAATTCTGATGTAATTTAGAGAAGTTGATTGGATATCATCGTACTATAAAGGCAGGGATCTCTGTATGTCTGTCTGTGTCTGTCCTTCGCATATCTTGAGAACCGTTCATCCGATCGACTTTTGTTTCTGGGAACCTGAGGAAGTGCACTGTCGAATTTGGTGCAACTTGGGCACATTCAAATATTAATAAACTTTGATTAAGCGACGTGACGCGACGTGACGCGATGATGCAGCAAACTAAACAAGCGAGCAGCGAGCTAACCGTGTGGCGGTCCACAGTTGACAGTCACCACACACACACACACACACACACGGCATGCGCTCCGTGCACGTCATGTGTGTGTGTGGCGCGACTCCTTTGTCAGCTATCCCGGTGAGTTGATGACACGCCGGCGCCGCTACTAGCATAAAAATACAAAATAATGTCAAGTTTGCCGACGTAGCAGCTAAAAGTGTCCATACGTGGGACCAGCACATAATTTATCTTGGTTGTAACGGGACAAGATGGAGCTAGCAAGGCAGTTTTGTGTTTATATGTGTGTGGTATTTATTCAGTTTATTCAGTTTTTGTTACTAAGGGTCGGCCTACTTACTGGAGGAGTAAACTAGTTTTCATTATACAGGAGTATACGGACATGATTGCTTGTTTTCCAGTTATTAGTCAGACCCCCAAGTATTAATATGAGAGACATACAGTATATGTGCCAACATATGTTGCCATGTACTGTATGGTCATATATGAAATTGGAATGTTTCATATGGTGCATATATGTGTGCCCTACATTATTGTATATGCATAATGTATTACAGTATATGGACATATACCATAATTAACTATATGTATGTTTCCATGTATTGATGCTATATGGACATGTACAGTACTGTATGTCTCATTAATGTAAAGCCATACATGAATAATAACTATATAGATAGTATTCGATCAGCATCGTCACGGTCGCTGCGGTCATATTGTTGACATACCGTCCTGCACGCACAGCGCTGACAACTAACAGCCTTATTGTCGTTTCTACTGGGTTAAGGTCTATTAAAAAATAGCGATGGTGATGACAGCAATAAAAAACCCAGAGTTGTTGTTTGTATGCTGCCGTTAATGCCTGTAATAATAAACCAAAGAAAAAACGAGGTGAACAGACTTTGCTGTGAGGAGCTGGCAGAAAGTTCCACCTGTCTCTCCTAATCCACACATCTCTCTTTTTTTAGCTGACGTATCCTCAGTCTCGCTCCCTTCACGTCTGCGGACGGTAGAGATAGCATAGAGCTGCTCTCACATAGGCTGTCACTAGTTGAGAGTTGCGTGATGTCGCTGATCGAATACTATCTACACATATATGTTTTCATAGTTGCTACAATATCTCGAGCTGGTTTGGGTGATCAGATCTTCAGTGCATCTTGGATATACATTGAAACCTTCATGTTGTTATGCTGTATCTGAATACACTCTCACCACAGTATGCTAATGCTAATGCAGATGGAAAGAGAGAGGTCACTGTTTTTTCTCTATTAGACCAATACACATGCTACAGAAGCACAATGACTGTCAATGAATTCTGTCACAGTCACTGGAGGTAGCAGGGGTGGCAAGGTCATTCTCCCTGCTTGGTTAGACACACACACGCATTCACACACACGCACACACACACACACACACACACACACACACACACACACACACACACACACACACACAGGTGCTCATTGTTCAGTCAGGCTGCTATTAACCTTCACGCCTGGGGCTATGAATCAACTGGGGAGAGAGAGAGAGAGAGAGAGAGAGACATTGAGAGTCAAAGAGTCAGAGAGACGTCTCTAAGATAAACAGGGGCGAGTGCGGGTCTCCTTTTTCTGCTCAGATTTATTGCGCTGGCAGCTGACCCCAACTGTCCCATGCATGAGTGGCCCAGGTGATGGGCCAGGGTGGGCGGGGGGTGGGGTGGGTGGGGGGATTGAGGGGGTCAGTGACACCGGTGACTCCATGGAAACGTTAATTGGCCGGCAGTGTCCAGCGACAGGTCAAGCAGAGGTCACTAGGATGGACAGGATCACTATTTAGGGACCTTCTATGCCTCTCTGCAGGGCTTCAATTGACTAAATGCCAAGGTATATGGCATTATCATTACTGTGTAAACAGACTTATATTGACTACATTACATGGAAACAAACCAGATTGACAAGTGAGAAGATATTACTCGCTCTGTGTGATCAATTATTCATTGCAGGTACCTGTGTGTGATAAATTATTCATTGCAGGTACCAAACTATCATCTTAGAGGGAGAGACATGTGGCTTCCAAATACATTTCTGGCAATCTCAGCATCGTCTCTCCATTCCAATGCTCAGAATGACAGCATTACATTTGGAATCTCTGTGGCTGAAGTATAAGCAGCAAGATGACCGCATGATGCCCTGTGACACTCATGTCTACCTGTGGACAACACTTCACTATTCACACTCTGCCCCTCTTTCTTTTCTGTCATTCGTTCCAAATGTGATTTCTCCACAGGAACATAATTGAGTTGCAGTGAACTCCATCAAAGAGCTTTCTCTCCATGTTTCAGTGACAGCCAAATTGATTCTACGTTAGGAGGGGATCATCTGGGGGGGGGTTGGGGGGGATAGTTTCTGTGATTAAGTCGGAGACGTTACGAGAGAGAGCGCCGCGCGTTCGAATCTGGCTGCACAGATCCCTATCAGATAATAAGGCACATACTTAGGTTGGTTTGTAGCTTTCCGTGGCGCTCTCTGTCTTGTTTGAGAATGCCACTCCCACCAAGTGCTTTTCTGAGTGCTGCATCAACAACAGGACTTGAAGAGTGGTGGGATGCACAGAATCTTCCATTTTCACGCCAGCCCTCAACTATAAACCGCATGGAGACAGCATCCGCGCCGCTCAGGGGCCGATACAGTAAAACGTTCAAATTAGAGTTCAGTTGACGTCTGGTACCAATATTTTTGGATTAAAACTGTCGATAGCCAATATTGTGTGCTGCTGCTGCACATTAGCTGATGATTATTCAAAAATCTCATTGTGTAAATATTTTGTGAAAGCACCAATATTGTCGCAATATCGATACGTATTTGGTAAAAAAAATATATATATTTGATTTAGTCCGTATTTGACTTACAACCGAACATTTTTAATCCACTCTGTAGCTGCTCCGTATTGTACATGCATCTACAGTAGGAAGTCCTCTTCTCTTCTTCATCTCCATCGGAGGCTGTCCAAACCCATGCACGCACACACACACACGCACACACACACACGCACGCACACACACGCACACGCACGCACACGCACACGCACACACACGCACACACTTTCAGTCCAGATGCAAACATACACATGTGGGGCCTATGGCCTCATCATAGCATAGAGCTAGCTATTATTTACTGCATCCCAGGGATGCTGTGTTTGCATAACAACTAGACCTTGTTAACCCCGAGCCCATAAATCTGGAATCATGTTGCTTTTGCTTCCTCGGGGTCAACTTGGCTTTGGCCTATAGAAGCTCTGCTCTGCCCCCTCTTAATTTGTCAGCTTTAAATTCATATTGAGTCACCCTGCAGATGCTGAGTGACCATATTCTAGCTGCATAAGAAAACAGCAACGTCTGCACAGCTAATTTGTCTGTTACTGTATGCAGGTGCAAAAGGGGAGTTAAGTGGGGGGCAGGAAGTCCATGCAATATTAATATTCTAGGGACACGAGGGTATTTGTCAAATTGATTGTTGCTGTGCTGTGGCTTTGACCCTTCCTCAGTATGGTTTGTTGTGCCGTGCAGGTCGATCTAATGAGTGAAGCTTGTTCACCTGATAACAGTGTCAGCTAAATGCCTAACATATAATGTGTATTTGTGGTGTGAAAACGGCACTGCAATACATCACGATTGAGCGCTTGCTGAGTTTTCAGGTTTAGACTCTCATCAGAGCACGCTGGACCAGATGCTCTGCTAATGGTCTAAAGACTAAAGGCTCAGCATTAAGATGAGATGTATTGCAGTGCAGCTGTTGCCTGGAGTTCAATTCACTTTGGAGACATGATGTTCTCATCCTGAGTACAGGTGCACGACCTTCACTGTCTTGCTGAAGGACACAGGGATGACCATGGGCACTTTGGCTATTTTTGGGATTCAACCTGTGAACTTTAAGTTACAGGACGATCTCTCTAACCACTGGTCCAAGCTCCCACCCTTCCCTTTTCCCCTTTTCACTAATGTCTGCAAGGATATGATGTTCTGCAGCGCCCGTTTGGATTAGAAAAATATATTAATTTATTACAACTCGGGCATGGGCCACTTATGGTCTATGTCCACCGCCTGTTTTACGGCTCCATGCAGCTGCCTGAACAGACTCATGTAATGAGTCAGACGGGATCTGACAAAAATACAACAGGTGCGTATTTTTTCCGTACCGCATGTATTGCCCATCTATTAACATGGCCGAGAGTCTGTTCCTGCAGTTTTAGCGGATCCGCGTACATTGGGTTTTAGTGTCGATAAGATTGAGAGGATGCAGTTTGTTTGATGACCTATTTATTAGATAATTCATCACTACTACACTGGTTGTCTCTGGTAGAAAAACATATTGGGATTATATTTGCAGATATTGCGATTGTGATATGTCACAATTTCAGTGGGTAAATAGTTAGAATAGTATGCATATTTAATTATACTAGGCATCTCACGTGCTACGCACGCTCGATTCATCCTGCAGCTCGGCCGTGGCCTTGCTTACCCTATTGGCACAATGTCTCCCTCTCTCTCTCCCTCAGTCTCTCTCCCTCTCCCTCAGTCAGACTGATGACATCACTGATGACATCATCACTGATGACATCATCAGTGATGTCACTGATGACATCATCACTGATGTCATCAGTGTGTGTGTCTGTCTGTCTCTTGTGTGTGTGTGTGTGTGTGTGTGTGTGTGTGTGTGTGTGTGTGTGTGAGTAAGTGTGTGTTGTGTGTGTGTGTGCCTCACTGATGATGTCACAATGCCTCTGACATCACTGATGATGTCACAATTTATTTATGACATCACTGATGATGTCATCAGTGACATCATCACTGAACTATAGCTGTGGAATTTAGGACATCATTGATGATGTCATCAGTGGGACAGACAGAGAAACAGACAAACAGAGCCCGGATATCCCATTGTCATTGCTCATGCTGCTGGCTGCCTGCTGCAGCAACAACAACAAACTAGCATCGTGTTTGCCCTAATGCCGCTACATTCATTCTTTTCTACTGTAGTTGGTTCATTGCAGAGATGTGGGGAAAAGCTAAGGATCTCCTCCAGATGGACCTGTATGCTTTACTTGGTGTGGAAGGCACTGCTACAGCCAAAGAGATCAAAAAAGCGTATCGACAGAAAGCCTTGACGTGCCATCCAGACAAGAACCCAGACAACCCAAAAGCAGCAGAGCTCTTCCACCAGTTGTCCCAGGCTGTAGAGGTGCTGACTGATGCTGCTGCCAGGGCTGCTTATGACAAGATCTGTGCTGCAAAGAAACAAGCAGAGGAAAGGAACAGGAAACTAGATGACAAGAGGAAGAAGATTAAGCTAGACTTGGAGACCAGGGAGAGACTAGCTGAAGCCCAGAGCCAGGAGGACACTAGAACACTAGAAGAGGAGATTGCCCGTTTGAGGGAGGAGGGTTCCAGGCAGCTTCAGGAGGAACAGAGGCTCATCAGACAACAGATCCAGAGAGAGAGACAAGTGGAGAGATGTTCCAAGAGCTGCTTGACCCCCAAATTAAAATTGAAGTGGAAGTGTAAAAAGGATGATGAGACGAATGGGGGCTACTCTCAAGACGTTCTTTCTAGACTTATACAAAAGTACGGGGATGTTTTGAATGTGCTTGTATCGAGTAAGAAGAAAGGATGTGCTGTGGTTGAATTTGCAACTGTCAGAGCAGCTGAACGGGCATTTAAGAATGAAAGCGGCCTTAATGGAAATCCATTGAAGATTTCGTGGCTTGAAGGAGAGCCGGAAGTTGTTGCTCCTCCAGTATCACAACCTGGCCAGTTTATTTCTTCACAGCGCTCCCTGAGCAACGAGCGCAAATACGAGAGCGTGGTGCTGATGAGGATGAGACAGGCTGCAGAGCGACAGAGACAGAGATAGAAGAGAGATGCAGAGAGAAGACGAGGAGGAGGCCTAGACCTACTGTAGACCTACACCTAGACCTACTGTAGACCTACACCTAGACCTACTGTAGGCACGCCACCACCCAGCTCGGGACAACTCAGCACACTCAGCCAATACCTCTGGCTTCAGTTTCATAAAGCCTCTTATGTGTTTTGTTATTAACTTGTTTTCTAAAAATATACAGAGCAAAATAAACAGCTTTAATAACTGGGAGGGGGTGTTGACAGACAGAGCCCTAGCTCCCTTTTATATACTGATGATTTCTTCATTGTTCACTGGCAGAGATACCTACCTTTGTATTGTTATTTTTCTCTAACTGGCGAGGTTAGGCTCGACTCAATTCTGCATTTCTATGGGGGAACGTAATTACTGTGGCACACAAAGCAGAAACACCAATTTCGTGCCGTATATTCGCATCGCTCTTGATGTGTAAGGACCTTTAGACAGACAGGTTTCACTAGCCTCCTTAAGGGCCAAAATGGTGGAGGCGTAGCTCTGCTGCTGCGCGCTGATGTTGCAATGGAGCTATCGATTGAGTGTCACTTCTTATCAATGTAGGTTCTTTGCTGTTACTGCTCCTTGCTTCGGGAGATGCCATACTGTTTTGCCAGCTGTGTCCCTGATTGGCCGGTTACGTTGTCAACTACAAGGAAGGCCCCTGATTGGCCCGTGGACTTTGTAATTTCTGGAAATCGCTGTGGGCGAGCTGGAGGCCAGACTGATCTGTACAATGAAACAGAATGTGAGTTCACGTGATCAGGATGGTAGTGGATATCTCTCCACTACTCACAACAAAACTTACACCAATCGGCCAGAGGGTGGCGCTGTAACAAGTGGCTTTATGTTTTGGCCATAAGTCAGGTGGTAAGGCCGTGAATCCAGCTGAATCCATTGCACATACAGTACAGGTTCTCATTTCCGGCATTTTGAATTATACTAATTCTCCTACAAAATGAATCCAGAGTTTTGAAAATACAAACCGTTAGGCTGTGATGCACAAATGAAGTAGATGGCAAAGATGCAAAAACAGAATACCGTAAATTCCGGACTATAAGGCGCACCGGTGTATAAGCCGCACCTTCAAAGTTGACTATTTTTTTCTTATATAAGCCGCACCGGACTATAAGCCGCGGGTGTTTTAATGGTATTTTTTGTTTTTTTTTACAGTGCACACAGTGTCCGCGGTGTGGTGAAAAGAGGGCAAGAGAGGAAATTAAAACAGAAGTGGATTTATAGTTAGAAAGAGTGCTAAAGAAGAGAGAATTCCGTTTTTTTTTATTTTATTTTAGTTACTCACAGTACTATTGACCAGTCCAACTCAAAAGATATTCGGCAGTTTCACTTTGAGCTCTTGTTCCGCCGCTGTCCATCAATGGTTATGACGAGTCTCGCTGGGTACAGTACGCCAAAGCGATATCCATTGACTTTAACCTTTTCGATGATGCTGTTGTATGTTGCGCGTTTCTGTTGCACCAACGCGGAGAGGTCCTGCCGGACGAAAAAGCGCGTACCCTCCCAGGTGAGGGGCTTCTTCCCCGCAGCCTGGAGGATGAGTTGACGGTCGGGCCAGCGGAGTAGGCAGATGAAGATGGCCCTCGGTGGCAGGCCGGGGTCTGGACGTGGCCGAGGCGCCCGGTGTGCCCTGTCCACCTCTGGTGGTTTCTCGCCTTCCTTCAGGTCCAGGATGTAACACAGGATTTTGCCACGAAAGCGTCCATGTCACCAATCTCAGCTCCCTCTTTTACATTGATCAGGCGAATGTTATTTCTTTTACTCCTGCTGATTAAGTCATCAACCTGCGTGTGCAGGGTTTCGATTTGTTTTTGCATTTTATCCACTTTCGGACTCACTGTGTTGTTTTTGTCCTCCAGTGCGCTGATGCGCTTTTCCGCATTAGAAACTCTGTTGCCTTATTTTCTTTAGTGAGTGAGTGGATGGACTTCTGCACGTTTTCAAACTTGTTTTCAAGCTGCTCAAACCTCTGAGCGATGTCGGACTTAATCGATAGTGTTTCACGGAGTAAAAGTTTAGCCCAAGCCGTGTATCTCCAGCCTCCAGCAGGTGAGTCATTTCCTCATTCATGGCGGTGATTGCTTCGTCTTTTTCTTTCTGCTTACCTGTGTTGTGTTATGTTATGTTATGTTATGTTGTTAAAAGAGGGCAAGAGAGGAAATTAAAACAGAAGTGGATTTATAGTTAGAAAGAGTGCTAAAAAAGAGAGATTTTTTTTTTTTTTTTTGGAAAAAATCCATAGATAAGCCGCACCGTTATATAAGCCGCAGGGGCCAAAAAAAGCCGCGGCTTATAGTCCGGAATTTACGGTAAATAGAAATTTGGGGAATTTCTTGCAATTTAGAGTTGTTGCTGCTCACTATATTTGCTAACATCAAAGATAGCGGTACTGGCCTTCAAGGGCCTTGAACCCTTGTGTTCAATGCATTTCAATATCAGCCCTCAATGTTGATGATAGCCAGGGGAGCAGCAATACATCAGGGGAAAGATGGTCGTGATGGTCGCCTCGCCAACTCTTCAGAAATCTATTGATGGCATTATGTAAAGGACTTCATCTGCCTGCATGTGTTGGGCTGGCAAGCAGACGTCCTCTGGCTCATCTCTGGCAAGAGCTCCTGTCAGGTTGTGTTCCCTGCAGATAACAGTTGGCTGTCCTCTCCTTGACCGTGACTTTGCCTGGGGAAGCAGCAGAAGGCTGTCACTGTGGATTTACCAGGCAGGCAGCACCCTGCTCCCAATGAGGCGGGCGCTTTCACACCTGCCTTGTTTGCTTTGGTTCAATCAGACTCTTGGTGGGCTTCGTTTGGGCAGGTGTGAACACAGCAACCGCACAAAACAACTGGATCCTCCGGTTACAAACAAACTCTGGTACGGTTTATTTGTGGTGAGAACGGGATCCGACCTCGATCTGAGCCACCTGCAGGAAGCATTATTGGATTAAAGCAGCTCCCATTGCCAGCTGCACCAAAGAGCATGGAAGGAAAGAGACGAAACTCCGGCCATTTTTGGAAACAGAATGCGCCTCGCAGTGGTCAGCTGCGGTAGCGCGGGCCCCTATAATCAGCCTCTCTAAACAGTAACTCAACGGGAGAACACTCTAAATTTCGTGGATTCACATCTTTTCTGGGCGTACTGCAAATCTTGATTGAAGTGGTGTAGTGCAGGGATGTAAAACAACAACCATATTGTGGAAACTAAGCAAAATTTTTCTTTTTTTTCTTTTAGTTTTTTCAAGATAAATAGTAAATGCAAAGGACCCGAGGTTAAAACCACGGCAACACACTTCTGACGGAGTGGACGACAGCCGCATTAGCTATTTATCTTGAAAAAACTAAACAAAGAAAACGAAACATTTTGCTTAGTTTCCACAATATGGTTGTTGTTTTACATCCCTGCACTACACCACTTCAGTCAAGATTTGCAGTACGCCCAGAAAAGATGTGAATCCACGAAATTTAGAGTGTTCTCCCGTTGAGTTACTGTTTAGAGAGGCTGATTATAGGGGCCCGCGCTACCGCAGCTGACCACTGCGAGCCTGTGCGAGGTTCTTTTGGCGCTGTCACGCTTCCAAAAATAAAAAATGGCGGAGGCTGCTGGGCGCTGATGTTGCAATGGGGCAATATGGAGCTTTCAGTTCTTTCCATAAAAGTTCTTTGGCTGCACTGTGCAGAATGGGCTGAGGATCAGCATTTTATAGGTTAAAAACATCTTCACTTCCTGTTTTGGTGGACTGGTGAAACAGCATGGACCAACTTTTGGGGATTTATGCATGATTGCAATCGTCAGCACTGGACCAACCTTACCTTACCCTTACCTCACTGGTCTCGTATGGCAAATGCCAACAAGTCGTGGTATCATCAGAGCCAGCCTTCTTCTCTGATAATATTGCAGCTTCTTCATTTATTATTATTTTATTCTTGATAGGCTCCCATATGTGTAATCCTAGAGTCTCCATGATAGTAGTTTTGTTGTTTGGTTTTGTTTTATGTTTACCAAATTACCGGAGGTTTGATTTGATTTTATCGGGGCAGTTAGGCAAACCGCTTGTCATTGCCACATAATGACACACAGCAGTTCTTTCTCTGTCAAACAAACACGCACGCGCCACACACACACACACACACACACACACACACACACACACACACACACACACACACACACACACACACACACACACACAATAATGATATAATTATTCTAATATATTATAATTTCTGACAGCTGTCAAATAAATCTCTGGCAATCCCGGGGGAGTGGGGCTAATTACTGGTGTATCCTGGTCAATCAGGGCGGGTTGCAACCCTATTTGGACCGTTGTTGTTGTTTTGTTTCTTTTTTGCTGGTGTGAAAGTGAACTGAACCAGCTGAAATATGAAACAATGTCTCATTCTCACATCAGGTGTGAACCAAGGCGATGGACTGTCAGGTCTGAAAGTGCCCTAAATGTACAAATGGGACATTGGGCGCTGCTGACAAAGAGCGTGCGTGTTCAGCAAACCTTAGACGAGACGTAGACGAGGTTAAAGAGCAGAAGAGTTACACCCCGGAGTTCCATTCATTCCTCCCGACCTTCCCAGCCCGCTGTCCCCCCGACCAGCCGCCATCTGATTTACACTTGGATGGAGGGAACCGGACAGTCAGATACCTCTTGTCTGATTTACACTCCCCCGGTTGGATGGAGGGAACTGGACAGTCAGATACCTCGTGTCAGGACACCCTCTCAACCGTTCCCTCAGCCTTATTTACGACACCGGCAGCGTTCAGCTCCACGGCTGATCATTTTTCCATGCCGGATGATGCTGTCTGTCGGGCCTAGGAGATGGGATGGGTTTTATAGTTCTCGGGCTTTATGTCAGTTGCAAAGAAGGGAGGGGGGCGGTGGTTATACCATCCTGTTCACAGCTAGAGTCACAATTAAATTATACAGAGTTTATTGATCAGAGTAAAGCTTAATGATGAACATTTTAATTTCTCTTCGCCTATCTCTCTCTAAAGTGGGATTAGAATAATTACCTGGGCCTGTCATGCGTTTCCCATTCACTGTACCTGGTCAGCTCCTCCCACATTCACTGTACCTGCTCAGCTCCTCCCACATCCACTGTACCTGCTCAGCTCCTCCCACATTCACTGTACCTGCTCAGCTCCTCCCACATTCACTGTACCTGCTCAGCTCCTCCCACATTCACTGTACCTGGTCAGCTCCTCCCACATTCACTGTACCTGGTCAGCTCCTCCCACATTCACTGTACCTGGTCAGCTCCTCCCACATTCACTGTACCTGCTCAGCTCCTCCCACATTCACTGTACCTGCTCAGCTCCTCCCACATCCACTGTACCTGCTCAGCTCCTCCATGCTGCTGCTCCCATTTACAAACACAAAGCTCTCAACTTCTGCCTGACCTCACCTGTTGTTGTGAGTAAAGAACCTTGTGATGCTCTTGGGGAAATTGAAACTCTATTCTATTGTATTGTATTGTATTGTATTGTATTCTCTTCTATTCTATTCTAGTGGATAGAGATGGGAGTGCTCCATTGGGTCAAAAAAGCCAGTGTTTTGGAGAGTAAAAATCAGGTGCTCTTCAAGGATGGGGCAAAAATAGGAATAAATAAAGAAACAGCAGTGACTGTCCAGTTCAATAAGCAAGAAAGTCCACAGTCTTCTTCAGTGTATAACATATACCCTGATGAAGACTCTTTGAGTTGAAACACGTTGGTTATCCCTGCTAAGTTAAAGGATTTTTAATATATCCAACTGCCTCGGATCCTCTTTTTGACTGCCACCTAAACACCTGTGGATTTCATTGGCTATTGAACTGGAGAGTCACTGTTGTTTCTGTTCTATTCTATTCTATTCTATTCTATTCTAGACCATTGTCCTTGATTCAATTTGATTGTATTCCACCCTGCACTCTGCTCTGCTCTCCTCTTCTGTACTGGAGGCAGCTTGTGGTGAGTTAGTGAGTGTTGCTCTCTTCTGTACTGGAGGACAGCTGAGTTAGTGAGTGTCTCCTATTCTGTACTGGAGGACAGCTTGTGGTGAGTTAGTGAGTGTTGCTCTCCTCTTCTGTACTGGAGGACAGCTTGTGGTGAGTTAGTGAGTGTCTCCTCTTCTGTACTGGAGGACAGCTTGTGGTGAGTTAGTGAGTGTTGCTCTCCTCTTCTGTACTGGAGGACAGCTTGTGGTGAGTTAGTGAGTGTTGCTCTCCTCTTCTGTACTGGAGGACAGCTTGTGGTGAGTTAGTGAGTGTTGCTCTCCTCTTCTATACTGGAGGCAGCTTGTGGTGAGTTAGTGAGTGTCTCTCTCTTCTGTACTGGAGGACAGCTTGTGGTGAGTTAGTGAGTGTCTCTCTCCTCTTCTCTACTGGAGGACAGCTTGTGGTGAGTTAGTGAGTGTCTCTCTCCTCTTCTCTACTGGAGGACAGCTTGTGGTGAGTTAGTGAGTGTCTCTCTCCTCTTCTATACTGGAGGCAGCTTGTGGTGAGTTAGTGTCTCTCTCCTCTTCTGTACTGGAGGCAGCTTGTGGTGAGTTAGTGAGTGTTACTCTCCTCTTCTGTACTGGAGGCAGCTTGTGGTGAGTTAGTGAGTGTTGCTCTCCTCTTCTGTACTGGAGGACAGCTTGTGGTGAGTTAGTGAGTGTTACTCTCCTCTTCTGTACTGGAGGACAGCTTGTGGTGAGTTAGTGAGTGTTACTCTCCTCTTCTGTACTGGAGGACAGCTTGTGGTGAGTTAGTGAGTGTCTCTCTCCTCTTCTGTACTGGAGGACAGCTTGTGGTGAGTTAGTGAGTGTTACTCTCCTCTTCTATACTGGAGGCAGCTTGTGGTGAGTTAGTGAGTGTTGCTCTTCTCTTCTATACTGGAGGACAGCTTGTGGTGAGTTAGTGAGTGTTGCTCTCCTCTTCTGTACTGGAGGACAGCTTGTGGTGAGTTAGTGAGTGTCTCTCTCCTCTTCTGTACTGGAGGCAGCTTGTGGTGAGTTAGTGTCTCTCTCCTCTTCTGTACTGGAGGACAGCTTGTGGTGAGTTAGTGAGTGTTACTCTCCTCTTCTGTACTGGAGGACAGCTTGTGGTGAGTTAGTGAGTGTTACTCTCCTCTTCTGTACTGGAGGACAGCTTGTGGTGAGTTAGTGAGTGTCTCTCTCCTCTTCTGTACTGGAGGACAGCTAGTGGTGAGTTAGTGAGTGTTGCTCTTCTCTTCTGTACTGGAGGACAGCTTGTGGTGAGTTAGTGAGTGTCTCTCTCCTCTTCTGTACTGGAGGACAGCTTGTGGTGAGTTAGTGAGTGTTGCTCTCCTCTTCTGTACTGGAGGACAGCTTGTGGTGAGTTAGTGAGTGTCTCTCTCCTCTCTACTGGAGGACAGCTTGTGGTGAGTTAGTGAGTGTTGCTCTCTTCTATACTGGAGGACAGCTTGTGGTGAGTTAGTGAGTGTTGCTCTCCTCTTCTGTACTAGAGGACAGCTTGTGGTGAGTTAGTGAGTGTCTCTCTCCTCTCTACTGGAGGACAGCTTGTGGTGAGTTAGTGAGTGTTGCTCTCTTCTATACTGGAGGACAGCTTGTGGTGAGTTAGTGAGTGTTGCTCTCCTCTTCTGTACTGGAGGACAGCTTGTGGTGAGTTAGTGAGTGTTGCTCTCCTCTCTACTGGAGGACAGCTTGTGGTGAGTTAGTGTCTCTCTCCTCTTCTGTACTGGAGGCAGCTTGTGGTGAGTTAGTGAGTGTTGCTCTTCTCTTCTGTACTGGAGGACAGCTTGTGGTGAGTTAGTGAGTGTTGGAGGTCACCCAGGCCTGGTGTCATTACTCAGTGACTGACAGACAGACGAAGCCCTCTTGTCTTGGTCAGTCAGCTTGCAGATGAACCCGAATAGCTGGAGCATGATGGATGGAGTCTGACAGAGAGCTGACAGCGATAGGAGGGAGAGACACGCAGCCGAGTGTTACCGCCTCTGGCTTCTGTTTCCAGGTCATTTTGCATGTGTGTAAGCAGGCATCTCTGTGGGGGCAAAGTTTGAACAAACAAGGGTACAGCTAGCTGTGGCTGGAGCCTAGAAGTTAGATCATCTGCCTCGTGATGGGAGGGTCACGGGTTTGAATCCCCAGACCGGCTGGGAAGATGCAGGTGGGGAAAGTGAATGAGAAACACTCTCCTCTCCATCAACAACTACCATCAAAGTGCCCTTGGGCAAGGCACTGAATCCCTCCACTGCTCCGGCATATGGACCAGTTCCCAGTTGTGAGTGTGTGAAGCACAGTGCAACCCAATCGCCAGAATAAAATGCAATCCATGAACAACCTCAACGTAAATTTGAATAAAAATATCGGCCATTTTACATTCCCTCAAACTTACAATCTCAATGTAAATTTTAAAGAAAGGGGCGGTTAATTTTAAAACCTTGCTGCCTTTCCAACGTACACAAATCAAACGACTTTGGTTATGTTTAGGCAAGTAAAACAACGTGGTTAAGATTAGGGTTATGGTTTAGGTTAGGCTTCATCCACCCCGGCTATACAGCACCCTTACTGGCCACCACACCATTTCAATAGCAGACTTTATGTCGTGTATAATGTTGATATACATATCTAGAAGCGTGATATGCAGCATATTTTTGGTTCAGAAACGTAATATTCTAATCTACATATTTGTGGATTGCAGAAAACATTTTATTCTGGCGCCCAGGCTGCAAAGTGTCTCTGGAACAGAGCAAGGCTGGCTATATAAAGGTGAAAATAAATACCTGCATGTTTGTCTCTGTGATCACAGAGCAGGTTTTCTACTTAACTGCCCACAGAGGCTCAGGTTTCAGCCTCTTCATAACCACTGGTCAGTGTGTGGCACTTGTGTGATTGACTGCCAGAGTTCAGATAAGATCTGGAGCTGTGTGTGTGTGTGTGTGTGTGTGTGTGTGTGTGTGTGTGTGTGTGTGTGTGTGTGTGTGTGTGTGTGTGTGTGTGTGTGTGTGTGTGTGTGTGTGTGTGTGTGTCCACGCTGCAGCTCAGGCCATGAACCCATCCATCAATGGAAGAACAAAGGCTAGTGTCAGGGTGCATCGTGCACTCCTCCAGCCATGTCACTGCACACACACACACACACACACACACACACACACACACACACACACACACACACACACACACACACTCTCTGCCCACTGGTCAAATGTTGCTGACAGGCCAGTGAAGCAGGTGATAGGTGTGAGTAGGCCTCAAGGAGTGCTCTGCTGTTATCTCAACAGCAACAAAGAAGAGTTCCTCTCTCTGTCTTCTCCTCCCCGTAAGAGTTCCTCTCTCTGTCTTCTCCTCCCTGTAAAGGTCCTTGCACACGGGGGGCGTTTTTTCTTCTTCGTGCGATTAATTCACACGTCAATAATATTTTTTGAGCCTATTGTCAATCAAATTGATTAAAAATCTGATTTTGGGAGTCAATATCGTTTACCTCCGATATGAGGCAACTTATTTGATTACATCCAGTATTTATTGTAGAACTGATGAACAACAACATTATACTGGTTGTCTATGGGAAGCCCTGAGCCTGATCCTAATGGGTCATTTTGATCAGATTTAACACAGGTATGCATACATACTCTTTTACCTCCACCAAGGAGGTTACGTTTTTGGTGCTATTCGTTTTGTCTTGTCTGTTTGTCAGTGTGGAACACAGAAAAGCTATTGGGTTGATTTTCATGTGGAAGGTTGTAGCCGGGTTGGGCACTGAAACCGGTAGCTTTACAAACGCTACTTAGCCAACCGAATTGCATCGCAGATTTAGGTGCCTGATTTCGGTGGCATGCCAAAGCTGCTGGGAGGATGATCCACCCTCAGGCGCCCCGACACAGGCGCCACACACACCTTCACTAACATGATCATTTGAAATCTTCTTTAAATTAAAACCCTGCTTAAAATCTGCTTTACATTTTTTTAAGTATCAGTCCAGGGGCACTGGTTCAGCCTAGGATACATTTAACAACTGTCAAATTCCTTAACAGATTATGAAAACACTGGGACACTAACTGACTGGTTCCTGCAGATTTTTTTTTAAAATGACGACTGAAAAACTAGGGGTCACACACTTAGACGAGGGACCACACACGAGGCGACTTCTTGTCACAGCAACTGACCCCAACTGAACGCACAAAACTGATGGTGCGTGATGAAAGCAAGATGAAAACAACAGCTCTCGTGGTTACAAACCATACCGGACGCTAGGCGGCTTTACCTTCAGAAGCGCTAATTTATCACTGCATGACTCACGACGGGTTCAAATGGACTTTTTTCGAAGGCATTTGTGCGTGAATAACATCAGTGGTTTACAACTTCACTCAAAACAACTCTCAATAACTGTCAGACTAATACTGTATGTGTGAGATTATGTGCAAAATAAATCAGCATTGTTTTTCGGTGGAGTGTCCCTTTAAGTATCGTGATAATATCGTGTGACTCTGGTGATTCCCAGCCCTAATGGACATTTGCACTCCTTTGCCAACTTCCATCTCCTCACCTCTGCTCACCTCACCATCTCACCTCACCTTCTCACCTCCCCTCTGAAGGCTCCAGAGTGAGAGTCAGTGGGGGCAAACTAATGGAGTGAAGTGAAACACTCAGCGACCTGTCCTGCACCTTTGACTGCCAAGACTGACAGCGGATAAAAACCCCGGCCCGGGTGAACATCCACCTCCACACACCCAACCAAAAATACCAAAATGCAACGATGGAATGGCAGAACTAGGACAGAGGACCAAGAGGTGCCAGTGAGAAAATATTCTCCAGGCTGTTATAAGCAACTGTGACAGTAAAAGTTTATGTCACACAGCAAAATGTTGTTCCCCCCCCTGCCTCGCACTTTGGCCTATGTTTTTATGAGCTCACCTCCAGGTCAGCGTGAGCTTTACTAGCTTTAGTTTGCTGTGGAAATCTGTGAGAAAAGTAGGAGTTGAGCCGTGCTTTCTGCTTCCATCTGGCTGTGTGTCAGTCACTGGGTGCTGCTCTGGTCCGCTGCCCGTTCTCCACACAGCTCTCCCAATGTGTTAGCTCATCGAAAAATGGACGCCGTGTTAATGTAGTTTTCCCCCATCGCGCCCCTCAACTCTTTACTTGAGCTTTATATTGCCGCATTGCAGTCAAACTATAAAGTTAATACGAAGTTATAGCCCGAGTAGCTGCTTACACATGGCTTTACATCAATCTCTTTATTGCATGTCATCTGCTCCCTTCGTCTCACATTTCAACCTTCCAATATATCCTGTCTAATGAAGCAGGAGTGAATGACATAAAAAGATTAAAAAGGAAGGAGTTGTGCCATGCCGTCTGCTTACATCTAACTGTGTGTCAGTCATTGGGTAGCGGGCTTGGTACACTGCCCATTCTGCACAGAGCCCTCTGAATACATTAGGCTAGTAGCTAGGGACTCAATTGAAAAGTCTTGCCTTACTTTTCAACCCTGAGTGAGCAAGTAAACTTAAAAGCATGTTAGCCTTCTGAATGATCTAGTGTGAAGCAGCTTCAGGCAGCATATAAATGTATCTCAGAAGAGATAAGAATTGACCGTGCTGGCCTTCAATGCATTAGCAAGGCCGTGTCAATGGGAGTAATCTGGCCCACCGCAGTGTGAGAAACATGTACACCGTTGTCGTACTGCATGGTGTACTGTAGCCCCTCCTGGCTCCACGCTCCATGCTGAGCCCCAGAGCATTGCATGCTAATGCTAAGCGCCATGATGCTTATACTGTATACAGGCCGGCCGGCCGGCCTGGCCGGGGAGTTTTTCGTCTCTGTGTCATGTAAGCTGACTGCTTGCTTATTTTTCCAAACTCTGCAGAGAGATAGTCTGAGGTAAAGAGGGGAAACCATACAACCCTATTCATCATATGGAGACTGGCTTCCCCAGGCAGACACTGTATCTGTGTGTGTGTGTGTGTGTGTGTGTGTGTGTGTGTGTGTGTGTGTGTGTGTGTGTGTGTGTGTGTGTGCATACGTGCGCGCACACGCTTGTGCGTGTCCACATGTGTGCAATGTTGATATATCTCTACTTTGTATGTAAGCATGTGTATGTAGCGTGTGTTTGTGTATTTGTTCATATTATGTGTGTGTGCTGCCCTAGTGCCCTCTACACCACACCACTGCTAGAGAGACCTGCAGCCACCAAGAAGGATACTAAACCCAGAGTCCATTCATCAAAGTCACAAAACAGACTACACACACTGCACCAATCTGTGTGTGTGTTTGCATGAATGTGCGTGAATGCAATGCATGCATACGTGTGTGTGTGTGTGTGTGTGTGTGTGTGTGTGTGTGTGTGTGCGTGCGTGCGTGTGTGTGTGCACGCCCGTACTGTGGTTTGACTGATGGTTTGTTTATGTGCAGTCCTGGAATAAAGCAGGAGAATGTAAAGCGGCATGTGAGTGGGTATGTGGTTTGTGTTTTTATTTGTGTGCGTGGGTGCGTGTGTGTGTGTGTTTGTGTGTTTGAGAGAGAGAGACAGAGAGAGAGAGAGATAAATACACTGATGTGATCTGGTCCAATCATGGCCACAATCTGTTCAGCTTGGATTTAAGGGATATAGTTATGGATCTGTGTGTGTGTGTGTGTGTGTGTGTGTGTGTGTGTGTGTGTGTGTGTGTGTGTGTGTGTGTGTGTGTGTGTGTGTGTGTGTGTGTGTGTGAGAGTGACACATGGACTGTGGTTCTCAAACTTTTTCACATCAAGGAAGGACCCCTAAACTGACACAAATTAGATCACGGACCCCCATTGGATAAGATTTTGTCCCAGGGTTAGCTTTTGTGATGACCCTCCCTAGGGCTGCACGATATTGGAAAAAACTGACATTGCGATATTCCCCGCCCATGCGATATATATTGCGATATGAAAAAATACAGATTTTCACCAGATTAGCTCTATTTGAAAGAAAATAATATTTCTAGAATGATTGGGATGATTTTGTAGAGGAGTCCATCTGATTTTGGAGGGGAAATTAGGTATTTTAATGTTTCTCAACCACTGGGCTGTGACCTACTGGTAGGCCTCAGAGCGTCATCTATCAGGGTGCATACACATTTTGACCAATGGATTTCCATGACTTACATACATGAAAAAGTGAGTTATGACATTCTACTTTAAAATGTCACTAGCCTATACTTCACTTAGTGTAATGCAGCCTTTAAAACCAGGGAAAGACAACATGTATGCTGTATCACCATATTACCATCCAACATCTAAGACCATATAGTCTCAAATCACAATACAATATGGATATAAATTTGATATATTGCCCACCCCTAATATTGAGTGCCAGAATCTACCTCCCAATGATGCTATTTGCAGAAAAACATTAGATTTAATTGATTATAATCACTGCTTTCAACTTCTTTCGTTCTTCTAACGTTTCAATAAATCAACAATGAAACACCGCTGCCACTTCACACATGGTTACTTCACACACTTGGTCTGACCCCCCTCCAGAAACTACCAAGTGGTACGCTCCGCATTTGGGGAGTTCCGGTTTTTGAGCGCACGCAGGGCAGTACAGAGACGAGGATTCACATGCAGCCGACCGGTGACAAACAATTCATTCGTGAAAAGTAATAAATATATATTTAATTGCCCAGCTATGTCTATTGTCTTTTTATTTTCACCGACATGTTTTGTGTAAATGAGTCGCTATGTATGATTACCTCTACCGTAACGTTACTGCTATCATCTGATGCATCATCAGACTGAGGGGGAGAGAGAGCTGCGGTGATACACGGACAACTTCTCAGTAATCACTTTAGCCTTCGTGTCATAAGTTGCGGTCTTGCTTTTTGGTGTTTCAAGAGTAAATATCTCCACTCCACGGACATGTTGAGTTACAGCAGCCAGCCTGCTGTATACTAGTGCGCTGCAAGCTGTGGACAAGTCCGCCTCGCAATCACATCGTTTACAGACAGGCTACTGTCAGCAACGCAACATAAGCAAAAACAATTCAATTTGGCTCTCTGTGCATGTTTGTTGTGTTGAAGCTAAGCATTAAATGAGTGAGTACAGTAGCGGGGCGTCTCTCTCCTTTGAGAGAGCCTGCATTTCACTCAGTAGGCTACCCCTAAAGTGAGAGTTTATCAAGCAACATGACGAGTTAATTTGCTTTTGACATCGCACGTCCTGCGATGTGACTATCGCGCATGCGCACATCGCAATGTCGATGTGTAAACGATATATCGTGCAGCCCTAACCCTCCCACTGTCTCGCAGGAGCATGGTCAGACGTTGTGTACGTGTGTGTGTGTGTGTGTGTGTGTGTGTGTGTGTGTGCACGTTCACCTCTTTTCCCCTCACTGAGTGATTAATACAGTTGATCTGAAAATAGATGAGGAAACTTTGCCTCATTTCAAAGAGGTGGATAAAGTGTGCGTTTACCCATCATTACGCCCCTGTGTGTTTGTGAACACACAGAACATACAGATGTGCACATCTGTATGTTTAAGTCTACACTAGGCTACATGTCTGTGTTTGTGTGTGTGTGTGTATGTATGTGTGTTAGTGTGCGTCACTTGCATGCATACACTGCTGTCTCTACTGTGTGTGTGTGTGTGTGTGTGTGTGTGTGTGTGTGTGTGTGTGTGTGTGTGTGTGTGTGTATGTATGTATGTGTGTTAGTGTGCGTCACTTGCATGCATACACTGCTGTCTCTACTGTGTGTGTGTGTGTGTGTGTATGTATGTGTGTGTGAATGTATGTGTGTTAGTGTGCGTCACTTGCATGCATACACTGCTGTCTCTACTGTGTGTGTGTGTGTGTGTGTGTGTGTGTGTGTGTGTGTGTGTTTGTGTTTGGATAGCACTACGCCACATGCTCCATTCGTCAGCAACAGATGGGCTGATAAAATGCCAGAAAAGCAGCAATTACCTCCGATAAACCATCGCCGGCTGTTCTCCACTCAATACAGGGTTACCAGGTTCAACCATACACTGCAAAAAAAAACACATCTTAAGAAGCCACTTCTAAGCTGAGTTTGAGACTCTTATCTTTCTTTAGATGTAACTAAAAACCAAAGGGATGGCATCATTTCACTTGTTTCACAAATTCCCATGCAGGTTACAGTAATTTGTTTGAAACTAGTGAGAATATTACTGTCTGTCCGGTGAAAACTTTGCATCTCCAAATGCAGCATTGTTGTTTTTTAGCTTGAGGACAATGCATTTGTGACATTATTCAGTGGATTATGAAGGTGTCTCTCTCAGGAAGCCAAGAGGTGAGACCGTGAGAATGTTCTCAACCCATAGAGGACCATATAACCCTTCAGTTGAAGTGAAAACACCAATATCACCAGCAATGGAGTTATAAGGTTTCATGCAACAAAAGCGATACGGTCCAATAAAGCTGCTCATTCCACCATTATTGACTTAATGTCACTTCATTCCAGAACATTTTTGAAACATGTGAAGCTGCATTGGAAACAAGGGAAATTGGCGGTGCCAGATTTTTTTTAATCATCTGAGGAAAAATAAAATTTTAGTACTCAGTCAGTAATACCAGATCAAATGAGCTGTCACTTTTTCATCACTTTTTACAGCGTGTGAGATGAAATCTACTGTTGCATTACAGCATCTCCTTCCTTAATAACTGCCTGCCCATTACATGGGAGCTTTTGGGAGTTCAGGCTCATATCCAAGCAGACACAAAACATTTGTCAGCGCAGCGCTATTGACAGTTTTAATATACCCGCTGTGAGAGGAGAGCCTCATGGCGTTTATCTGTGAAGACAAGTGGAATCGCTACCCGTGGCGGTAGTGTCCCCTGCGGAGTGATAACACTCTCGTGGAGATAAAAAAAAAGAACACACGTACACGTACACACTCATATTCCCACACACACGGTGAGGCAAAAAAAAAAAAAAAAAAATTGTGGGTGCACCAAATTATTTCCAAAGACTCCCAAAACAACATACTGCATATATGAACAAGTGTCCCTGTGTCATCTTCTACGCCTGCCGCGGCTCGACCGGCCCGGTTCGACCGGCGCTGCATTTTCTGATTGAAAATGGCGCGTTTCCTGGTTATGTTTAGGCAACTAAAACAACTTGGTTAAGGTTACATGTAGGGTTATGGTTAGGTTAAAAACGCAACACGTCGGGAGGCAAACTGGCTCTCTCGCGATGAGGAAGTTGAAAGGCGAAGACGTTACCGATCCACCTAGAAGTAACCCTCCCCTTCTCCCTTATGTGTCAGCGATCCTATTTCAATATCAGACTGTCGTTACGATAAAGACCACCAGAGGTCGCCCCGCCCCTACTTCCTGGTTACAGCTTCCGACTCTGTGTATGCACCGCATGCACTTACTCACACAACCACAAGAGGTTGCATTTGTAAACATCGGTCAATGTTGTCGTTTTCCTTGTGAGGACGGGCTGCACAAGACACATTCTGCAAAACACACACGTGCGCTCACACACTAAAGTACACACAGACACATCTGATGTATTCACACAAAACACACATGCACTCGCACACTAAAGTACACACAGACACATCCGATGTGTTCCCTACAGGCAGAGCAGTGCCAGGCGGTGTAGGAAGCCCTGAAGGAGGCAAACAGTAGTCAGAGGAGGTGGGTGTGCTGCGGTCGAACTCTCCCACACACAATAGCATCTTCCTCCAGTGGAGGGCCCTCTGTCAGCAGGCCGGCTCTCATCGGCCGCCCAGGAACAAGAGCCTCCTCTCTGGGGAGGAGAGGCGCAACCTGCCCCCCCCTTCCCCCGGTCCCCTCCTTTGGTCCACTGGATCCTCCTGCTGAGTGATCTGGGCGAGGCCTGAGCAGGACAGCCTGGCCACTTGTAAGCTTCCCTTGTCGAGCGTCACTCCCCTTGCCCAGCATTATGCTCCACTAGCAGCCAGACTCAGCCTGTGTCAGAGTCAAGAGTGTGCAGCTGTACTCTCTAGTCTCATACTGTTAGTAGGCTTACAGTATGCCACACACGGATGACATCTACAGTAGTTGCTGTAGGAGGACATCTACAGTAGTTGCTGCTACAACTTGGAAGTGTTCATCACCTGTTTAACCTGGAACGCTCACATCCAAGGTATTAAACATTATAAGTAGAGTTAACAGTATCCGTGTGAACGTCTTTTTTTAAATAACCAGTAGGAGTCTGACTTGAATGTTGTTGTTTTTTCCAGTCAGGAAAATATTCATGACATATTGGTAAATCGATGTGTCATCTATGCAGCCAAACAACACGGCCGCATTCCCGTTGGCTGAAAGCAGTTCCTTAATTAGCATCATGAAGATCCCTAGAGCAGTTATTTAGATGATTGAAGGGCCTTGTATGTATTAAACTACATGTGCCGCCGCCAGAGATGCTCCTGTTCATCAGCTGACAGGATCTGTGGCAATCAGCTGCTAATGAGTGTCATGATTTCACGCTCCGACATCATCATCACACAGTTACAGTCCAACATATTGCCGTGACCAGGACCCTCCAGCAGGCGGCCGCCAAACATATCCATCCCTATCGTTCAACTTCGGAGTCGCTCCGTGACCACGGTAGAGCCAATCATCCACGCCGATGTCACCAGGGACACCCACATTACTTAGTTTGCAGCAACTCAACTGGCGAGGCCACTTCACTAATAGACAGAAGATTATTGGAGGGGGGGAAATGAGCTGGTAATGAACATCTGTCCCTGTTGGCTGATGAGGGTACGAGGGAGGCGTGGCTCTGGCCTTCCCAGGAAGGCTTGGCAGTAATGAGTCCAGCTGGTGGTGACAGATCTTTGAGTAAGGGGATGGGGTGGTGGTGGGTGTTAGGGAAGGTGGTGGTGGTGGGGGCGGTGTTAGGGAAGTTGGTGGTGGTGGGTGTTAGGGAAGCTGGTTGGGGAGGTGGTAGGGGGTTAGCTTGGCTTTGATGGACCTGCAGGCCGGGACTCATCACGAGACGGCAATGAAGAGCCTAATACAATGATCACGCTGATGATGGCTGCGTTCACAGCAGGCGGGAGAGGTGAGATAGGAGTTCCCTACTTGAAAATACCAGTCAGCTTTCAGGTGGAGGAACTCGGGCTGGAGCATTGGACCCCACTGTCTCTAGCCCCTTTTACACAGCCTGTGACAGCCGTGATCGTTGTGGGCTTATTACGCCTCGCCTCCTGTGTAAAAGTCACAGGGACGGAATGGCGAGTCATTTTGTTACGCCTTTTCGTTACGCCAATGGAGGTAGTATCAGCGCCGAATCGACGTCTGTTTAGAAGGGTACGTGCGTGGGGTCCCATGGGCAGACGGGAATCTCAGCTCATTCATAAAATAAATGGACTGAGGGAAAACCACCTCCAGATTGAAGTTCTACTATCAGATATAAGTTAACCAAAGCATATCTGCAGTCTGTGAAACGTTATTTTCAATCTTCTTCCTCGTATATTGTGTCCGTGTGGGGTCTATTCCTGGCAGTTAAACGCTGGAAGTACGCTGGGGAGCGGTGATCCCAGTGCACAATATGCAAGGAAGCAGATTGAAAATAACGTTCAGCTCAGCAATGGCTAGCTCGCTTGATAGCTGACAGCTAACAAGCGAGCTAGTTCCTCCATATGATTAGTTGCCTGAAAAGGAGCGCTCGACACCAGCGCATTTCCGAAAAGTTCAGATATTTTCAGCTGGAAGCGCTGCAGCAGACGCACAAAAACTGAAATCTGAAAAAAGACGTTGGGCGCTGCGCACTTTCACAGCTCTGTGGAAACAACTGAAAACTGGAGCTCAGGAAAAGAAGCCATATCGACACAGGCCGACTGCAGCTGTTTGACACGCGGGCGTCCAGTCAACACGCTTTCAGAACGGACTCAATTAGGCTACTTCACAACATAGGAATATGCTTTACAAAAAACTGGAACCAAAGGTAAGAAAGCCTTGTGTTACCTGTAGCTTGTAATACATGATGCTGCCTCTGTGATCCATAAAGTCGATCAGACGAATATTGAAAGTTGCTCGTTAAACTCCTCGGACATAAAAAGCTTAATAAGCATAATATTCACGCCTCATTTCAATCAGGGAGGGCTGGATGCTATCTAAAAGCACATGGCGGGGCTGCTTGCTTCTGTGTAAAAACATTTTCTGTGGCAACGCTGCGGATGTTGTGGCAACGCTGCGGGTGTTGTGGCAACGCTGCAGGTGCTGCGGGCCTTCGTAACAGCAATATTGCGGGATCTCTGTGTAAAAGTGGCTTCTGACTTCATGAATTCTCACATCAACAAGGACATATCTGCAGTGAAGTGTGGCGAATAATGAATTATATTCATTTAAATGAAAATAAACATTAACATTTTTATCATTTTGGGATCACAGCTTTTTCTGTAGCATTGAACTCAAATGTGTTGCACACAAAATTCTCAAATTCCTGTGCATTAAGTGTGAAAAAGCTGATCAGGATCACAGAAAACATCAGTCATAGCTTTTGACGGCTTCAAATGAGTTCAAAAATCGTTGCTTTTAACCATCAAGCCGTTTGGATGGTTAATATTCAATATGATGTTTCTTCAGCACTGAAGATAATGAGGTCAAGAAGAAGTAAAAAGAAAGAATTAAATTCTTTCATCTTGCCTACAGTATCTCACTCCATCTTAATATGAGCAGGGAAAGAGCCCGTTCCTGAAGGCAGCAGGAGAAAATACTTTAGAAGTCAAAGCACGACTGCCACAAAAACGGACTTTCACTGTTCTCAGGTCTGCTTCAAAGGTAAAGGTACTGTAACTGTATGGACATGGGCAAAATATTCAAACAGCCATGCAAATTCTACTAAGTCTCTTGACCGGATGCAAATATTTCTTAGTAGGGTTTAGCACACTGACCAGAATGTCAATGTAGGTTTAATGGAGAGGGTACTACAGACTATAATCAGATCAGGTTAGTGCCCAAAAGAGCAATTCCCTGATATTCTGTATTGCAGTGGGTCTAGAAGATTATTATTCTGTCCTTCAGTCTTCCTAATGCTTGTCGGCATTGTTAGTGTCCCTCATTGAAGCTAGGAGATAGCGCCTAGCCTACTTTGCAGTTACATTACAAGTTTGTGATCATCACAGATCCCTCGTTGTTTGAAATAGTTTTATTATAATTGAGCTGTTGTCGTGAATTGTGTCTTTTGTGCTCACAAAATAAAAGAAAAAAAACAATGTGTGGAACTGATCGTAGACTATTGCCTTTTCTTCTCCTCCTCCTCTCATGTAATCATACTCATGCAGAGATGTCATTTTCTCAGTTTGCGTGGGAGGCGGTGTGTGTGTGTGTGTGTGTGTGTGTGTGTGTGTGTGTTTGTGTATGTGGGTGGGTGGGAGGGTGGAGCTGAGGGTGGGGGTTTGAGTCTGGGCATCAGTTGCCAGCGTTGTCATGTTCAAATCTCAGGCTGACAGATAAACAGCATCACAGTGTGAAAAGAAGCGGTGTTTCTGCAGGAGATGACAACCCATCCGGCACATGTTCTGGGGCTGTCAATCCTCATCGTAGACAACACTGATGTTTTGACTTCCTAGGACACATAGGGAGGAATTAGCATAATACAGTGTTACGGAAGACAAATGACACTGTGGGGGGGGGGGGGGGGGGGCAACAATGAGCAGCACCAGACTCTCGTGGCTGTCGGAGGGAAGGAGAGAAGCAACCAGGAACTCCATGTCAACCGGCGTGCCAACAAGCGACGGTCTCCACGGGGACGTCACCGTTTGAAGCATCGTGCTGCAACCAACCACCACGAGGTCCCGGGTCCACTCCTTCTGACAGCCGACGTGTCCATCAACAGCCAGGTGTCTCATTAAAGTGTCCTTGAGCGAGGAACTACACTGCTAGCAGCTCATTAAATCCAAGTCCCTCTAAATAAGCCTGTGAAGTGAAGGTCTCGAATGGAAATGGCCGATTCATTTGGCCAGCTGTCGCTCTGCCACATTAGGATTAAGTGGAGATATTTACATCAGACGAAGACTTTTTTTTTTTTTTTTACCTCCTCTCTGAGCAGAAGGCATGACAGCTTCACGCTTCATCTCTCAAAAGGGGCCGCCCCACCGAGAGGCTCTTATCAGCCCTGCCACACACAGACTTCTGTCGCCATCTACTGCCAGTGCTGGTAACTGCGCTGGGGGCAGGGGGCCGTACATGGGCTGTGGTGGGAATTGGCTCTCGTTGAGCACGACCCTCTCTCAGAATACTAATGGGGAACAGCACCGTTGGCAGATCCACCTCGTGAACTGACACTGAAGTGGTCCCATCTTGAGCAAACTTTAGATCTGAGTCCATTTTAGATCTAAAGTTTGCTAAAGTTGGGACCAGCTTAAATTGGGCAAACTTTAGCAGAAGTGAAGAGGTCCCCAACTTGAGCAAACTTGAGATCTGAAATGTACTCAGATCTCAAGTTTGCTCAAGTTGGCACCACTTTTAGCAAACTTTAAATCTGAGTACATACAGTAATTAGGCCAACAGTGCTTAATTAGAATAGCTCTGTAGATGCATTATATGCATTTGGCATAATGGAAGCTTCGAGCAGCAGGCTTGTGACTGGTAGGTTCAGAATCCCAGGATCATCTGGGAAAATGCGGTTGGGGAACGGGAGTGAATAACACACACACACACACACACACACACACACACACACACACACACACACACACACACACACACACACACACACACACACACACACACACACACACACACACACACACACTGCTTCAATGGAGCCAGGCAGTGGCTAACAGTAGATGACTGCACTTACAGTACAGGGAGGCTCCCAGGGGTGAAGAGTAGGCTGGCTGTGTGAATGTGAAGCAGGCCATGTTGTTCAGTGGATGTTCAAAGGACGCACGCTGCAGTCAGTGAGTCTGGGAAGTGGAACAGCCTGTACAGTGTGTCTCTACCTGCTGCTCTGAGCCTCTGACCCAGACGCTGCATCTGGAGCTGCCATGCGCTCGGTGGGGGCGTCATCCCTCGCCCGCAGTTCAGTCCACCTCCACAGGATGGCGATGCTGTGCTGTGGCAGAGCCCGGCCCGCTGTCCAACCAGAGAGCCGGTAGCCCTGCAGTCATCCAGCAGCTCGGCCAATTGAATCACGGGGGCCACATCAGCACTCAGTTCAGGAAGCAGCTACCTAAACTGCCTGCCTGATAGTCATCTCTTGTTCTAGTCCAAACCACCCGCCAACACACGCACACACACACACACACACACACACGTCACACACGCACACAC
>NC_139631.1:977500-990000 GCF_964638095.1 Poromitra crassiceps | reverse complement strand
CTTTAACTGGCGATTTTTTACATTTGTTGTCTGCGCAGCCCACCACACAACAGCTTTTAGCTATGTTTAATTCAAGGAAAATTATGCTGGTCTATGGGAGTGAACGGAGCGATTCCCCCGTGATGGGCGTGGCCTATTTCATGCAGTGTCTCTATCTTCTGAATATTCGGACACTAAAATGGCATTTTTCAGACCGAAAGATCAGGAGAAAATTAAACTTGTTCAAGACCTGTCTCTGTCTCAGCAACACACTCTCGCGAGATTTGGCAACAGGGACTCATGTTAGCGGCCAGGGAGCTAAAGCTACATGTGAAGTTCGTTGATGTAGTAGCTAAATCTGTCGCTAGATTTTGTTTTGTGTGGAATATCTTAGTACTGTATTGAGCTAACAAGGGGCAGCTTTGTGTTTATATGTGTGGTTTGTGTGGAGTTTGGAAACTCACCATCTCTATTTCAAGTTAGCTTGCCATAGGTCAGTACTAGGTCAGCACTATAACCCCGCGTCACCAGGCACAGTCCTCTCACAACACGTCAGGGGAGAGGTGACCATGTGACCATTTAGGAGACTTACTGCTAGCATTTGTTAGAATTGGCAGAGCCTGCGGTGAATCATCTATAGCAATAGAATATCTAATGATTGAAGTCTTCAGTCCATATTTGCCGGAGCAGAGCCGTCGGCACACACACACGCTGAGCCGTGTGCACACCACCACCGAGAGCACCGTGACTTCCAACTCTGGAACACCCCCCCCATCCACCCCCCCCCCCCCCAACTCCTGAATTCAAATTCTGCTCGTGGCTGCTCTCCGAGCCCGAATAAATTAAGTCACTGGAGAGAGCGAAGACGTCTGCCTCTGCCGCTTTGCATTACTGTAACTCAGGCCCTGGTTGGCGGAGTACAAACCTGTGTGACTGTCACAGAGAGCCAGAGGCCACACACACACCTCACACTCTCTGGGTCTTCATTAAGGTCCGCTGACGGACTCCACTCCCCCACTCGTTTCCCCCGTCTTTGTTTAGCGCCGAGCTGCCCGTGGCAGCACGCCACATCCATATTAGGAGGCGCGGCCAACTGAAGTGAGGCGCCGGAGAAATGTGTGTGCATGTCAGTCGTTCACATTTTGTGCGTGTGTATTTTGTGTACGACCGTGTGGTATATTTGGATGGTGAGGTCCACCCCCCCCCCCCCCCCCGATGTTGAAGGCAGCTCTCATTGATTACAGTGTTGATCCTTCTCTCCCACCCCACCATTTTGCAGCGAAAAACACTCGGAGGAGATTGCGAGACCTCGCAACCTGTTATTTTCTCCAGCCGCTGGTGCAGGTACTCTGAAAGAGCGAATAAATAAACCTCCTCCAAGGCCAATACTCCAGTCTGCTATGATATGCACATTTTGTGAGTCAGATCGGAACCTTGACCCACCGAAACACCCAGAGCCACTCCCCCTATCCACCCCTCGAACCCCCGACTCTCTACGACCTTCCTATCACTCGCTACTGCCCCTTTTTCCTAGCCCCGCCCCCTCCATTGACCTGAATCGGATCAGATCCGCGCCAACATTTAATGGGTTGTTTGTTTGGTCCATGCTACACCCTTCCACCAAGTTTCATGAAAATCAGCCCAGTAGTTTTTCCATAATCCTGCTAACAAACAAACAGACGGACAGACAAACGGCACTGAAAACATAACCTCCTTGGTGGAGGTAAAAAAACAAAGACAAAAACAAAAAACCTGATCGTAGCACAAAGTAACTGGCCTGGTTAAAAGTTAACCATCCTCATAATGTGACCTCTGTTTTGCTCTACAGATTGGTCTGGACTTCTAGCTGCCCACATCTAGTTCCTTACAAATTACAATGGAGCCGAGCCAATCAGGGACTGTGTCAGTCTAGTTGATGATGTAACCGCGGGCCAATTACAGTAATAGCGTCTCCTGAAGCAACGAGTAACGTTAACATTAGTAGAGCAAACATGCACTAGTGGAGTTTCATGGCAGGAAAGACGTTTTCGTCGTTCTACCGGCTGGATTTGGATTGGATTAGGCGACGCCGATTGGCTGAAGGAGTTTGTCTGTCAAGGCAAGTACTCTGAGTCCCGCCCACTGAAATCAATGTGAACAGCTGGAAGTCCAGACTTCCAGCTGATAGAGAATGTGAGGTCCCGTGATCAGGAGGGTTTATAACCAGGCTACAAAGTAACGGCCGAGGCACAAAAAGGGGGCGGAGCCACGGAGGGTTTGAAAGATGTGAGGGGAGGAAAGGAAAGGGGAGGGCGGAGGGGCAGCCAGGATGTGAGCTATTTCAGACTCGGTGGTTTTGGGCCGACTGTGCCCTCATTGTTCTATCGCTGCCGGTAATGATTTCACCGCGGCTTCCTGTCACATGACGCTGACTCCGCTGACCCTCACACCTAGGAAGTGATGCAACGAGTGACCCTGATCCTGAGCTGGGTGGATGACACGGCCAAGACACGCCCACGCCCACGGGGAAGAAAGGCTGAGCTTTCCTGTGTTCCTCAAAGCGCCCGGGGCGTTCAGAGCACTTCACAAGGCTAGCTGAACAGATCACCTCCAGAACAGCTTTATCACTGGGAGGTGAAGCAGAGGTTCATGAAAGTTCATAGTCTGCTTGATGTGTTGAAGCACACATTTGTACTAAATTACAGTATCTACAAGGGGTCAGCGAACCTTTTTATATGAGGTGCTATTTTTACATTTTTTTGTTAATCAGTGTGCCATATCAACATTAATTATGAATCTCCAACAGATCTATAATTGTATTCCATCCATATACTGACATTGAAATGATATGTGAGAGCACCATACAAGAAGGCTGCCATCCTTATGAAAACATCCACATCTGACTTGAAATCATTAACCCTACCAAACTTCCACCATTCTTCTTCATCAGCAATAAACTTAACAAACAGTCAATTAAATGCACAGTTCCCATTTCAGCATACCGTTTTCAATGACATTTCCTCATTTACAAACTGTTCCAATGGCAGCAAATGTCAAAAAAGGAGAATTAAGTGTAACAACAGAAATATGAGCGACATACAAGAAGGCTATTATATACTGTATATATATTATGAAAACATCCACATCTGACTTGAAATCATTAACCTTACAGTACCATCTTCCACCATTCTTGTTCATCAGCAATAAACTTTAACAAAATACTAAATGATATGCAGTTTCAGGATACTGTTTGACGTTCCCATATTTGCACTGTCCTTCTGAAAAACAAAAGCCCACTTGTCCACGATGGCTGGAATACCCGAAACCTAGGCCCCGTTCCAATACCCATACTTCCATACTATTTAGTAGGCAAAAAAAGATTTAGTATGTCCCAATACATAGTATGTCAGATGCAGTATGCCAAGAGTACCAGGATGTTGTACTACATCAGCTCCTATTTCGGAGTATGCATTGATGCATGCTGCTTCAGCCAAACTTCCCCACAATCCTTTGCGCAGCAGGAAGTTATGTCTTCTTCTTCTTCTTCTAATGTTTTATGGCGGTTGGCAAACAACTTTTTGTGTATTACCGCCACCTACTGGAGTTACGTCGCACTGACTGAGCTGCGTGTTCATGAATGAGATAATTAACTTTAAGAAAGCCTTGAAATATGTTAAAACCAAACAAGCATGGTGTGTACCAAAACATGCATATCTTGATTCCTGTTTAGATCTCTGACTTAATGTTTTTGCTTTATTTATTTTATTTTGTTTATTTGATTGTCTGTTCCAATTTTGTAAATGTTTAGTCTGAATTTTTTGTATAATGTACTGTTTGTTACTGCCAGACTTTGTTTATTGAATAAAAATAAAAAAAAACTCAAATGTGGCGCTGCGGACGTCGGCGGAAGTGAGCAAGAGGTCGGAGTTCAGGAAGCTCACGTGACGACAGATGTAGTGTGTCCCAATAGTATGCATTTTGCATGCATGCTGCACACTACAATCCATACTTTGTGAGGGCAGCGGCAGTACATACTACAAGAAAGAAGTACAAGTATGGGGATTGGAACGGGGCTCTAGCTTTCTTAGCTTGCGGACCTGACCTTGTCATTCTGTACGTGCACGGCAATGAGTACTAGCCAATGAGAGGCAGAGTAGGGTGGGTCAAACTACCGTAAATAACAGGCAGCGCAACTGCCAGTTAGCCTTTTTCACTTCCCACCCAATTCACCCATTTTGTGTCAAAAAGGTTAGGTTAGGTTAGGTTAGGTAATACATCACAGTGCATTGGAGATGTAACGTACATGTATGCACAGCAACCAGAACGCTAATTTTCAACACCTGTCCACAGGCGACTTTTACATTCAAATACAACCCAAAGGACATACCCAAAAAGAAACATAATCAAATATAAAACCACAAGAGTAAAGCTATACATACAAAATGTATTGACAAGAAAGTCACTAAAGAAAGTCACTAAAATACACCCCAGAGGACATACTGTAGGCAGGAAGTAACATACTGTAGGTGTAAGCAAAACCGTAACGAGGGCCCAGGCACTGGATCACCTAATGCAGAGGTTTTCAAAGTGGGAGGCGGGCCTCCGCAGGGGGGCTACAAGCAGTTTCAGGGGAGGAAGTGAAATGGAAGTGAAAGAAATATGACATTAGTTATCAAAAGAAGATCACATAGACTAGCCTAAAAGTGTGTGATTTGGTTAAAGAGTTCAGAGATACCGTAGTTTTGGGGAATTTGACAGTTTTTCCCACTTTCCCAGAGTCAGAAACAAATACATGTCTTTGGACAGACCTTCTTGATGTATTTGCTGTAGTCTGAAGTATATCAAACAGCAACATCAGGCTATCTTGGCTCAATTGTTGTTATTGTGATCACATAACATTTAATCATGATCCCATAGGCATCCAGGAATTGAGCAAGGGGGGCATCTTTTTCTAAGCTTTGTGTCGGGGGGAGGCCCACAGTCTCAGACTTTGAAAACCCCTGAGCTAATGGATTGGACGTTGGAAACCCGCATTAATGTTTTGCTTGCACCTGTGTTACTTCCTGCCTTTTAGAGACAAAATGGGTGAATTGGGTGTGAAGTGAAAAAGATGAATGGCTGTGAAAGAGTTCATTTGGAATGCGGATGAGAACTTCAACATAAAAAAAACAATCTTGCGCACTCATTGCAAAAGGCGGCCTGATATTGCGGACAACTGCTATATACCAGACTTGTCAGGACCTTCCATTGACTAAATGCATTCCTAAACCTTCATGCTAGCCTAAACCTAATGCTAATTCCAACCTTCATCCTAAACAAAAGCCTAACCCTGAACTCACACCTTGTAGGAGTGAGGAGCGGCATAACGTGCTCATTGTGGAGGATATCCTCCATGTGGGTGAAAGTGGAAGAATGCACACACACACACACACACACACACACACACACACACACACACACACACACACACACACACACACACACACACACACACACACACACACACACATATACACACACACACACACACACACACACATATACACACACATATACACACACACACACACACACACACACACACTCACTCACACTCACACACACACACACACACACACACACACACATACACACACACACACACACACACACACACACACACACACACACACACACACACACACACACACAGGCAGATGAAACCAAGCCTTGTCTGCTCTCCTCCTCACATCACGGCTGGCAGCAGACTGCAGCTTTGTTTTAGATGGGAGGCTCGCACATCAAATCTCGTCATTGTGCTTTGTTTCCAGGACAACAGCATTGCTCAGCATCGTCTGTGCCAGAGCCCGTCAGGATGGCTGCAGCAGTGCAACAAGAACAGTGAACTTATATAGATGAGAATAACATTCATGAAACAACACTTTCTCTGGCCTTCTTTTGCAGACGGCCCACTGGTTCACTAAAGGACCCCCTGGCCCTTTACTAAGTATGTTTTATTCAAGGATGTCAAGATGTAGGACATAAGAACACAGTCTAGCAAAAAGAATACAATACAACAGATAATATCCAATACACACACACACACACACACACACACACAGAGATGCAGAAATAATGAATAGTAAAAGTTGTAACAAGCAACAATGGTGCATGGATACATTTCTTCAAAGAGATTCTTACAGTGTTGTATATATGGTGCTGACATCAACAGAAAAGTTATGTGTGAACACATTTGTCCGTTGTAACGGATTGTAACCACCCGCGCCCCCTAGTGCTGTGTCCGTGTCACTCACCTGCGCCCCCTAGTGCTGTGTCCGTGTCACTCACCCGCGCCCCCTAGTGCTGTGTCCGTGTCACTCGCAGAGTGGCCCATGTTTGCAGACTACAGTATATTGTCCCGAGCGAGCGAGTGGGCCTGTTGATGACGTGGGGATGACTTCTGTTGCGCGTCCCGTTATATGGTTAAATGGCACTTTTACAAACCATTAATGTTTGTGCATATTCCCGTGCGATTTAATTTCATGAATGGATAGTTTACGTGGCTGGATTATTCGGAAGAGAGAACACCAAATTGGTGTGTAAACAAGTAAAAGTTGAATGGTTTATTTTCCTCCTGGTCTGCCTGTCTTGAATGGTGAAAATACAACGAGGAGATGATAATGTTGCATTATATATGCGAGAGGTAAGTTGTTTAGCCAAATGGGTCAGATATGCCTTGAATGCAGCGTTTAACATTACCGTGGCCACTATTTGGCAGCCCACTTTTTTTGGATCATCACAAGCAGCTCACTTTTTGGACATGTCCTCCAACTTATACGACCATATACATGTATCACGTAGCAGTGCAATACGACCACGTATCACGTCTGCAAGACTAGCACCCCTCAGTGGCAGAGAAAAAGTACTATGCTACTTCTGCACAAAAGCAAGTTGAAAGCGACTTTTAGGGTGTGGGTTAGGGTGTGGTGGGTTAAGTTTAGGGTTAGGTGTTAAGTTTAGGGTTAATGCTAGGTATTGGGTTTGGCGTAGGGATATAGCAATGAATGGATAGCCAAGTGCTTATGACAGGTGACTTTCAAACCAGATGCCCCAGGTTCAAATCCTGCACCAGGTTATAATTTTACCAAATTCTTCGTTATTCACACGAACGCTAGAGGGCGCTTAACGTTGAAATGTGATTTTAAGTCCTATTCAGCTGCTTGTAAAAACGACATCTTGGGTCGTATCCACTTGGAGGTCAGGCTGTTTTTGTCCTATCACCAAATGCATTGAAGTTTTTTTTTCTTCCATGGAGTGGAGAATTGCTTTCTGAAAAAAACATATCTGATGTAGTCTACATTAAAAAACGTAATTAAAAGTCTGTCGCATAAAGACTGTGATTCCCACAGCACACTTTCTACTACGTCCTGCCCTGCACTCTCTACTCGACCAAATCACACAGAGCATTTCCTCGTGTGAAAACAAGTCACATGGAGAAATGCCTGTTGTATGAAAGGACACCTCGGACCTGATTCAATGGACATAGTCCAGAGTTCATGTCTGAAAGTTGCTTAAGTTGTGGTACAGAGATTACTATGCGAAGAACATTCAGAGCATTCATTAGTGTTCTAAAGAGTTACATAATACACAGTTTGTGATCGATTAGGATTTTTCTGTGGGCTCATGTGAGATGAAAGGGCAGACACATCTTATTAAATTGTTGCTCTCTTTTCTTCAGAGAAAACCTTTTTTCTTGTCATTTTTGATGAGGCTGTTAACTGGACAGAGTTGCTGTGCCACAGTGGTCAGATAGATGCACACGCCCTTGTTTTTGCTCTGATATCGTGTGAGAAAGTCAAGGCTGTGAGTTCACAGCTCAGATAAGGAGTTGAAGAATGGCCCTGTGGTTACCTCATGAGTCCATACAGTAGAGTCGTCTCATTTATTACACTCGTGGAATATGTAAAAGGACTGCTGCAATCCCCATTTGGTCTAATTAAAAGACTTTTTTACAATGAAAACTCCAGGGGACACAGTGTAATCACGTATTAATAGAATGATTACTAAAGAAATAAAGCCCCCGACGCAGATAACAGCTGCTGAGTTTATGGCACGAATCCAGCCTTAAAAAGAATTCATAAACAAGCCTTTCCCAAAGCTAGACATTGGAGTGCCAAGCAGCCCCCCTCCATCCGCTGAGAGCGAGGGTCCACTTGTAATTGTTACCAGTGTTACGGACGGCACTATATGCAGAAGATCAGATCGTCATCGTCATCCGACCAGTGACGACAACATCCGAAGTTGGTCCCCGGGCGCTGTATGAGAAAGCGACCACTGCTCCTGGCCTGCCCCCCGGAGGAAAGGACATGCCTGGATGGGTTAAATGCAGAGGACACTTTTCACCGGCCACCGTCAGCATGAGTGTGTTGTGGCCGCATGCATGTGTTGTGGTGTTCGTGTGACAATAAAAGACGGGGCTTGTCCCGTTACGAGAGAGTTTTTTTTTAACGCAAACCTCCAATTGTTACCCCCGGACGTAAACCTGGCTCAAGAAAAGTAATGTCTTTTAACTGTTGTTATGACTGCTACTCGGCCTAGCCTACAGTTAACTCCTACCTTAGTCAAGACGTATCGTAACAGCATGCGTACGTCGAATCTGGCCCAGGCGGGCGGAGTCAGCAGTTCACATAACGAGCTATGCTGCGGCGTGCATAACAAGTGCAGCCATATATCGTCGCTGTCAATTTTTCACGATTTTTGTGTGTGTCATCATTTTAATGCCATTGATCACCCTTCAAGTCTGTCTGTGGGTTTTACAAAATGTAACCATTGGAAAAGCGTTAAAACGACGTTTTGACTAAATCTCGTAACTCCATCGATATTTAGATTTTTTTTTAAATATAAGGATTTTATCTTATATCTTTTATCTTATCTTTTGTCTATGGAGAAAATGAATGGGGAACTCACTTCCAGGGCTAGAAACGTCATGGAAAGTCACGTGACTATTGAGCGCTAGTATGCAGGTAAGATAATAATGTAACGACACATCCAGTGAGTGACTGACTATAATGAAGACTGTGCCAACTTTGACGACGTGCTGTTCAGTTATTTTAAGAACACAGGTTTTCTTTTTCATTTCCTGAAAAGTTGCCGTTTTGGAGATACGACGTTTCCGCCCGACAGCGACGATATATTGATATGATATATTGATATGATATATTGATATGATATATTGATATGATATATTGATATGATATATTGATATGATATATTGATATGCACAAGTGACTTTCTGAGCAGCAAATAGCTACTTTCCTTAGAAAAGAGTTGGCAACACTGCGGGCCAGCGATATACTGTACTAGGTTTTACCTAGTCTTGTTAGATATTTACTAGCTTCGTGCAGCACTCCCATATCCAGCTGTTTTATAATAAGCTTCATAAGTAAATGTGACAGGTTGCTACAGTTAGTTACAGGGGTTGTTGTGGTGGTGTTGTCAGCAAGTTCCAATGGCTTTTATTGTTGCTGTAGTGTTGTCACTGCAGTTGGTTGTTATCGTTAGTTTGTGGGAGGATCATGAGGTGAATCCCTTGACAGTGTTGGCACTGGGTTTAGGAGCCTTGGTAATTAAGTGTGTGTGTGTGTGTGTGTGTGTGTGTGTTTGTGTGTGTGTGTGTGTGTGTGTGTGTGGGGCGCTACATGGCTAACGTTACCACAAATGTATGCACATTGTAAATTCATCATCAGTTGTAGTCCATGTTCAAACACTCTTAAACCACAATCACAAGCGTGAACACACATAAGCCCCCACCCTTCTTTTCTTCTCTCTGTTCCTCTCACTGAGAGACACACACACACACACACACACACACACACACACACACACATGCTCCTCTCACCTGCCCACGCGTTTGGCCCTCCAGATCTTGCTCCAGCGTTGTTGTCAGTCTCCTCACACCCCAGTGCTGGGGAGATGAAACCCCTCAGCCCACGTGGACCTGAGAAAAGGCCAGCGCCGCGCTCTCATAATTGGAAAGAGTGTGCGTGCGTGAGAGAGAGAGAGAGAGAGAGAGGGGAGGATGCACCTGCAATCAGACCCAGAGAAGAATCACTCCTTAATTAGACATTCTTCTCATTCTATCTATAGTAGGCTTTCCTTCGAGCTCCATCTCCACCTCGCCTGGAAACGTATCAGTGAATTCTAATTACGAGAGAGCGCTTGATGAGAGTCTGTGCCAACAGTGGCCTAGATAGGCCGCCTTCATCGGTATGAGCGAGGCGCTCAGGTGCGCCCGCTCGCTCCCCGGCGGTGCCTTCAAACAGCCTCCGAGGAGAAGGGAAGGCACAGGACGAGGTGGGCGATGAGGTGAGGGACACAGAGGGGGGGCCAGGCACACAGAGGGACAACAAGCTCGCCATCGCCACAGGTGGTAACACAGGTGAGGGGAGTCTGAGCTGCACTGATAAGGCTGCATGTGTTTGAAGTGTGTGTGTGTGTGTGTGTGTGTGTGTGTGTGTGTGTGTGTGTGTTTAAAGGTAATGTGTGTGGCTGTATGTATAAAGGTAGAATGTGTGAGACTAAGGCCACGTTTAGACGAGGGGTTTCCAGACTTTTCCATGCCAAGGCCCCCCTAATAGCATTCGCCTTAGGCCGTGGCCCCCCTGTTGCAAGAAGAAAGAAACTGAATTGACAATACTATTGAAAATGTCAACAATCACATCCATAGAAGCTCAGAATATATTTGCTTACTTTTATTCAAGTAAGAACCTAATAATTACATTTGTATCTCAAATCTGTTCTCATTTCTTCATAGTCAATCTTTCTTCATATTCAATATTTCTGTTTTCCCGTTATAAACATTGTTCCAGACTATTACCCGCACCAGCTGGAAATGACAATAAATGTGATGACGTTTTGACTGGCAGGCAATTAGACAGATGGGCATGGAAAATAAGATTTTTATGTGGAAGGAAAGGATTAAATACTACACTAAATATAAGTATAACATATATAACAGATATTCTTTATTTGTTATATTAACAACTATAACTTAATCATTTCCTTTCTCATAAAGATGTTTTTTAAGCATTTCCATTAATTTGCTGAGGCCCCCCTAGTGCCCCCTGGCGGGCCCACACTTTGAAAACTGCGTTTGTGATAACGATTTGCATGCAGACTGGAGCCACAAATGTCAGCACCAAAAAGCAGAGCAGCGTCGACTCAGCCAGACTAAAACGGAAACGTCCGGTTAACAATACGATACAATAATGGCAGTTAAATAAAGTTATTGACGCATGTTGCAACATTTGTGTGTGATGTGAAATACATGTGTACACAGAACACAGACAAATTGGAGGAATATCTGCTGCCTTTGAAAAGTCAATTTTAACCCGCAGTGGCTGTTCTGTTTTTTTTATTTACCAGTAATAAATTAATTATTTTATTTTGAAGGTAACATCGCATAGGTTCCTGTGTTCTGTCTATTTCTAGCGGGTTTGATGCAACTTCATAGGACTAAATTTGAATGAACTATCCACATCATATTGGTGCCATTAAAGAATAAAACCCCAGTAAAGCCCTATAAAAAGACCAGTTTTCTTTGCAGCTCTTAGCAGAGCAAATCGATGTATCTGGCCGTGAGTTTGACTCGAGGGGCTGTATTGGCTGTTATTTCAGATGTGAATTTCCTTCGTTTAATTAATATATGCGGACGTCTATGCACTTATCGCCCATTATTTATTTTTAGCAACTCGTTATCAGACTCTGATGTCTTTGTTGAAGGCCAATGCGATTCACTTGTGCCATTAAGGCTATATTGATAAGTGAATGCTCCTGCATTTCACCACTTTACGTGGCGACGCTAAGGGGAGCGTTATCAATCAAATCCACTCTGGAATCTGGCTTCACTTTCTTGTGTTTTCAGGCACCAATAACGCTGTTGCCATGTAAACAGAAGGATGTAAACAGAAGGATGTAAACAGAAGGTTTTATGCAGGGAGCGTTGTCGTGTAAACTAGGCTTAAAAGTAGGACAGGAGTAATAACGCAATAACGCTCAGCGAAACTTCGCCGTTGGTATGCACGGTTGTATTGACTGATATAGGTTCGATTTTTTTTTTTTTTACTTTTTCAGAACATAAAGAAAACAAAACAAGAACGGGAGAAAAGAAAAGAAAAGAAAAAACATATACATACATTCGACATTACAATGTTACAAAATGGTGCTACCAGTCATAGAAAATGTGCTTACAAAATGATAAAAAAAAGAAACTCAATTACCGCTTTGAGCCTGATCGAAATAAGTCAGGAACGGGTCCCAAATAACTAAAAATTTCCTTAAAGAATTTGTCCTCTGGAACCTGAGTCTCTCCATACATATAACTGAGATCATGTCTGTCAGCCACAGCTGAAAAGAAGGTGGAGATGAGGACTTCCATTCCTTCAAAATTAGTTTCTTGGCAACTGTCATTCCCTGTGTCAGATTGCTGCACGGCCGTTGGGAGGAGCAAAGAGGACTCTGAGCAGCCGAAGATGGCGAGTTCTGCCTCCAGCTGGAGAGCTACC
>NC_139631.1:960000-970000 GCF_964638095.1 Poromitra crassiceps | reverse complement strand
GCTGTATACAATATTGATCTGAACAAGTCATGTCATAGCATAGCATGGAGTCTTACAATCCTATTTTTCTTAAAACAGGATTTGAAAACCATCTCACTCCACTCAGTCTTAGGAAAAATCAAATGACTTGCTAAGACGTTTATTTTATTTTATTTTTCAAATAAAGATTGAAAAGGATTTAAAGAAGTGAAAGGACACAGGGCTAAGGAAATCTATCTTAGCAAGCCATGCAATTCAGTATTGACTTATTTTTCCTCAAAACAATCTGTCATCATCTGTCTAATTATTTCCAATGCAAATAAATCAACTCATATCAAAGTGTCTTACCAGTACCAGTGGACCGATCCGTCTGGTTCTGCCTCGTTTCAAGGTATTGACACTCGTATCAAGGAAAAATCCTGATGACTGCACCAGTTTTGATGTTCATTTAATAGAGTATACCATTAGGCTCAAATAAAGCCCCATTGACTAATGTCATCAACAGCAATGTGGTTGTTGGCACAGTAGCCCGGGCAACAGATGGGGCTGATAGTGTTGAGTAAAAATGGACTTGGGGGAGCTGTAATGAAGGGGACACCTGCTATCTCTGCTGTCTGTGCCTAGGTTAGAGCAATACATCATCCTGATGTTGGCCCCTTATCAAACATCTGACATCGGTCGATATTATATATATATCATCAGATATATCATCCACCTCTGATATGATGGATGTGAGGCAGTCTGATTACATTGTCGTCGTCATCAATGTTGGAAGGGTGTTTTGTTTTCAATCCTGTCAACAAAAATACACACAGATTTTGCTTGACTTGATTAGATTTTAGCGGTGATCCAGATCTGAGATTTCCGCCTTTTAGGGCCTGTTTAGACAAGAACGGGTTCTGGACAAAAACGGCAAACTTTTGTTGCGATTTGGGACTTCCGTTCACACGACAACGCTGTTCTGGACTGTACATTTAGGAATTTAAACATTTCAGCCCTGTCAGTCTGTTTCCTGATTGTTAGCTGACTAGACTACCTGTCAGTCTGTCAGTGGGGTGACAGGGACTGACAGGTAGTCTGTTTGTCAGTGGGGTGACAGGGACTGACAGGTAGTCTGTTTGGAGGGGTGCGGGGGGGTGGAGTTGGTAGGTGGGGGGGCTGGGGGGGGGGGGGTGGAGCTATTGTTCCCACCACCATTGCTGCCTGCCAGAGGTGTGAACCTTTGAGAACCTTCAGGGCGATTTTCTCTGAATGCTGCTTGTAGGAGTACCAACATTCAAATACACTGTAAGCATATTATCTCCTCTTAATTATTTCCAGATTCCAATGTAGGACACATCATTTGAAAGCTTACAATCTGCACTTTCATCATCTTTTTTTTTAAAGAGAGAGAGATCTTTGCCTACTTTGTAAACAAAACACCAGTCCCTGTCACAAATGTTTGCTCTGGGACTTTACATTGGGACATTACAGTGTGTGGCGGGCGGATGGACGGACTGAGAGCAATGCATAGTCTCTCTCGCCCCCTTGGTCTCCAACCAGTGGAAGACAATCAACTACAAACAAACAAACTGTGCAGCGTTGGCGGAGGCTTCACGCTCCACAGAGTGCCTTCTTCTTGTTGTATAATAATATTGATCAGTACCCTGAACTGACTCTAATGCCACATTTTCATCACATTCCACAAAAGTTAGCATAAATACTGTGTGTGCTTGTTCTAAAGTTGTTTTACAAAGAAAGTGTGTGTGTGTGTGTGTGTGTGTGTGTGTGTGTGTGTGTGTGTGTGTGTGTGTGTGTGTGTGTGTGTGTGTGTGTGTGTGTGTCTGTCTGTCTGTCTGTCTGTCTGTCTGTATGTGTCTGTGTGTTGCACGGTGCCCTCGCACACAGGCTTCGAGAGAGAGAGATCTCTCTTAGGGATTGGGAATAGCGAAAATGCATCATGGACAAATGTCTTAATCTGATTGCAATTGGAAACGGAGTTGGCGAGATAAAATGTGCAAGATAACATTTATGTAGCAGTAATAAATAGGAAATCTATTATGTTAATTTCTCCAGTTGGCTACCAAGAGCAGAACCGACATGGGATCTTATCGATAGTACGGTCTTTAATCATTTAGCCCTGGGGTCAGTTTAATACCAGGTTTTGGTACTCATCCGTAATCATCAATATCTATAATAACAGCTCTGATATTAACGACATATAATCATCCCAAAGCCAGCAAGGGCATAAATCAGCAATCTCTCACTCTTTTACAAAAAAATAAACTTACTCTCCTACACACAAATACACACGCACACATGCACGCTGGCACACTCACACACACACACACACACTCTCACACACACAGAGAGAGAGACCCTGCTCTTATGGTGCAAACACACTGAAAATGGAGCTCCCGCGGAAGCGTGGTAAAGCATGTGGAAGCGTAGGCAGCTTCATGTCGGTGTGCTTGTTAACAGACTAGACTGATCACACTGCTGCACGCATCCAGCAGAGAGGATTTCTGCATCGGGTCTATTTTTGACGTGAGCGTGCAGCCATGCAGTCAGTACAAGTTGTGACTGGCAGAGCAAAACGGAGCGCTTCTGCTGTGCATGGCCAGGCTCCTTCCTGCTCAAGCTGAATTTACGTACGGCCCCGCTTGCGAATCCAGTGTGTTTTTGACTGCCTAGCGTAGTTCATCTCTCGCTGCCCCAGCTATGTTAGCTATGTTATTATGTACTGTATGGTATGCTAACAGCCTAGAGCCCACATGGAGTTAAAGATATGAATATGAGTTAATGATTAAAAGTATGGCCTCACACTGATGACATCACTGATGACATTATCACTGATGACATTATCATTGAACTCACATTATTATGATATCACTGATGAGTGTGTGTGATGTGTGTGTGTGTGTGTGTGCCCCCTATGACATCACTGATCAGTCTTGTCACAATGCCTCCTTGTGTGTATGTGTGTGACATCACTGACCAGTCACAATGCCTCCCTCCGTGTGTGTGTGTGTCTGTGCGACCTTATGACATCGCTTTTGACATCATCACTGATGACATCACATCATTAGCTAATTAGCCTAATTTAAGAACTCGTTTGTCAGGTCACCTGCACTAGTGCCCTTTACACCCTCTGAAAGTTTCAGCCCAATCGCACTTGAAACGGCGTAGCTGTGGCCGGGCAGAATTTAAACATACAAACATAAATATCGCCCACATACTCCATTTGATCTAAGATGAGTGCGTTCATGAATTCAATCTGAAAAGGTGAGAACATCATCTGAACTGTGGTTCAGAGCAGGGCCACACATTCAGTGATTTTGGATCTGCAAACAAATTGTCTTGCTTTATTTTCACCCTTTCTCTAACTGAATGTTGGTAATGGCAGTGGTAGATTTTTTCTTAAGGAAAAATGATACCGTACAGCAGTTTCAAGAATGCTAATTTATATAGAGCACACATGAGAAAATAAAACCTAATAATTTATCACCTGTAACGTCGTGATGTGATTTGAAAGTATAAACTGTTGTCGGCCTATAAAAATGTAAATGATACATTTTGTATGGTTTGTGTTTTGTATCGGTGTGAAAGAGAGAGATGGAGCGTGGTGGTGTCTGTGTTTGCACGTTTCGTGTGTGTGTGTGTGTGTGTGTGTGTGTGTGTGTGTGTGTGTGTGTGTGTGTGTGTGTGTGTGTGTGTGTGCGTGTGTGCGTGTGTGCGTGTGTGTGTGTGTGTGTGTGCGTGCGCGTGAGTGTGTTGTTGTATGTAATAAGTCCAGCTTGGTGAGTCACACACAGCAGCGTGTGAAGTGTGTGACCGTCACACTTTCCTCTTGGAGATGATGACGGCAGCCAAAGCCAAAACACACAGAATTTATCACCAATACAAATACGTGCTATTTAGTATTCCTTCTGTCAAACGCTGCAGACACAGTGTACAGAGTGTATATGTATATGTACAGTGTACATATACATAATATATATACATAATACAATCTGTACACACAGTGTACATACTGTACACATATACACTCTGTACACTCTGCAGACACAGTGTACATACACATATATACTCTGTACACTCTGTACACACAGTGCACATACACTACACTCTGCAGACACAGTGTACTACATACACATATACACTCTGTACACACAGTGTACATACTGTACACATATACACTCTGTACACTCTGCAGACACAGTGTACATACACATATATACTCTGTACACTCTGTACACACAGTGCACATACACTACACTCTGCAGACACAGTGTACTACATACACATATACACTCTGTACACACAGTGTACATACTGTACACATATACACTCTGTACACTCTGCAGACACAGTGTACATACACATATATACTCTGTACACTCTGTACACACAGTGCACATACACTACACTCTGCAGACACAGTGTACTACATACACATATACACTCTGTACACACAGTGTACATACTGTACACATATACACTCTGTACACTCTGCAGACACAGTGTACATACACATATATACTCTGTACACTCTGTACACACAGTGTACATACACTACACTCTGCAGACACAGTGTACTACATACACATATACACTCTGTACACACAGTGTACATACTGTACACATATACACTCTGTACACTCTGCAGACACAGTGTACATACACATATATACTCTGTACACTCTGTACACACAGTGCACATACACTACACTCTGCAGACACAGTGTACTACATACACATATACACTCTGTACACACAGTGTACATACTGTACACATATACACTCTGTACACTCTGCAGACACAGTGTACATACACATATATACTCTGTACACTCTGTACACACAGTGCACATACACTACACTCTGCAGACACAGTGTACTACATACACATATACACTCTGTACACACAGTGTACATACTGTACACATATACACTCTGTACACTCTGCAGACACAGTGTACATACACATATATACTCTGTACACTCTGTACACACAGTGCACATACACTACACTCTGCAGACACAGTGTACTACATACACATATACACTCTGTACACACAGTGTACATACTGTACACATATACACTCTGTACACTCTGCAGACACAGTGTACATACACATATATACTCTGTACACTCTGTACACACAGTGCACATACACTACACTCTGCAGACACAGTGTACTACATACACATATACACTCTGTACACACAGTGTACATACTGTACACATATACACTCTGTACACTCTGCAGACACAGTGTACATACACATATATACTCTGTACACTCTGTACACACAGTGCACATACACTACACTCTGCAGACACAGTGTACTACATACACATATACACTCTGTACACACAGTGTACATACTGTACACATATACACTCTGTACACTCTGCAGACACAGTGTACATACACATATATACTCTGTACACTCTGTACACACAGTGTACATACACTACACTCTGCAGACACAGTGTACTACATACACATATACACTCTGTACACACAGTGTACATACTGTACACATATACACTCTGTACACTCTGCAGACACAGTGTACATACACATATATACTCTGTACACTCTGTACACACAGTGCACATACACTACACTCTGCAGACACAGTGTACTACATACACATATACACTCTGTACACACAGTGTACATACTGTACACATATACACTCTGTACACTCTGCAGACACAGTGTACATACACATATATACTCTGTACACTCTGTACACACAGTGCACATACACTACACTCTGCAGACACAGTGTACTACATACACATATACACTCTGTACACACAGTGTACATACTGTACACATATACACTCTGTACACTCTGCAGACACAGTGTACATACACATATATACTCTGTACACTCTGTACACACAGTGCACATACACTACACTCTGCAGACACAGTGTACTACATACACATATACACTCTGTACACACAGTGTACATACTGTACACATATACACTCTGTACACTCTGCAGACACAGTGTACATACACATATATACTCTGTACACTCTGTACACACAGTGCACATACACTACACTCTGCAGACACAGTGTACTACATACACATATACACTCTGTACACACAGTGTACATACTGTACACATATACACTCTGTACACTCTGCAGACACAGTGTACATACACATATATACTCTGTACACTCTGTACACACAGTGTACATACACATATACACTCTGCAGACACAGTGTACATACACATATACACTCTGTACACTCATTTGTATTTGTCATACACACGTAAAGGGAAGGCCAGCATGCTCCACTTCACCACCACACACTGTATGGGTTGTAGTAGCTGCTGCGGTATAGTGAGCCAATCACACGTCACATTAAATCGAACAAAGCTTGTGCTGATTGGCTGTGAGCAAAATTATAAATAGTAATTTTGTTCTAGATCTGTATACAAAAATGATCACGCAGGTATTGTATTGACTGGAGAAGTTTCAATACTACTTGGTACTGGGTTATTTTGGTCAATACCTTACGACATGTTGAGTGGACATTTTTGGAAAGCTTCGAGCTCACGACTTGTGACGACACCATGGACGTGGATGGAAAGTAAATGTTGTCATTTTAGTCGTATAGAGCTTTTCATAGTCATTGTATAATATGTCTGAGGAACATGTTGATCTTCTCAACAGTCTCATATTTTTTCCTTATGCCTTTGCATTTCCTGCATTAACATAGTTAGCTGCTGGCTAGCTAGTGTTAGCTCAATTGTTTCTGTGGCTTCTAGTCAACTGTGCATGTTCACGACGTGACCACTTGAATGCCAAGCATGTTGTGTACACGACTTCCAGTGTCGTAAACACAAGTTCACAACTTTGAAGGCAGCATTAGTCCCGCCTGTTGGGCTGTTGATTGATGCTGATTGGCTAATCGTTAGTCCCCCTCGGTGCTGATTGTTGAATCGCTGGTAAACCTGAGGGAAAGGAATTAGCATATCACCATGCCGAACCAGAAGCAGCCAAAACTCATTTCTCAGTGGAGTGGGCGGATTGGAAGGTCTGGACCCAGGCAAACACTTCACTACATTTTAAATCACATCATTACAGGGGATGAGGTTTGTGCAGCGTCGGCCAATAACAAGTGGCTTATCAAAAGATGATACATGCAATATCAACAGTGCATTTTAGAGAGTGAACAATAAGCAGTTGATGACACTTTGTTCTGTCGAGTTTTAATCAAGAGAGAACATAATTCAAACTGTGCATCACATGGAAAAGATAATGTAACAATGTAAGGGAAATGTTAGTACTGTACACTATTTGTATTACAGTGTTTCACGATTGTTAACACACGTTTCTCAAGACAATAACGGCTTTCTCCAAACTGCACACACAAAACTGAAAACTTCACACACAAAATGCTAAACCTGACACTCCCTTTGCAAGATGACTTTCAAATCTCTTCACTGTTCACAAAATGGAACTCGTGTTTTCATTTAGTACACACAGCCATATTTTCAAATGACACACACATACCATTCATTGAGTACACACAACTAAGCATTTGCTGCACACTACCAAGCATTTACAGCACACTGAAGTGCAAAATTGAAAACAATCATCTAAATGGAACACACCATATGACTGACAATGACTCTGGAGAATGAGCCATTTCTCCTTTTGTAAAATGTCTCATGTAGGCCTACTTTTTTCATAATCAAACATAAAACAGCACACAAATATGCAGCAAAAAAAGTTTTATTTCGGTACACAGAGAACAGTATAGTACTGTAAACCGGCCTGCTCAACCCCCCCTCCCCAAAAATGAATTAGGCATCACGCCTCCGGTTCCTGTCTGGCCAGAGGGCCTCAACCACATCACATCCCTCCTCCTTCTTGTCCTCCTCTTCCTCCTCCTTGTCCTCTTCCTCCTTGTCCTCATACTCTTCCTCCTCCTCTTCCTTCTCTCTGTCCTCCTACTCCTCTACCTCCTACTCCTCCTCCCCCTTGTCCCCCTCCTTCTTGTCCTTGTCCTCCTCTTCCTCCTCCTCTTCCTCTACCTCCTCCTCCTTGTCTTCCTCTTCCTCCTCCTCCTTGTCTTCCTCTTCCTCCTCCTCCTTGTCTTCCTCTTCCTCCTCCTCCTTGTCTTCCTCTTCCTCATCCTCCTTGTCTTCCTCTTCCTCCTCCGTGTCCTCCTCCTCCTCTCACTCTTACCCCTCTCCTTCTCTGGTTGTCTCTCTCTTCAAAGTTCTCCATTGTTCGCCAAACAAAACAGAGGCTCAAGGTACTTTTATGCTGCAGTCCTGATTGCAAATTGCTCAACAGACCTGAATGTTTAGAGATTTGAATATTTGTGTGTTGTAGGTTGATGCTTTGAGATTGTACTTGAGAAGTGTGTGCAACAACTGAACATTGTGTGTGGTGTTGTGACAACAAGGTCATGTGTAATTGACATCAGAGTGTAAAGAAGGAAAGTCAGAGTCTAATGCAGATAAGGGAGTGTGAAGTAGTGCCAAATTGGGTCGAGCGATTGGTACATGAAGTGAAGGTTGTGCAAATTGTGCAGAATTTTCCCTTTTTGTGTGTTAACAATCGTGAAAAACTGTAACAGGAGTCTCCTTCTCCCCCTCTCCTCTCCTCTCCTCTCATCCCTCCTTCTCATATCTAGCAATGTGCCATGGAGCTGGACACAGTCTGTACTTGTCTCTGAAAAATGGCCGTCAGCCTGGAGTCAAAGTGATGCTTACCTGGGCTGAATTGGACGTTGGCTCTCCAGGGCTTTCCCCCCTGTCTCTCTCAGCCTATATATCCTCACGTCTCTGCTCTGTCAAACCATTAAACCCAAACAGCCTGAGCGATAAGGCCTTTCAGAGAGTGCAATTGTTTAGTCTGACTTGCAGCTTCCCTCTAGCGACCTCCCAAACAATTTAACATTTCTCAAATAAGACTTGCAGCCAAATCATTGCTTTTCAAGGTGAAGTGGGGAAAAACAACAGACTCTGACTGCTTGAAAAAGGTTGATTGTTTTTTTGCAGTTTGTAGCTTAAATGAAGGTAACTGAATGTGATCAATGTTATTATTGTATTCGTTAATAGAGAGTGACAGGATTCAAACCCACAGTATTATACGCCTTAACTGGCTATTCACCAGAACGCCCGTTTGTATTTCCTTTTCTTTGCCTCTTATAAGTAATTGTGCCCTTCATCTACTGCACACAGCAATTAAATGAAGAAGAGTCTGAGGGTAGGAGATAATGGAAATTTATTCCAGCCGCTAAATTGAGAATTACAAGAAAGTGCTCTGCACACAGAGACGTGATGAAATAAAAGTGGACATTTTGGAAGTGCACAATCTCATGAAGGGTGGGATCATGCTCCAGTGATCTACTGCTAATGCCTTGGCTCAGACATCCGCTCAGCCAGAGCAACTGTCCGTCCTCTACAAACGCACACCACTTCACTATTATTTCCCCAACAAAGTTGGAGCAGAGATAGCAACCCCGCACACACACACACACACACACACACACTCACACACACACACACACACACACACACACACACACACACACACACACACACACACACACACAGACAGACAATTGGGTTGATACTCCTGCATGCTCAAACACATAAAAACACTATTATCTTCTCAAATGAATGCACATAGACACATAAACAAATACACACAGTCACACACACACACATGCACTCATGGGAATGCACTCACCTATACAAAGATTTACGCTACATACACTCTAATGAATGCGCACACAGAGACGTGTACACTACAGACAGCCTTGCAGTTTGACACGCACACATACACACACACACACACACCCCCCCCACACACACACACACACAATCACAAATAAATGCACATACATACACATATATACACACACACACACACACACACGTATCACACTAATCCATTTTACCGTCACGCACCCAAACTCACATGGATACACACACACACAGATACACAGACACATGCTGTAAGCTGCATGGATACACACACAC
>NC_139631.1:922500-955000 GCF_964638095.1 Poromitra crassiceps | reverse complement strand
AGTGGAAAGTTGGAGGAGAGAGGGGGGGAGGGGGGGTGTAATCTGACGGTATTTAAATCAAGAAGGTTGACTGAAGACGCACCTACAGGGGGTGGGCAAAAAACTACAGAGTGCAACCTTTTCCTTCAAGACGCCCTAAAGTCACGTTTTTTAAAATACTCTAAATTGAATAATAAATTGTCTTGATATGGTTTCCCCCCACAAAAAGGTTAATGATCTTTAGTTAATCTGTAGTTATAGTCTATGAATATGCAAATACATTTCGTCTCAAAAGTTTTCCTACTGGACACACGATTTCTCCGACTTCACTGTAAAGTCTCTTCTCAGTGTACGTGGAGTGGAGGCTTCAAGTTAAATTTTTGGAAGTTGAATATTGGATAGGGATTGACTTCCAAATGATTTGTGATGTCACAAATCATGCTGGAAGACACCCCCCCCCCCCCCCACATCCCTAAAAATGGGCTTTTCAACGAGCACAGAGAAACTTTCCACTTTCAGCAGATGGATGTGGAAACATTCTTCTAGTGTCAAACTCTGCACAGACATCATTCTGCACAGTGAAGCTCAAACATCACACCGAGGGAACAAGAAGAAAAAGCTATTTTAGGGGGTATTTAAATCATGAATCTTTCCCTTCAGAACAGGGGAAAATCGTGCCTTAATTTCTTTCTTGAAGAAGGAAAGCCTTCAGTTCTTTGAGGGCCAAATGTAGTCGTGCTTCATTGCTGTGTAGATGTGGTGATTGTGGAAAATGTAGTAATGGTTCATTGCTGTGTAGAAGATGTGATGATTGGGGAGGCAATGGAAGGAGCTTGACTTCATCCTGGTGGTTGGTGAAACCACGTTGGAATTTGTTTAGCCGTGTTTATGGAGGCGTTATCTTGTTCTGGAATGTGAAGGAGCAGCGTGAGGCAACATGGTTTGCACCCTGGAGTGCTCCCGCTCCTGCAAAATATCCTCGTTCCTTCCTTGTGAGGCAGAGCAATCAGTAGGGGTGGGGGAAAAAATCGATTCACCTAAGTATCGCGATTTTTAATGTCACGATTTTTTGGATCGATCTTTTATTCCAGAATCGATAATCGCAAATTAAAAAAAAAAAAAAAAAAAAAAAAAAAAATTGGTGCTTGCAGTCAGGCCACTCACTGAACAGCAGGCCAGGCGCCGCCTACTGGTTTACTAGTGGTTTTATTACTTTATTAGTTAGTCTGAAGTAATAATTACACTTCAGGGTTAAAGTGGGTGCATCTCATTGTAAAATTGGACCCAAATCTGGCTTCAAACGGCCCAAATTTCACGCGCGTTGGCCCATATCGGCCTGGCCTGCTTGATATCTAATGCCCGGCCTGAATTATGATCCCAGTCCGCCCCTGTTTTTAACTATATCGCCCAGCCCTACTCATGATATATAATATACAGTCTCTAGTGTATGATTCAACTTTTACCATGTTCTAATCTAGCATAAAAAAGCAAACAAACTGAAAAAATAAAAGAAAAAAATAAACAAAAATCGCAATAAATCGTAATATCGAATCGCAATAATCGTAGAATCGCAATACTTAAGAATCGCAATATAAATCGAATCGGCACCCAAGAATCGTGATAGTATCGAATCGGGAGATAAGTGAATCGCCACAGCCCTAGCAATCAGTGATTGGACTTTACTGTATAGTGACTCCCAGTAGATAGCATGGCACGCCATCCTGAATTACAGATGTACCATTGGGTTTAGCAGTTGGCAGGAGACATCATCTAACCAGTGTAGACGTTTAACTTGAATCTGGATACGTCTGGATGATTAACCACTCAAATGTGAACGAAAACCAGCAACAGCCAATGAAAGTAGGAGCAAGATGTCGCTCCACTTGTTTGTGGTACATGTATAGTGCCAGAGCGTGTGTTTTCCTCACATTCAGGGGTTTGTGTGTGAGAACTCACATAGTGTGTGATGCTATATTTACATTGTGGCGAAGTGTGTTTTCCTCTACGAAAAGCAAGGTGGTGGAAAACATATTGTGCATGGTGGGCATTCTGTGTTGTCTTGGTTTGGACTGATGTGGCTTCTTCTAGATCTGGACCAGTACTGACTTTTTGTTTTCTGGGATTGAGGCTCCTGATGGCCAACATTTTGTGCCAGTATTCAAAGTCTTTAAATGTGACCAACATGTGCCTAAAAAAAATAATCCAAAAGTCACATTTATTGAGAGTTTTATTCTTGGCCGTGTGGAGAACTCTGAAAGCTCTGAAACAGCATTCTCCAAGGGTCGTCCAAGGGCCTCCCACACACACAACCTGTACTGATCAATCCTACAATCCTACTAGAACCATGTGGGGCAAGTTACTTTCAAAATGTAATGTACTACATATTACTAGTTACTTTCATTTGAAAGTAATACGTTACTTTAGAATATTACTCTCTGTGTAGAGTAACTCGTTACTTATTACACTACTTTTGCATTACTTTAAACAAAATGAGAGCAGTAGCAGAATGACTGACTAGCTGATATCAGATGTTGGTGAAAAACCCTTGTTAGCCGACATTCACACCAAAAGCGTTTTTTCAGATGGAACGCTATGGAAATCATGTTGAGAGCGCTTCCATTGTGCACAAAACACAGCGCACGGAGCGTTTTTTTTGTGTGCTCCGTTTGTTTTCCCCTGCAGTCGCGTGCAGTACAGATCAGAACACAACGACCACAAGGACGGTAGCCAGCTAGTTTTGTCTGTTTGATGTTGTTCACTGTCAACCTGAAAGTCAGATTATTGCCAATTCTGGCAGCAGCGGAAGTAGAAAATCCCTCGGGAGGAGAAAAGGTAGGAGGAGAGGAAAAGACGCACAGCTCGCTTTTCCTCTAATGTTCAACTTTTTTCAGCTTTAAAACGCCCACAGCGCTCCTCCAAAAACAACAGACACCACCAGCGCTAAACGCCAGGTGCGTTCATTAAAAGAGGAGCACGTTTAGCGCGTCCTTACATAGAGAATGAATTGCAGAAAGATGCTGGCAGCTCCAAAAACGCTTTTGGTCTGAATGTCCCCTTAGACAGTAAAGATAGCAGGTCCCCCCCCCCCCCGCCCCCCCTCCATTTACCAACACTATCAGCCCTGCAGCTGTTGCCTGGGCTACTGTGCCAACAACTACATTGCTGTTGATTACATTAGTCAAGTGGGTTTAGTAGAGCCAAGTTGTATGTTATGCCAAACCTACTTTATACCTGCAGCTTTTCTCACATTAAAATAACAATCAAACAGGATATATTGTGCCTTATCAGTCTGTGTCTGCGTCTGTGTCTGAGGAGCCGACCTTGTTCAGACTAGTGGGGTAGACAGAGGGCAGCTGAAACAGAACTGTACTGATGGTACTCTGTCACTCTTTATGGACACAAAAGGGCTGGACAGTGATGCAGAGCTGCCTTACTCAGTTTTATAGTAACGGTGCAAACACAGTGGAAACGGAAGCGACGCGGAAGCAAAGCGAAGCGTCTGGAAAGAGTGATTGTGTGCTGTGTGTGTGTGTGTGTGTGTGTGTGTGTGTGTGTGTGTGAGTGTGTGTGCAGCCAGGCAGGAGGCCGGTACAAGTTGTGAGCGCCACGGAGCAAAACAGAGTGCTTCTGGTGGGAATGACCAGGCTCCGCCTCCTGCTCGAGCTGAATTTACGCGCGGCACCGCTTTCGGATCCAGCGTTTCTGCGCCGTGAGATGAGCAGCACTCGATCATCCTAGTCCACCACACGACTCGTCAAGATGAGCGACAAGTGTCGGGACATGAACTCGCCAAACGAAGGCTGGGGAAGGGCAGGAGCTTCGATACACACTGCCCCCTCGTGGCCTAAAGTGATATTAGTCACTTTTAAAGAAACGCCATTCAAATAAATCATCAAATCATCTGCCTCAAGGTTTATGTGACTGTCTTTCTCCCTACATGTCTCTCCTCCTCTCTTCATAGATCAATATTGCTGCTTTGTTTATCTGCTTTTTAGCCTTTTTAGCCATCATAGCTTCTTGTGTTCAGTTTTGTATTTGTTGTGTTTTTAATGTGTTTTTCATAATGTGTGTCTTGGCTGCTATGACTCATTCCCCATCAGGGAACAATAAAGTTATCTATCTATCTATCTATCTATCTATCTATCTATCTACAGTATCTATCTATCTATCTATCTATCTATCTATCTATCTATCTATCTATCTATCTATCATCCTCCACAATCTTTCTCTCCTTCCTCTAGTTAAAACCAGTCCATCTTAACAAGGGGTGTAGTGTGACCCTGGCCTTAGCATTCTGAGGACGGCCCCCAAAAATAGCTGCACTCAGAACAACTTTCTACACTCCATCTTCATTCCTCCATGCTGAAATAAGGAAGTGTGATGAAGAGCTTAAACTTTTTCCTCCTCCGGCCATGTGGAGGGAAGTGACTGTGTGTGTGTGTGTGTGTGTGTGTGTGTGTCTGTAGGTCTGTGTGTGTGTGTGTGTGTGTGTGTGTGTGTCTGGGGCCATGTGTGGATGGAAGGGAAAACTGCAACTCTGTCTGCACTCCAGAAAGGCTGCCTGGTCTCTGTGTCTGCCTTGGCTGTGTGTCTGCCTGGTCTCTGTGTCTGCCTTGGCTGTGTGTCTGCCTGGGCTCTGTGTCTGCCTGGGCTGTGTGTCTGCCTGGGCTGTGTGTGTCTGCCTGGGCTGTGTGTCTGCCTGGGCTGTGTGTCTGCCTGGGCTGTGTGTCTGCCTGGGCTGTGTGTCTGCCTGGGCTCTGTGTCTGCCTGGGCTGTGTGTGTCTGCCTGGGCTGTGTGTCTGCCTGGGCTGTGTGTCTGCCTGGGCTGTGTGTCTGCCTGGGCTGTGTGTCTGCCTGGGCTGTGTGTCTGCCTGGGCTCTGTGTCTGCCTGGGCTGTGTGTCTGCCTGGGCTCTGTGTGTCTGTGTGTGGCTGTGTGTCTGCCTGGGCTCTGTGTCTGCCTGGGCTGTGTGTGTCTGCCTGGGCTCTGTGTCTGCCTGGGCTCCTGCCGGGACCCTGAAATATTTATGGTATAAATATTTCAGGGCTCTGTGCCTAATAAAAGTGCTGGTCTTTATTAACGAGGTGACTGAGGGATCCATTGATCAAACTTTCTGTTTTATGTCATGCTGATTTTCTCCTCCGCTACCTCTCTCTCTCTCTCTTCTCTTCTCTTCTCTCTCTCTCTCTTCTCTCTCTCTCTTCTCTTCTCTCTCTCTCTCTTCTCTTCTCTCTCTCTCTCTCCCTCTTCTCTCTCTCCCTGTCTTCCCACACTTGATACCATTCTCACTCTTCCATTTAGTCTGTTTAGTGTCTCTCTCTCTCTCTCTCTCTCTCTCTCTCTCTCTCTCTCTCTCGCTTCAAGATACATTTTTAATAATTCTCATAGAAACTTTCTCCCTGTCTCTTTGTCTCTCTATCAGCCCTGTTATGCTCTGTCTCTCTCCCTCTTTCTCTCTCTCCATCCTCCTCATTTCCTCTCTTGGCTGCTTCGGCAGTGGCTCTGGCCTGGTTTTTAACTGCAGTCCAATTAGTGAGTCTGTCTGACAGAGAGCTGGCACTTTTTGATTTGGCTAAATGGACGACGTGTTGGTCTAAACGAGGCCCCTTAACGCCGTGGAGTTTGGTGATGAGACAGAGAAGCAGACACTCTGCGGAGCACGTGTGTGTCCTCATTTTACCTTCTCTCTTTCCTTTTTTTCTCTCCATTCTTCCAGCCTGCACTCGTCCTTATTATTATGCAAAAACCAGCCATGTGCTCGTGAGTAAAAAGATGGCGGTAAACTATGACTTGGAGCTTGTGATCGTCTTAATGCAAACTACCATGAGAACATTAATTTATGCTTTACCTTATCTTAGCCCAACGGATCCAAACTTATCATTTAAGACTGAAATGATAAGAGTCATTTTTACTTTTACTTAAATTTTAAGTCAAATTAAAAATGACTCTTAAAGTCGAGCTGAACCCAAAAATGACTTTTCTTTTCTTTTATTTCAAATACCTGGGTATGCAGTGCACCTATTTAATAATGTATGCAAAAAAAAAATCACAAAAATCTAATTTCTTTAGTTTTTCACACTTTTTCACATCAAAAGTTCATTTTTCAAGATTTCATTCATAACAGTAATCTACAGTTTGCCAACGTCACCTAGTACTATCAAATTTCTACCCCATTTCAACCAATCATAATCACGACATGGCAGCTGTCAATCAAATCTTAATTTCAGGATAATTTTCTCTTTCAAATGAAAGACAAAATTGCGCTTAGTGCCTGTCATCTGGCAGAATTCCTATCCCATAAACTAACTACTAACATGGCCATTTGTATGTTGATATACACAATAAAGAAAACGGTAATGCTTAAAAATGCAAAGAAATGTAACTGGCTCATTAAAACTCGCATTCCAGGAATATTGTATTTACCGCAATAGCGATAATGGTGCACGCCTGAGAGCCTGGTTGTCAGGGGTCGCCCCTCGGAGATTCCAGGCGGGCGGGCAGCACTCATGCATCGGATTGTCCGCTCAATTCGCACAGAATCAGCTGGCTGCCTGGTACTCGGCGGATCCCACTCGCGTAGCACGACAACATGCTGAATCCCACTCGATTTGGGGGTGGAACACGCCAGGATTGGCCAATGCCAAAGCCAGTCCCCAGAATTGTCAAATCAAATCATCGACACCCTATAATATGGTATATAGTCCGCCTCTCAACCCTGTCATCTCAGACAAGATTTGTTTTCAGTCTCCGACGCTCGCGCTCTTGCATTCCGTTCCGGTTCACTTCGACTTTAAATAGACTTTACTGTGATGTATAGACTACTTTGATTTTACCTCATAAAAATGTGTTTCAACCTAAAAAGTTTGGTAAACTATTCCGCAAATGAAAAGCTGCATAAAAACCCACATAGGTTTTTCCCTCGACTAACTGTCGCCTACATCACTTCCTGTTTCTTCCTCTTCTCTGTCCACTTCCTTCTTTCCTTCCCTCATCCCTTCCTGCCTCGTGTCATCTGCCTCCCAGCAGATTGGACGTCTCAGAAGTCTATCGCTGACAAATTACCTCCATCACGGATAATCCACTTATTCATTCATTATGAGCTTCCTCCCACTTTGAAGCATCCGGCTGTCATGTCGGGCCCACAGGGAGTCAGCACAGGGGTCAGGAGATCCCTCCCTCTATGAACCCTTCAGTCACCACACACACACGCACACACACACACACACACACACACACACACACACACACACACACACACACTTGGACATTTGTAATTGCATATCATCTCAATAAGGCCTAAAAAAAATAAAGTTTGGTTCCTGTTGGTTGTCAGTTGAGGTGATGGGTCGGTAGGGAATTTATTTTATTTTTTTATTTTTATTTTTTTCCAGTGGCAGCAAGGGATAGATAGGAAATATATATATATTTTTATTTTCCTTAAAATTATAGCAGCGATGGATACTTTTTTCATAACATAGCCTACATGTACTCTACCACTGTGCTCTACACATGTTTTTATATGAACAAAATATTTAAGTCAATATGAATGCTTTCATATCAAACATGTTTGATATTTAGGACTGAAAATCTGCGCGAATACATCATCCTGCTGCTGCGCAAGCCTCCCGTCATTATCGTTAACGCGGCGCCGCACTGCAGGCATCAGATAGGCTACCAAATACCAACAGCACAGAACCATGAGTATTTTGGGGAAAATGTCACTAATTTATATAATAATAATAATAATGAATTGTATTTGTATAGCACACTTTCAAATCAAGACTGACATCCCAAGGTGCTTCACAAGAGAAAGTACACAGAATAAAAATAAAAAATAAAAAAATAAAAACACTTAAATAGAGGAATTTAAAAACAATGAATGACCAATGAATAAAAAGTTGTTATACCGTAGTTTCAAAGCCCCTGCCAGTCAGAGGCTGTTAATATCCTACCTGTCTATCAGGCAGTGTAGGGGAAAAGGCATTGCTGCTATGAAGCAATCCAGTTTATCCAAACTTTTGCCGATCTCATCATGACCGTGATCATGACATGCAGCAGGGAAATATATTTTGGTAGCCGATGTGTTTGTGTCCTCACTTGTCCAGACAATCTTGCTATAGAGTCGCATTGTTTACACGCTTGTTAAACTGCTGTGAGATTCATTTGTTTGGGGAGCATATGCGAGACGCTCCAAAATCGAAACAGGTTCAGAGTATGGCCGGTGTCATGCCGAGTTTTGCACCCCCGCCGAGAATTGCATCCCCACCTTCTGGGAGCATATTATTGTAATGATTTATGCGGAAACTTAACTGTTTAAAAATGATGTAATTGTCCTTAGACGTGATCTCCATGCCAGGGGGTCTGTCCTGGCTCATGGAGACCGACTTTGATGCATTAGATCCGCGTGGAGGTGACTTCCATGCTTGGGGCTCTCTTCTGGCTTATGGAAGCCGACTTTGGTACTTAAAATCCGGGTACAGATGACCTCGAGACCTGGGGATCTCTCCTGGCTTTATGGAGGGGGGTGCAAATCTCGGCGGTTTGTACCTGCCGATATTTGCATCCCTGTTTTTAAGTTAAAACAGCCCCAAAATATGTTGGGGTGCAATTCTCGGCGGGGGTGCAAAACTCGGCATGACACCGGTCGTAAAAGTGATTATCCTCCCGATAATCTTAATAATATCCTGTAGTGCGTGGTGGCTGGGTTTACCCAGGCTACGCTAGTGCTGCATGGGCAGAGAAGCGACACAAAGCACATGTCCGTCATGCTCCCTGCCATTTTAGTTTTAAAGTATCCGTAGTGAAAAGCACCTTCGCGCAGTGGCAAACCCCGCCCCTTAGCGCCACCGTCAAATCAACAAGCTCATAAAATAAATTTGGGTCGCACGGTCGGAAAACGGAACCGAACTTTATTTTTTTTTAGACCTAATTCATGCTTCTGATTGCATAACTCTCTCACTTCTGCCAAAGCCCTTCCAGCGAATAGTCTTCCCCCCCCCGTTTGTGACATTGTTTAGAATATACATATATATATATATATATATATATATATATATATATATATATATATATATATATATATATATACGTACTAGTTTAAACTACTTTTGCTGGGCAGTCATTATTGGCTGACAAACTTTACTTCACAGCAGTGACCACAAACCCCTCTCCATTAAACAACCAATGGAACATTTGCAATGGCATTTAAACTTCCCTAAAGGGGTTCCATGTCATCCCCTGACCTGGAAGATTTTGAATGACGTGAATTCACTTTCAATTCAAGAGAATGTACAGTACATGTACTGTACTGTATGTGACTCATTCCCGTCAAACGTGCATGAGTCGCGTATTCTCTTGAATTAAAAGTGAAGTGAATGAAGGAAATGAAATATCTGCATGTCAAAACAAAAGAGAAGAAAGAGGATGTGGTAAAAAACAAGTGGAGCAGATACTGATTTTAGGCAGAGAACTGAATGCTGTTATTTTAGTATAACCTATGGGGAGATACTTGAATAAATTCAGCTAGCACACACACACACACACACACACACACACAGTCAAAAATCTCAGTTAGTAATTATCTATTGTTTAGAGATGTGTTTTTCAAATGTACACAACTTAGGCTATACAGTGAAAAGTATTGAATTTCTTTCAGCAAAATTATGTTTCAGATCAATATAATGTACGGTATCTATATTATTATTATATTATTTCAGATCAATATTATTATTGATCTATATTATTAATAATATATTTAATATTATTAATGATAATACTAATAATAATAATAAATATATTACAGAATTGTCTTTAATAGAAAAGCAAAAAACACACACAATTTGAACCATATCACAGCAGCTGGGAATCGCAACGTAAACAATGCGGAATGTCTTGGAAAATGACAGGAAGTGCAGTCGGGAATGACCCAAGGAAGACGACAGCAAATTGCTGACAGAAAAGCCATTGCAGCTGTGTGAAGAAAAATGCTACAGCAACAGCCAAAGAGATCGCAGACAACTGTGAAGCGGTGAAAGTGTCATAACTCACGGCTGGAGGTACAGTAGCTACACTGTGAGACGCAGGCCTTTCATCAGCACCACGAACAGTGTTCCTACACCTCATCTGTGAAGCATCAGGGAGGCAGTGTCAGGGCGGGGCCATGCATGGCTGCCTCCAGGCCTGCCTCACTGGCTTTTATTGATGATGTTGCTGATGATGGCGGTGGGATGAATTCTGATATGTGCGCCCATGTCAAAAAACAAAAACAAGGGCGTCCGGGTATAGCGGTAGATTCCCTGCGTACCAACATGAGGGTCGCAGGTTCGCGCCCCCGTGTTACCTCCGGCTTGGTCGGGCGTCCATACAGGCACGATTGGCTGTGTCTGCGGGTGGGAAGTCAGATTGGGGGTACAGTATGTGTCCTGGTCGCTGCACTAGCGCCTCCTCTGGTCGGTCGGGGCGCCTGTTCGTGGCGGAAGGGAACTGGTGGAAATAGCGTGATCCTCCCACGTGCTACGTCCTGCCGGTGAAGCTCCCCGCTGTCAGGTGAAAAGAAGCGGCTGGCATCTGCGCATGTGTCGGAGGAAGCATGGTGCTAGTCTCCGGCTCTCCCCAGATCGGCAGAGGGTGGAGCAGCGACCAGGGCAGGAGGGGGAAATTGGCCAAGTACAATTGGGGAGGGAAAGAAATCCTCAAAAATCATCTGTTCAAAATTCACAACGCAGCAAGAATGAGGGTTTCCAACTTCCCTGATTGGAAGTTGGAAACCCTCATTAAGGTATTGCTTGCACCTGTTTACCCTGCCTTTTCAACACAAAATGGCCACCTGTGAAAAGGGCCTATCCTGTAAGCAAGCCGACACTTGTAAAGACATGAGGAGCTACACTACAGTAATTTCAGACCAAGACAAATGTTACCTTCCTACCTTGGTAATGACTCGAGTGCCGGGTGGCCACTCTCCAAGAATAGGTTTAATTACAGTAACTACAGTTACAACAAAGTCTCAAACGTGTTCACTCACTGTTGTCTTAATGTGTGTCACACAACTACAGATGTTTGGGCACTTCACTATCTTGTACGCATTAGCAGCTCAGTTGCTCTATCAGACTGGGGAAAAAACTCAACGCATATTGTTTTTATGTGCAAAACAAAAACACCCAATGTTGTTTCGCTGTCCCAATATTTGCGATTTTCACTTCTTTGTGTCCAATAAACATTTCTAATTAATGGACCAATACAACGCCTTTTTTTATTTTATTTTTTGCAATATCCAATATTAAATTATGCAATATTCTTCACTGTGAATGAGAGAGACAGATAGAGAAGAGGGGGAGGGAGAGAGAGAACAATATGGCGTTTGTAGTGCTTCCTGAAACCTTGATAAAGTGCGAGGCTCTGCATTTCGATACGGCCGTTAATTAGCTCCTTCTCCCTGGCGGGGCCTGCCTGATTGAGCGACTAATGGTTCACTTTAAAGTGCTGAATTGGAGGAGTGTGTGTGTGTGTGTGTGCGTGCACGTGTGTGTGTGTGTGTGTGTGTGTGTGCGTGCGCGCGTGTGTGTGTGTGTGTGTGTGTGTGTACGCGCGCACGTGTTTCAAAGTGCATTGTTTGTCTGTTTATCGTGCGTGTCCGGATGTATACGTGCTGACCAGAGTGTGTGTGTGTGTGTGTGTTTATCCATATGACTATGTAGCGTACAGTACAGTACGGTATGTGTGTACTTACGCGCCGCTGTCAGCATTGTGCAGACGATTGCTTAAGGTTGTTTCTCTGAGGTTTTGGCGCCAGAGGCTCGGCGCTGTACGCCTCGAGTGCAATAATGTTTTGCTTTAATTGCCTGGAATTGGATTAGGGGGGTGGGGGGTGTGGGGACAGTGAGGTGGGGTGGGGGTGGGGTGGTGAAGCCTGGCTCGCCATCCCGTCCGTGATGCCAGATCCTCTGTGATGGTGGCGTCCTGATAAGATTTACAGTCCTTTCTGTACATTGGCTCTGGTGACAGGGCCGCTCCTCCTTGGCTCATTCAGACACAAAAAGGTCCTCTGTAATAGGGAGAGCAAGGCTTCACGCTCAACATCTCTCTCTCTCTCTCTCTCAACCTCTCTCACTTAACCTCTCTCTATCGCTTATTCTCTCCTAACCTGTCTCTCTTAACATCTTTCGTCTTCTCTCGCTATTAACCTTGTTCTCACCCCCGTCATTGCTTGCTCTCTCTCTCTCCCCCTCTCTCTCCTTTCCTCACTTGTCTCTCTTCCATTCCTCCCCGTCACATAATCATTGAAACAGAGAGTCGACCCCCACGCTGACGTCCCCCGGCGGCTGCTCTGGTCTGGGCATTTGGTTTCTGTCCTCCGGGGGTCTTTCTCTTTGTCTCTCTCTCTATCTGTCTATCTCTCTCTCTCTCTCTCTCTCTCTCTCTCTTTGAACTCCTTCTCAAATCTGTTCTTTTTTCATTCATCTCTTCGGTGACAGACATCATCTCCCTCTCCTCCTCCTCACGTATGCCAGGATGTCTTTGTGCCTCCCGTCTCTCTTCTCTGTCATTCATGTTTTACTTTAAATATGACTGACTTTTATGGAGATTTCTCCCTCTCTTTATTCAACACTGTGCTTTACCAATTTGAGAGCATGATTTATTGATTTCATGTTCAGATTTTGTAAGGCTTTTCCTCAAACCCCGCCCCTCGCACTCAAATAGAGCTCAACAGTCACGTCACGTTCCGTGACGTCTCCCGGTCCCGGAAGAGAATTCCCCATACATACATACATACATACATAGACATTTCGAAAAAATCTTTAAGCCTGGGGCCAAGCCAACCAGCAACCTACTGAATTGTGAGGGACCAAAACATTTCACTTGGAGCAAAAACAAAAAATAAAAACCGGTGGGGGAATGGGGGAATCGAAAATATATATATATTTCCCCCTGCTGATGCAGGGATACACTGTGACAGGTTGTAGGGATAAGTTTGGGAAGGGAGAGGGAGGTAGGAGTTTGGACTTTTTCCCCCAACTGAAATTACATTTTTTGTTATTACAGAGAGAGTAAAGTATCGAAAAAAGTATTGTTCAGGAACCGGTATCGAAGTCAAGGTAACGGTATCGTATATGGATAGAATTTGAACAATACCCAGCGCTAGACACAGACACTCCAACTACTCTAACCTTAACCTGAACTACATAGCAACCAAAGAATGTACTTTTTAGTTTTTGTTTGTTTTTTGTAATAGGCCCTAATAATTTGGCATGAAATATTGATAGCTATCTTGATACTGTGACATTATTCAATTTCGTGCACGGGCAGGCACGTGTGTTCACGCTCATGTCCCACACCGATTAAGTTCAGTTTACGTAGTTAGGTGAAGTTCCATGGCAGATCCTAGTTGATCTGCCATGGATCTGGAGAGGCCCTGTCAGTGTCAGGGACCTGCCACGGATCTGTCGGCAATCCAAGGTGGCTCGATGTGTATCATTTCAACAAGCCACGACTTTTATTTATCTGCTACCTCTCACCAAATCCAATTATTTGTTTTCCTTTTGCATCATCAATCATCTTGTGAGACCAGAGCTGTCACGTTTTGTTTTTCAAAAGGTGGATGATCTTACCCTTCAACGCCGGGAGACGAGGACAGAAACTATCCCTCCCCCCTCCCTCTCTCTCTCCCTCTCTCTGTCTGTCTCTCTCGCCCTCTGTCTGTCTCTCTCTCCCTCTCTGTCTGTCTGTCTGTCTCTCTCTCCCTCTCTCTCTCTCTCTCTCTCTCTCTGTCTGTCTCTCTCACTCTGTCTGTCTCTCTCTCTCTCTGTGTCTGTCTCTCTCTCCCTCTCCCCTTGTTTATTTTCTCTTGCCCCTCCTCCTCTCTGTCCAGTAAAGGCCCCAAGGCTGGTCTCTTGGCCTGCCAGGCTGCCAGAAGCCCGAGTGTCCATCAGGGATTCGGCCCGCCAATCACTCAGTCAGTCACTCAGTCAGTCAGCCGGTCAGTCACTCAGTCAGTCAGCCGGTCAGTCAGTCAGCCGGTCAGTCCCCCCCCCCCTCAGTCTGAAGCCAGTGGAGGTAAACAGCGGGGAGAGGGGGGTAGGTGGACAGGGGCATGGAAAAACATTCCCCTTGCAGCCACAGCTCACACAAATGAGTGTATTAGTATTCTGCACAGTGAGGCACTTTCCAGCGTTCTCTAATCGCGCGGGATCGTGCGGCTCCCAACCAGTGCAGAAAATCAATGACATCATAGCCACATAATTGCAGGTTAGGAGCCGAGGCACGAGCCTCCGATGCCTTTGTACATGCTTGTATGTACAGTAGGGGAATGTGGCAGTACGTCCTGTGTGTGTGTGTGTGTGTGTGTGTGTTCAATTACTTGGATGCGTACACCAGCATTTGTTCAACGTGTCGTGTGTGTGTGTGTGTGTGTATAGCAGTTAGAGATCATGGGATTCATCCCCAAGCAGTTAGAGTTGGGGTTATAGCCTGCATGCATGGCTCTCTAGCGTGTATGCATGGCTCTCTAGCGTGTATGCATGGCTCTCTCTAGCGTGTATGCATGGCTCTCTAGCGTGTATGCATGGCTCTCTAGCGTGTATGCATGGCTCTCTAGCGTGTATGCATGGCTCTCTAGCGTGTATGCATGGCTCTCTAGCGTGTATGCATGGCTCTCTAGCGTGTATGCATGGCTCTCTAGCGTGTATGCGTGTAACGCGCGGCGAAGGATGAGCACATTCTCACACGCTCGCTCTCACTGCACCATCTGCACTGCTCAGAGGGGAGGGGAGGGGGAGGGGGAGGGGGGGAGGGGAGAGCACATTCTCAGAGAGCGATAGCGGCGTTAACTGCAATGCTGAGCAGTGACCTGCCACTCCGTTTCCAATTTCAAATTCAAATGCAGAGCTCGTCCATGGGGAACCTCACCTCTCTCTCTCCCTCTCTCTCTCTCTCTCTCTCTCTCTCTCTCTCTCTCCGTGGCTTCCCTCCTTCCCTCCCTCCCCCGTCTCCATCTCATCCCATCCTGCTCTCAATTCGCTGTTTGAATTTCGAAACGCTTTGAAGCCAACGCCAGCCGACTGAACTCCAGGACTCCTTACCTTTTTCTCCTCTCGATATTTCTTCTTACCGTGCCATCAATCCTCCACCTCTTGCTCTCTCTCACTCTCTCTCTCTCTCTCTCTCTCTCTCTCGCTCTCCACCTGGCCTTGCCTATCTCGCTCCAATTCTTTTCTCCTCTCCTCGCCGTATTGTTCTGACTTGAAAAACTTGTTTCTGGACAGGGGTGAAGTAAATCTTTTGTGACCTGGTATTCCCTGCTGGGCCTCTCTCTCTCTCTCTCTCTCCCTCTCTCTCTCTCTCTCTCTCTCCGACTCTTTTAGTTGAGCCTCTCTCGGCCGATGGAGGCACCAAGCTGTAACACGATACAGATGGAACATAGTATAAACACAAAAAAAAGCTCCCCTGAAAGAGAAAGGCCCTCAAATCCCCAGCCTCCCCCCCATCTCTCTGTTCTTTCTTCTTGCACAGCCATGTTTTTGTTTGAGCGTCTTTGTAGTCTCCTCCTCTAGGTTGAGTCAGTGACTAGTGTGCATGTGTGTGTGTGCGTGTGCGTGCGTGTGTGTGTGTGTGTGTGTGATTGGTGTGTGTGCCTGTGTATATGAAGTCTTGTTGTCCTTGTAGTTTGTGTCTCTCAGTACTGTGAAACTTTGTAAGTCTCTGCGCCAAATTCTCGGGCTCAAAACGACGCGTTATTATGCATCCCACAGGGGTTCCAGGCAAGTCCCACTCTACTCTGCCTTTGAACGCCCTACTCTGCCTCTGATTGGCTTACTCTGACGTTCGTACCTAGCCTGATATTCAAACTGCATCGTCAATTCATGAACTCATTGCCTCTTCGTCTGAGATTGCGCTCACTTCAGAGCATTTCTGTGAGGGGGCGGGCTTCGGTCTTCCCTAACCAATCGGCAGGGCAGCCGCAGCAGTCTTGCTAGTCACAAGCACAAGCTAACGTAGCTAGCTAATGCTAGCCAGCTTCTCCACGTTAAGCAGTTAAAGTCGGCCGACTTTGTACTTGTCGTTTGAACGTAAGTCTTATCGTACACTGCAGTAACTAATAAGACGTTTTCTTTAAAACGAAAAGTACAAAGTCGTCCAAAGTTGGCTGCTTAATGTGGAGAAGCTGGCTAGCATTAGCTAGCTACGTTATGTTGTGTAATCTTTATGCCTCTAAGATCACATAATGACGAGGCGATGAGTAAGAGCAGAATATCAGTAACGTGCTTTACTCTTTACCAAAGACGATGGGATTCAAGCAAGAAGGCCCAACTTCAACTCACTTCCTGTCATTTTGTCACGTGGGTTTTGCCCATGGTTTTCCACGGACACGCCCACTTAGGAGACTTTCTGCAGGTCTGAGTCAATGGTTGACCACGCCCATTTAGGAGACTTGCTGCTACCATTTGTTAGAATTGGCCGAGCCTGCGGTGACCCATCTATAGTAATATAATATCTAATGTATGTCTTTACTTTACCTCTGACCAGGAAGTTACATGTCCGTCACATAAACCGGTCCGTGCGGCAACATCAAATCTGCAAGCTAAGGGCCTATTCATGGTCACTGTGGTGAGGCTGGGCGTGACGGGGCGCGAGCCAAATATGACGTCATTGTTAGCGTGTACCTGAAGATGTTTCTAACAGCGCACAGCTCCCAGGGGGCGCTGCGCTTTATAAGAGAGACACGGAGAAAATAAGTAAGTCCACTGAGCCATGTTTTGACCACATGTCTTGTGCTGAAACGCATACGTTGTTGCTTTAAAACAGGAATAAAAACCCTCAAAAGGACATTTTTGAGTGCTGGCTCCTTCTCTACTGCTCTATAGAAACTCTTGTGCCTTGCACCTAAAACTTTTTTATCCGGTGAGTGTGCGGGCTGATAGCTCCCCAGCTATATCTGCCTTGACCACATGTCTTGACCCATGTGGTAAAACATTTGTAACTGTTCATTTTTAGTCATTTCAAGTAAACGTGCTGTTTTGAGAGAGATAAAGCAGCACAAAGGGCTGAGAGTTGAAACACCTATATTCAGTAAAAACAAGTGTGGTGATTCTAATCATGTGCTGATATATGTATGGTTGTTTGAGAGTGAAACCGCAGTACTGCACATACTGTAATTGTGTTTCATTGTCACTTTTCATGGGCCGTTTCTCACAATATCACTGTGCAATGTAACATGATGATCACTTGGCGTGGACCTCAGGCACGATCTGTGGAGGTCTTCCTCACGGTGCCTCGCTTAGTCAGACCCCGACGTCTGTGAATAGTTTCATTATGGTCCGGCCGATGTAGCTTACGCAAATAGCGTAGCACAGAATCAGATGACGTACGACTGTTAACCAGCACCCACAGAGTCTTTGAAAAACTGACTGGAGGAGGGGGGGGGGGCTTTCATTTTGAATGGTAATCTGAAAGTGTCTGTGATAACCTAAAAGTAGCTGCAGTCGGGAAAGAGTTTACCTGTTGCTTGGCAACACTTGATAGCATTAGTGCAATCTTGAGGGAATTGTTTTTGTTGACAGAGACAAATAACAGACAAAACTCATCTGTTGTCGCAAATGTCAACTAATTACTAATATTACTTGATGAATAGCTTTTACAAGTAATTGTAATTTATAAGTAATGTCACACTCAAGGACATGCTACACTGTGGATATCAGCACTGCTGAAGATCACAGCCTGATATCCAGCACAACAGCACTCCCCCTCATATGATATTGCTTAATTAATTCCAATGCAATATTTTTTGGTTGGATTTTTGCATGAATGTTTTATTAGTGTTATTATGGTTATCCGGGAATTGAATTGAGAATTTTAATGGTCTAAATGCTGTTTTAGAGGCTTTTCCACCCTGTCAAGAATTAGAATTGGGTAAACACGGGTATAAGTTCAAGTTAAACTTTATAATTGCAATTTTGTCTTTTTTTATGAAAACAGTTAAAGTTGAAGATGCAGAATATTGACATAAAATATCTCCCGTCGGCAGCTTCAGTATTGGCCTCCAAAAGCGTGTTAGCGGGCTAGCGGCCAAACCCTTGTGTGCACATGTCAATCCTCATACATCAGCATCTGCCAAGGAAGATTTTCAGCAAAAAAAAATAAAGTGAAACTTTTTCCACATTAAACCAAGATCTTGTGCATCCTCTATTGCATATGCATAGTATATTATGTTGCATCTTGTATATCCCTTGGTTTGCGTACCCTTGATCTACAGTACGTAACCTGTCATTTGCATGTTGTCTCCCTGCTGTGTGTGTATATCCGCTGTATGTGTATATAATGTTGTGTTTTGCATGTTGTGTATCCCGTCACGTGTATCTTGTGCGCTGTGTGCTGTGTACAGTATTGTGCATCCCTTGATGCATGTGTGTAGCATTCTGTTTCATGCATATAGCCTGCATGTAGGCTATATCCCCTGTTTCATGTTTTGTGTCCCCTGTTGCATTTGAAATCCCTTAAATTGTGTTTGTGTATTCCCTCGTTGCAATTTGGAATCCCTTAAAGCTTGTGTGGCCCCGTTGCATTGTCACCCTCTTAAAGCGTGTGTGTAGGCCATGCCGCGTGGATTCCTTCTCCCTAAACACTCTATTGGCTTTGTCCATTCCATTCTCCCGCAGCCCGTCTGTGGATCGGGGGCAACAGGGCGAGCGCCTCTCCCTTGTGTTTGGATAATTGTGTTTTTGTATAAGCTGTCCAGCTGCATTACAGTAGCCAGGAGCCGCCCGGTGTCCGCCCCGCTCTCATCACTACCGCTGCCGGGGCTCGACCAAGTTGGCAGCTAACAGCGCGGTGCTGATTCGGCCCATTGTCGCGAGTGGAAATTGCATCAGGTACAGCCAAAAGATCAGAGACATTCTCACCGGTCCCTTGGTTCTGACTCCATATCCAGCAGAGAGAGAAAAAAAACAAGTGAAGCCGGAGTGGAGAAGGAGGAGGAGGCAGTTGGTCGGATGATTAGATCGTGATTGGTTGGGTGTTATGTCTTCTTGCGCTGCTGCACCGATACGACAGATAGGAGAGGCAGGGAGCTGGCAGATGGACAGAGCCAAGACAAGGACAGGCACATATACAAGCAGACAGACATAGAGAAAGACAAGGACAGGCAGATATACAAGCAGACAGACATACTGTAGAAAGACAAAGACAGCCAGATATACAAGCAGACAGACATATAAAGACAAAGACAGGCAGATATACAAGCAGACAGACATAGAAAGACAAAGACAGCCAGATATACAAGCAGACAGACATAGAAAGACAAAGACAGGCACATATACAAGCAGACAGACATAGAAAGACAAAGACAGGCACATATACAAGCAGACAGACATATAAAGACAAAGACAGGCAGATATACAAGCAGACAGACATAGAAAGACAAAGACAGGCACATATACAAGCAGACAGACATATAAAGACAAAGACAGGCACATATACAAGCAGACAGACATAGAAAGACAAAGACAGGCAGATATACAAGCAGACAGACATATAGAAAGACAAAGACAGCCAGATATACAAGCAGACAGACATATAGAAAGACAAAGACAGCCAGATATACAAGCAGACAGACATGTAGAAAGACAATCAGGAAGGTAGATGACAGACAGGCTGAGGTGGCTAGAGAGAGTAGGTGAAAAGGTACTGTAGAAAGAGAGAGAGAGTAGGTGAAAAGGTACTGTAGAAAGAGAGAGAGGAGGTGAAAAGGTACTGTAGAAAGAGAGAGAGAGGAGGTGAAAAGGTACTCTAGAAAGAGAGAGAGAGTAGGTGAAAAGGTACTGTAGAAAGAGAGAGAGAGTAGGTGAAAATGTACTGTAGAAAGAGAGAGAGAGTAGGTGAAAAGGTACTGTAGAAAGAGAGAGAGAGTAGGTGAAAAGGTACTGTAGAAAGAGAGAGAGAGAGTAGGTGAAAAGGTACTGTAGAAAGAGAGAGTAGGTGAAAAGGTACTGTAGAAAGAGAGAGAGGAGGTGAAAAGGTACTGTAGAAAGAGAGAGGAGGTGAAAAGGTACTGTAGAAAGAGAGAGAGAGTAGGTGAAAAGGTACTGTAGAAAGAGAGAGAGAGGAGGTGAAAAGGTACTGTAGAAAGAGAGAGAGAGTAGGTGAAAAGGTACTGTAGAAAGAGAGAGAGAGAGGAGGTGAAAAGGTACTGTAGAGAGACCGGCCGAGTAGCTGTCGTCCAGCCTTGCTTGTGTGAGAGCAAGCTGATACAGGGCTTAGCCCAGGAGGATTTTCTCCCTTTACTTTGGCTTTGTGCTAAGTAGCATAGTGATACAATCAGCCAGTGTAGTGGGCCGCCCTGCTCCTGCGTACATATGGAATTCCATTAACCTTTGTGGCTTTGTTGGCTAAATGTCAGCATGCTGCATGAAATAGAATTGGTCATTGATTCAGACGCAGGACAATTCCCCCACTCAGCTGTAGACACGCTGGATGCACTCAGCAGCCACTTTGAATTTCTCTTTGCCTGGCTCAAGACAGAGTACAACACATAGATCTGTGTGGAGCAGCAGGGCTTCTGGGAAGATGGCTTAACCCATTGATACCTGATGCAGCATTTGTGTGTGTATCCCTTTAAGACCGCGAACCGCGTTAACGCGGTTCGCGGTCTTAAAGGGATACGCACACAAATGAGGGATATACACGCAAATGCTGCATCAGGTATCAATGGGTTAAACCTCTTCTCTACAGCCAGGGAAGAGTTCCGCGCCCACCTAAACACAACTTACACTGATTTTCATTAGCAAAATAGAGTTTATGCACCTGTTTAGCCTAACATCAATTATAAAAAAAAAAAACTGGAGTTCAGTTTACAAAATACTAAGTAATATTGAATGTTCATTTCTATGAAATATGTTTATAGGACATAACAAACGGGTAAACATGATTAAAATGTCTTACAATCTATATATACAATTGATTATGTGGACTTTGTCTCTTGTTTGTTTGTTTGTTTCAAGTTCTGTGTTCGGCCACAGCTATGCCGTTTTACGTGCGATCGGGCTGAAACCTTCAGGGTGGGTAAAGGGCACCCGTGCGGGTGACCTGACGCAGCCGGATTTTTTAATTAGGCTAATTAGCTAATGATGTGATGTCATCAGTGATGATGTCAAAAGTGATGTCATAAGGGCGCACACACACACACACACACACACATGCGTGCTCACACACACACACACATGCGTGCGCGCTCACACACACACACACACACACACACACACACACAAAAGGAGGCATTGTGACAAGACTGATCAGTGATGTCACACACACACAAGGAGGCATTGTGACAAGACTGATCAGTGATGTCATATAGGGGGGCACACACACACACACACACACACACAGATGATGTCATCAGTGATATCAAATGAGACACACGCACACACACACACACACAAGGAGGCATTGTGACATCACTGATGCAATAACATTTAGTGAGCAACGCACACACACACATCGAGCGCAGATGACTAGTATCTATAAAACCCTCTAGTATTCATATCATATAATATGTATATTCGTCTTGCATGTTTGGGGGGGTAAGTAATGCTTTTCTAAAAGTAAAATAATGTCTCTTTATATTGCTTTTTATATTTGCTTTAGGATGATCCCTGACGGGAAGCCCTACTTAACACAGTGTTTTATTATTCTCCATGCCATCACTGGGCATAACACAGCGAGACGCTGTTGTCAATAGAAGTTGACAGGTAATTTCCAGCTCTATTTATTTTTTACTCTTGTCAGATAGAGCGCAGACTATTTGACGTAGCCATTCCCCCGAAAACATAATGAACAGTTTCTCTGCTCAAATGAGATATCCACCATTTTAAAAAGGTGACACATATCCGTATTATGCAATTTATTAGCCCGAAATGAAAACAAATATGGCACATTTTATGTTGTAGCAGAAGAAAGTAACATTTACAGATATCAGCCTGTTTGGAGGCGAGGGGAACTGGGGGGAATAGCGTGATCCTCCCCATGCTACGTCCTGCTGGTGACACTCCTCGCTGTCAAGCAGCTGGCGACTGCACATGTATCGGAGGAAGCATGTGCTAGTCTACAACTACCGGGACAGCAGGGGGAATTGGCCAAGTACGAGAGAAAGCGCGGGTGCGGGGGGAAGGGGGAATCGAGATCGACTCTCTTTCTGTCATCTTCTACCAAGGAAGATTGAAACTGTTACAGACTGGAGATGGAACTACATGCCCCACAGCGTGTTTGGCCTTGGAGGAGGGGCGGAGTGCACCGCTGCAAAGGAAAGGGATGCGCTGGATTTACAACACAAGACAAAACAAGAGCTGTGCACAAACCCTGTTATCTTGTTTTCATACTTGTGGGAAGCCAAAATTGTAATTTAAGGTAAAATGTGATAAATCGCACAGTGCTCAATTGTGGAAGCAGTGTTGATGTTTTGTTTTTTGGGGGGGGAGGGGGCAGGGCTTGAGCAGTAAGAAAGCCGTAGCTGAGCTAGTGATTGGACGTGCAGGGATTACATGGTGTGATGTGGATGTCAATAGGTCAACACACATACTCACTAATGAAGCTTATGACTCACTCATCTGGCTTCTGGCCAGGTACTGCGCTCTCTCTCTCATTAGTACTACTACTACTTCACAATCATCTATGTCTCTCCTTCTTTCTCTCTTTTTTGTTTCGTTCTTTTGTTCCATCTTTCTTTTCTTATCTAGTCCTGTCTTTCTTTTTCTCTCGTACAACTTGCCTTTTCTTTCCTTTCTTTTCTCATCTATTCCCCCTCTCCCACTCATCCTTTGTCTTTCTCCTTGCATCAGAATGGACCCTCCTCCCACCTGGCTTTCTCACTCCGTACTCTCCCCTCTTTGTCTCTGTCAGTGCTCTCAGGTTGCTCGTAACCAAATCTCAGGGTTCTCCATTTTCCTTCCTGCCTAATACCCTCCTAATGCCCCCCCCCCCCCGCACGCACTTTCACACACAATATAACACAATATAACACGCACTCTAGTGGCTCTAGCCTCCGTGCCAACTCCCACATCGCACAGCCTCCAGACTGAAGCCAAGAGAAAAGACGGGGCGGATCTGATCTAAGACCACATACTGCACAGTCCAGATTTCTGCACGCACACTTCGTCATGCGCCTGTCAAAAATAAAAGTGCTGTCGTCTTAATGGCATCCATCCCTGCCAAAGACCTGCTCCTATGACAACTGACAGAAAGAAATGGCACTCTAAAAGGTGTTGCCTAATGGGGTAGGGTTAGGCTATTTCTAAAGGTGAAATCTCTTACAGGCAATGTACTGTAGGCTACACCAGATGCGTTACGGCTGCCTTGCGGATCCGGGCAAAACTGCGACTCTCGCCCATGTTAATTGATGGGCGATACATGCGGTATACGGAAAAATTACGCACCCGTTCTATTTTTGTCGGATCCCGCATACGTCTGGCAGATTACATGAGTGTGGGTCTGTTCGCAGCCGTACCGCATCTGTTCCGGAGGCGGTGTACATTAGCCCTTATCCATCTTCTGTACCTGTCCTGTACATAAGGATTTGGGACATTATGTGTCTCAACCAGATGACAGAGTATAATTATGTTCTTGATATGACACAATAATGTGCAACAGTTGTAGCTGTTTGACCTATAGTCCTTGGAGAGGATTGTATTTGTTGCGTTGTGACCACTCTCGCCGGGCACTTTGCGCCCCCAAAACCCTGCCTTTCACTTCACTCAGGGAGCGCTCAAACACACACCTGCCAGGGTGTCAGACCGGCTGAAATGTGCCCAGCTATTAGTCATGACTCTGTTACATTGTGTGTGTGTGTGTGTGTGTGTGTGTGTGGGCGTGTGTGTGCGCGCGTGCGTGCGTGCGTGCGTGTGTGCGTGCGTGCGTGTGTGTGCGCGTGTGCATGTGTGTTTGCGTGTGTGTGTGCGTGTGTGTGTGTGTGTGTGTGTATATGTGTGTGTGTGTGAGTGTGTTATCCCCTGAGCTTAGTTAGCCTGTGTGAAGGCACGCTTTGAAAGGAAGAAAGACAGTAATGAAGAGTAAAGATAAGAGAGGTAAAAGAGAGGCAGTGAGATACAGGGAGAGAACCAAATTGCCCGCTGAGTTGCGAGCTTTGATGTGCGACACCATTAAAAGTGAACACGACTACCACGTGCCCCAAACATCCAACCCCGAATAACCTGCCCCCTCACAGCATAGCGCTAAACAACATGGCATTTCTTGTTATAGTCGCTATTCCATTCCAAATGTTAGCCACTGCCCCAGCAATACAGTTGTTTTGATGCACCATTGCTGGCCAGCACAACAACAAAAAACAATGTCTATGTGTGTGTGTGTGTGTGTGTGTGTGTGTGTGTGTGCGTGCGTGTGTGTGTGTGTGAGAGAAAACCTGATATATCTGTATAAGATGAGACTTTAGTCTTAAAGGAACACTCCAGTGACATTCATGTGGATTCTCAATCAGTTTTGATGGGTAATGTAGTCTTTTGAAGCAATGAAATCCCCGGTGAGTGCTAGACAGGCAGAGGGCGTGGACCTGTCAATCTGTGACTGAAGACTGCGGTCCACAGATTTTGTCAGATTCACAAATCACAATACATGAAGACAAAGACAGAGAAGATGAGGAGGCTGAAGGGAATGAGGAGAGAGATGATGAAGTGGGTGAAGGACATTGAGTGTGAGGTTGTGGTTGTTCTAAGTTAACTTTAAATGTAAAAAGTAGGATTTTTGTTACAATCTACATGTACATCTTTCAAATGAGCGAACTCTTTTGACCATTATTAAATTTTCACTTTTTTCATTAAATATGGTGTTCTTATTAAATTAATATGCTAATTTAAGTGCATGACAATGAGGCTAGACAAGATTATAATTTAATCTATCAAAACATAGATTTAGACAAGATCATACATATTTCTAAGATTACTAAAAGTGAAACGTATAGCAATTTCCTGATTTTGACCAAATTTCTACATAATTTATGGAAATTATGCTTATGAGGAATGGCTGCATGACTGCACCATGGTAATAGATGCATTTCTGGACATCACAAACATGGATTTAGACTCTTAGACCTCCTCTCTAAGTCAACTAGAAGCAGAATTATAGCCATTTCCTGTTTTTGACAATTAACTCATTCAGTGCCAGCCACTTTTGGAGAACGGATGCTCCCAGTGCCAGAGTTTTCAGAGCGTTTTCAGTGATTTCTCGAGGCCCACAGAATATTGTGTGATATTACTATGTAAACACCGAACACGCACAAGAACGAGCTGGCTCTATTGTATCATCAGCAAAAAAAAGTTTATTGATACCATTTTCCGTTCTTTAGTTATGAGCCGGAGAAGATAGGTTGTTTTCAGCGTTTTCAGGCTTTTCAAATTATTAGCTGAGATAATCCGCCTTTTGTGAAATGCAGCATTTCAAGCACATTCACTGAGTCTGAAGATAATATTTTCTGATGTAGTGACGTAGTTGTTGTGTGATGCCCTGCGTGCACCACCCCCCTCCCCCCCTCCCCCCGTAAACTCCTCCCCACACTGCACACAGCCTCACGCAACCATTATATTTTCGGAGTGCTGCGTTTGTGTGCTGCTGTCGGCTCTCAGCGCCACAGCAGGGAAGAGCCAACCCGGATTGCTGAATGGTTTGGCGTCAGGGGCTGCTTTCCTGTCTGCTAATCGGGTGGAGAAACTATACAGACAGACAGACAGACAGACAGGGACAGAGGGGCTCAGTTGTGAGCGCGGATTGACTCCTGTTCGGAGCCAATGTCAGCTCCCGCGACAGAGCAAATGGCTCTGGGAGCATGCATCGGGTTGTCTTTGATCCACGGCTTTTAGGCTGTTTCTCGGACCTGTCTCTAATCTGGACTGCACCGAGCAAGCACTGTCGCCACCTAATGAGTCCGTAAAATAGGTTATACACCTCCAATAGCTACTATAGTTGTACAGGAGCTGCGGAAGGCTTTGATCGACGTCCCACCGTCAAAAAACGCATTGGACGTCGAAGGACGTCCGTGGCATTCTACGTCACTATTTAATTGGACGTCGAAGGACGTCCATGGCATTCAATGAGTTAATTAGCTCATTATGCTAATTACTCAAATTGCCCAACATGCAACTTTTAGCCACTTACATGGGCAATGAAGCAGCTGTAAAACTATGGGGGAAGAAATTCTTGATGTCACTCAAAGTCAAAAATAACTTTTAATTATCAAGTTGTACATTGTGAGTGGATTTCTCTTAGAGCCCTGTTCTGGAGCTCCCTCTCTCTCGCTGGCTCTGTCCACTAATAACTCTGCTCATGTGAGCAGGAACACGTCAGCAGACACGCTCACGTGACCTTGAGCCGCACATCACAGAAGTCAAACCAGGAAGAAAAAAAAACTTCAAAATGCTGCTGAGCAGCTTGTTTGAATGAAAGGGCGGCCATTTTCTAGACCCTATCCAGTTTCTTTTATACATCCGTCCATGATGTTGTATAATGTGCTCATCTTTTGTTTTCAGTAGCACAATTCTTACTTGACCCGTTGCATCTGGGAACGGTTTGATAACTCATGACAAGATTTCTCCTTGAGATATTCCATTTCTGGTGTTCCTGTAACAAGGGGAGATATTGTTTGATCCGTCTTCTCCTGGAGTAAAAGACCCTTGAGTCTGCCTCTCCTCCCGTCTCATGTCTGTGTAGACTTTCCCCATCTCAATGGGCTGTGAATAAAGCAGAGCCCTTATTTCTGACTTGGAGATTCACCTGCAGACATAGAGAGTGTATTATAGCTCCCCTAAAGCACAGCAGTGTCCTGAGGAGGCAGCGTTAACTCCTCAGGCTCGTGGGAACCCCAGTCATCCCACGGTTCAACGCCTCATCTTCCTTCTACACTTGCAAAGTTAATGTGCTGTAGATGAAATAGATCCCTCCTGGAAGGCTCGAGAAGCGTGCTAAAACCCAGAATAGTGGGTTGTGAATGTACAAGGGAATGTACTGTTATATGTAAAGTTGTCTTGGGGTTACAGTACTGATACAGAGACATCAGTGAAGCCAAGATGACACCAAGACATATGCTGGACACCAGCATCTTTATATATAATACAGTAGTATACATGTACCTGTATTTCAAAGAGGAGAAACTATTCATGATATGAAACATGATGGAAACTTTGGCGCCTTGGACGAACTCCTCCCATTGGTGAAGTTGGAGTACATCCGGGATGGGTGGAGGAATTAGGATGTCCCCCATGGGGAGTTCCTCTGGAGCCTGGACATTGATGGTGATGGGGTGGAGGAGGACGAAGCTAAGCACAGTGACCGGAATGACAGCAGCATATAGCTTAGATCTGAGAGAAGGGCGATAGGGAAAAGGAGGGGGAAGTGACGGCTAACACTGATTGGTTCTCTGGAGAAAGAGGGAAAGTGTTCGCCAGCTCTGATTGGGTAAAGAGATTGAAACTGCAGAATACTTGATGAACCAGTGTCACCCAAATTATTTGTTTACAGTACCGTAGTTCTTAAGATGAAAAGGTGGAAACCCATTTCAATGCAAAGGCTAAAAATGTATTGCTTATAGTACAAAACAGTAAAACCCATAATGAGCTAAATGGAATCCAATGATACAATACAATTGGACAGACGGACCCCATCTTTATTAGTCACAGACACACTAAGGCGCTATGAAATTTGTCCTCTGCGTTTGACCCATCCTGCTCGTCCTCCTCCATGGTTCAGGCCAGGAGTGGTGGGCAACTGCAGTGAAGCGCCCGGGGACCAACTTCTTACAACCGCCGCTGGTCAGACGACGATCTTCTGCATGTTTTTAGTGGGGGTCCATATTGATGTTATGTGGAGGAAACCTCAGGGGAGCATGGTCCCCTGAGGTTTCCTGAACCATGGAGGAGGACGAGCAGGATGGGTCAAACGCAGAGGACAAATTTCATAGCGCCTTAGTGTGTCTGTGACTAATAAAGATGGGGTCCGTCTGTCCAATTGTATTGTATCATTGGATTCCATTTAGCTCATTATGGGTTTTACTGTTTTGTACTATAAGCAATACATTTTTAGCCTTTGCATTGAAATGGGTTTCCACCTTTTCATCTTAGGAACTACGGTACTGTAGTACTGATTGGTTGGGGAGAACATGCAAACTCCACACAGATCAACATGCCTTGTGCTTGTATGTAGGCACCATTTACATAGTGGTTGAAGTAAGATATTTCTACACGATGATGCCGTGTCGGGAGATGAGGAGTGTACTAGTTCAAGAATTGAAACCCATTGGCCCTCTACAAAGGACTGGTCTAGATCTTGTTCCCGAGCAGTTTTTAGGTTATTCAGCGATTGCAGGTTTCTCAATATAATCGCAATATATTTTTTGCATATCGTGTAGTCCTAGTTCCGATACCCAGCCCTAAGAAAAAACAAACTTTTTATCCCCCGTTAGTGCTCATTTTAATGTATTTATCCTGGTTGCTGGTCCACCCTCTGCCAATCTGGGGAGAGCCGAAACTGGCTCCATGCTTCTTCCGAGACATGGGCAGTAGCCAGCCGCTTCTTTTCACCTGACAGGGGAAGCTTCACCGGTAGGACATAGCACGTGGGAGGTTCACGCTATTCCAACCAGTTCCCCTCCCTCTGAACAGGCGCCGCTAACGACCAGAGGAGGCACCACATCAGCGACCAGGATATTGCATGTTTTTGGTGTGGGGTTCCTATATGAAGGAAACCCCCAGGGGGCGTGGGGAGAACATGCAAACTCCACACAGAAAGGCCCTTTTGACGACCCATTTGTGCATTCTGTCCTCTGCCTGCTTGGCTGAAGCTCAGCCGGCCCCGGCCGCCCTCTCAGGCCAATGAGAACAATGCAGAATAGTGTTCCAGCTTGATTTCCTATTACCTCAGAGGAACTCTTTTCTTTGTAGATGGCTGCTATAATGGAGTGTAATGAGAGAATGGAGGTGTTTGCCTAGGAGGAGTGCAGTGCAGCAAGCAGGCCCAATCTCTGCTCTCTAAATGTGTTTGTGTTTGCCAGAGCCAGTTTCCTCTTTCTGTCAGCCCCTAATAGTGTCAACATTCCCTGACACTTCAAGAGATAGCCAGAGTGAGAGGGAGAAGGTGTGTGTGTGTGTGTGTGTGTGCGTGTGTGTGTGTGTGTCTGTAAGATTAAGCGTTTGAGGAAGAGCTTTGGCTCAAAACATCACGCAAAAACTAAATGCAGATCCTTCTTTCAACTTTGCCATCTATTTTTGATCCAGCACCGATCCTACTCTAGTTACTTTTTGGAGGTACTTGTCTTTATGCATCCGCCGGCGGCATTATGGTTTCGGGTTGTCCGTCCGTCCGTCCGTCTGTCCGTCCAAGTCTGGACAGACACGGATGTCGACTGCATACTTGTTGGCGGAGGCATACTGTATATCCGCGGTGCGGTCGTTCTAGTTTTTACTGTTATGTTGTGTGGAAGATTGGCCCAATCCAAATGTCCACAATCCAAACTTGTAGACTGAGCCGTGATGGACTTCAGTCGTACTGTACATACCGTGACGTAGAGACCTAGAGATGTGTCATATCGTATCGTTATTGATAAATCGTTACAGTACATTTCATATTCATAACGTCAAAAAAATCATGTTGTCAGCGAGGTTGAAACGTGTTGCGTTTTGTTGCTCGTGTCTATTTGATTGAAGATGGACACTGTTGGTAAACTTTTTCAGAACACATGTACATTACTTCTGCATTAAATTGTGCTCCTAAATATCCAAGAAGCTCCCTTTTTTCTCTTGATTATTCTACTTTGGCCTGCTGAGCTTTCTTGTCCCACTTTTTTGTTTTTGAACTTAATCAAATATTTTTCAGTATTTTGTCATATCATCAAGAATATTTTTATCGCAGAAATACCCTGAAATATCGTGATCTTATTTTAGTACCATATCGCCCACCGCCCTACCATGACGTGTTCTATGTCATCACATCAGGTCTGCGAGGGCGAGAGACTGCGAGGCTGCTGATACACAGCCCTAAAGACTACAATAATGAAATGCATGTTCTTACCTCTATAGCCTGTACTTCTACATATTTCTGTCATGATCTGGTTGAATATTATTTCTGGCCTATCTACATGATTCAAGTAACGATTTAATAAACTAATTGTTTTGCACATTCATAAATACGTTATTTTTGTTTCTTTGTTCGTCAAGTTGGAAAACTTCAATATTACGTCCATATTGCAATGAATTGTGGGTAATTAAATCAGAGGGAAGTGTGGTGAAGTCTGCACCCCAATCAGACTCTCTGGAAGTCTGCAGAAAATTCGCTTAAGGCCCCTTGTGGACTGGATGGAGTGTGGATTTGGAGCCCTGTCTGTAAGTGCAGTAAAGTCCGTACATTTGGATTGGGCAGTTGTGTGTTTCATCCACAAAATAATCTAGTTAGTGTGTGTGTGTGTGTGTGTGTGTGTGTGTGTGTGTGTGTGTGTGTGCGTCTCAATTTGAAGCGAGTGAAAGAAAGCGTGTGTGTACCAGTGTTTGCAACTCAGTGTGTGTTACAGTACTTAAATTGTTCCGCTCTGACTGTCTCTCTCTAAAGCTGCGTTCACACCGACCTATTAAAGTTTGTTGCTGGCGTCGAGTTTACATACAAAGTCAATGCAAACGAGCGATTGAGCGTATATTCGCCTGGGAGAATAATCGCTGGGCGTCCGAGCGGCAGAGACAGAGCGACAGGGAGAAAATACGCTCGTCGCTCGAGATGAAATATCCCAACTCGAGCGAAAATACGCTGGCATCAGTCGCTCGCTGTTCAATGCTGATTGGCTGCTGTGTGAGAGCGAGTCAAGGATCACTCTGGCTTGGAACAAACCGCTGGTTTATTGTGTGGCAACAAACCGCATTGACAGCCTGACAGCTGACATGAAGTGAAGTCTGTACTACCGGTATGCAGCTCGCATTAGGAGCACGCTGATAGGCTTAGCTTGTAAACAATGACGGTGGCTCGTAGTGGACAAACAGCATAGTCTGGGCACCTTCCACCCCGCTTTTTGTCATGGGGGCGTAAACCCCGGACCCAGAATTAACACCGGATGGCAATGCGCCTAACAACGTCTTTGTTGCCGTTAGCTTGACGCGGTGATGTTACCTAAACTAGAGTCTGATCAAAACAAAGCTAGCGTTACATAAAACAAAACGTTTATGCAATATGGCATCTCCGCCACCACCGCCTGACACACCGGTCAAAACGGTGAAAGAGGATTCTGATACTTGGGTCAAATTGTCAAGTTAACGTGAAAGTTGACGAGCTAGAAACGCTGCCATCCGGTCTAGGGCGGGCTCTAGGCGGGAACCAGTAGGGTGACAAAATCAATTGTGGGCGGGAGCCAGGCTCTTTCTCGCCGAGAAGAGCCTGGTGACGCGAGGTTACAAACAGCATGACATTGCGTAACGTTATATCCCCCACATGTCCGTCATTTCCATAGGTCATTTCGTGTGCCTGTTGATGAGCGATTTAAACAGAGCGACAGAGCGATTCCAAAGGGTTGACTTGAGCGACAGAGCGAAAAATAAATATCTCGGTGTGAACGCCCCTTAAGATCTAAACACGTTTTTAAACCTCCCCCCCCCCTCCACCATCTCTTCCCTGTCCTTGGGTTTCTCTCTCATCCCTGCCTTTCTCTCTCCCCCCCTCCACCACCTCTCTCCCCCCCACCATCTCTCTTCTCTCTCTCTCTCATCCCTGCCTCTCTCTCCCCCCCTCCACCATCTCTCTCCTCTCTCTCTCTCTCTCTCATCCCTGCCTCTCTCTCCTCTCTCTCTCTCTCTCTCTCTCTCTCTCTCATGCCTGCCCCCCCCCCCCCCCCTCCCCGCCCTCCTGAATGGTAATGTGGGGCTTCGCTGGGTGGATCTTTCCTGTCTCGCTCGCCCACATCCAATGCAATTTTCTCTTTTATCAACATTTGATTTCCACAGAGTGAGTCGTTCTCTGCACAGGGAGAGTCACAAGAGAGGCAGAGGGAGCGCCAAAACATTGAGAAATGGTGTTTATCTAACTTCCCCCTCCCCTCGGCCCTATCTGCAATTGCTCTTTATCTCCCTCCTCCTCCTCTCTGTCTCTCTCTCTCTCTCTCTCTCTCTATCGCCATACGTGGCCCTGTTTGATGCCAGACATGGCCATCAGTTTGTATCGTTGTCCCAGAGCGTCGGGCAATTTGGTCCTCCGCATTTTCTCCCTCCTCCTTCTGCTTCTTTTTGGTATTAAGGTCTGTAACACTGCATTATGTAATAACACTACATTATGTAATAACACTACATTATGTAATAACACTGCATTATGTCATAACACTGCATTATGTCATAACACTACATTATGTCATAACACTGCATTATGTAATAACACTACATTATGTCATAACACTGCATTACGTCATAACACTGCACTGCATTATGTCATAACACTATTTGCATTATGTCATAACACTGCATTACATCATAACACTGCACTGCATTATGTCATAACACTGCATTGTGTAATAACAC
>NC_139631.1:877500-915000 GCF_964638095.1 Poromitra crassiceps | reverse complement strand
GCAGGAAACAGCAAATCAGAAAGAAAAAGCATGGTCATTTGACTGATGATGTCACAGCAGCAGCCAAGCTGTGGGCTCGGCCGCTGCATATGTGAGCTGCAGGGCCAGCTCAGCGAGCTGCGGGGCGGGTGATAGCGACCCCACTCAGCGGCCAATCCTAGGAATCGAGCGCGAGATGCCTAGTGTATTAAACTCGGGGTTGCTTTCGTGGTTAACTGGCTTCGAATTGGGTGAAATTCTTGACGTAGAGTATTTTGATTTTTTTACTTAAAGAGCATGGTGCAGGTTGGAGACCACATTGCATTAATATGTGGAAGGGGTATATAGCAATGGGATTTTGGGGGATTTTTTTTCAATCACACATAGCTGCGTTTAGACTAGTTTTTGTAACCAGCAGGGGGCACTGGTCCATTTCATGGAACTACCACTTGTGATGTCACAGGGATGCAAACTAGTCACCTTTAGGTGACAGTCACATTTTTCAGCCCAAAATATGAGGATTTCTGAGTGGTTTTATGTCTGCCCTGGTATCTGTCACCTTTTTTCACTCAGCCCCAGCAGAACATTCTCCTCTTGTGATGTCACTCCTGTTGTTATGTCACACGCCCATTTATAAAATGCCACCTTTTCCTCCATATTTATACCCTGGGGGCCTGTGGGGGGGGGGGGGGATATTTGTCTTTTTGGAGTATTTTCACTGTAATCATGAGCCCAAAATGTAAATTCAGATTTTTTTTTTTTAATCTGCACCATGCTCTTTAAAGAATTACAGCCGATAAATAAATGTATGGATTGCATTTTTCCCCTCCCCTTTCCTCATCCCAGCAAACACCACTCTCCTCACCATGTCATTGGTCTGTTGTGACTGCAAGCTACATAGTTACGTTTGCGTAGCTAATGATTTCAGGTGCTGCCAAAATCACTAATCAAACATGGCAGTTAGCTGTTGTATTATGCTCATGGTGTCACTGTCAACCTGCACAAAGCCCCAGAGGAACATTAGACTCCATTTAGATTCAGCCTTCCTTTGCAGTCCACATTTCCAGACGGACTGAGTTCTTGATTTGACTCTCTGTGGGTTCACCAAGGTCGACACCTGCTGCCAGTCCTTCAGTCAGCTCAAATAAGCAACTACCTGCAAGAAGCCATCACTTTTTTAATTAATCTTAGTAATGTTAGCTTTCTTACTCATGTGGCTGTTTCAATCAGGAGTAGTCTCGCTAGTCAGCCTCTCTTCCTTTCTGTCAGAGAGTCTGGCGTCGCAGGTTTCCATTGTGGGATTGCGAAAAAAATGCTCTGTTTGGGTTAACCAATCAGCCTCGTCTTGGGCGGTGCTTAGCGTTAGTGCCCTTGGAAAATAGTTTCGAGGTGGAACTTGTGCCGAGCAGGCCTTCTTTATTGCACAATCCAAATTTTCTTCAAAACTTGCCATTTTCAGCGTGTAGCAACGAGTTAGCCTGTAGGTTTCTGCCGTTAGCTTTCTACGCTAGCTAGTTAGCGTTCGGCGGGAGCATTACAGCGACACACATGGGAGCGGAAGCCGCTCTGATTGACATATGGTCGGAGCCAATGAACAGAGCGTGACAGAGCTTGCAAGCGGGGGAGCGGATATCCTGCTGCCACCGAAACAGCCGCTCGAATGGGAGAGCAGCTTTAGAGCAGGGGCGGGCTGATCCCTGTTGCCTGTTTCCACAGCGCCAGACTCTCTGACAGAAAGGAAGAGAGGCTGGCTAGCGAGACTAATCAGGAGAGACTACAGACCAGTGAATGAATACAATTATATTTATTACAATAGCAAATGAATGATTCATTACATAAAATATTATGGTGAGAATTAGGTCAGGTCTTTCTGACCCAGTAGCGGACCCTCCCCGTTGTCGCCTGCAAGCTCCACACTCTGTCTTTAGAAATTGGTGAAATTGGGGGCGTCTGGGTAGTGTAGAGAGAGGTGCAAGCACTGGAGACCCGGGTTCAATTCCCAGTAGTTGTACTTCCGGCTTGGTCAGATGTTCCTACAGACACAATGGGCCGTATCTGCGGCTAGGAAGCTGGTGGGGTATGAGTCCTGGTCACTGCACTAGTGCCTCCTCTGGTTGGTCAGGGTGCCTGTTCAGGGGGGGGGAGGGACCTGCAGGGAATAGTGTGATCCTCCCACACACGCTATGTCCCGTCAGTGAAAGTCCTCACTGTCAGGTGAATAGAAGCGGCTGGTGACTGCACATGTATCAGAGGAAGCATGTGCTAGTCTACAACTCTCCCCAGATCGGCAGAGGGGGTGGAGCCACGACCGGGACAGCGAATTGGACAAGTACAATTGGGAAGGAAATGAGAGAGGGGAAAAAAAGAAATGGGTGAAATTGAAAAAGAGTTGTATGGTTTATGTGCCCATGTGTTTGCGTATAATGTGAAGGTGCATCCATTTGTGTTTTATGACTGCCTTCATTTGTGCATTCACTATGAAGCTGTGCATACACTATCTGCCGGTTTGTGTGCGAATGTGACCTTTGCCAGTCCACCGGGGACACCAGAGAGCAGAGCAGCCACGCGGGCATCCATCTCCCGCTCCCGATGAAGAAGCTTATTGACCGCATATAAATATCTCGCGCGTCCTCGCTACACGGATCTCTCTCCAACCTGCTCCGGAGCGGGAAGCACTCGTGACCCCGGCACACGGCCCCACAGCAGAGATGAGCCGGAGGAGGATGAGTAGGAGGAGTTCGTCCAAAGGTTGTGTTTGGGGCGGGCGGATGAACTCCGTCACCCCTGGATACCGCGCGGCCCAGCGGCATGCCAGCAACAAGTAATCTGATTGGCACGTACTGTAAGGTTCACCCAGCACTATCTCTCCCCTCCCTTCCTCACTACCTGTCTCCATCCATCTTGCTCCAACCTTTTCTGCCCCCTCCACATCGGACCCGTTCCATTAGTCCACTTCCCCTCAGACCCTCGCTATGACGTCACTGCACACAGTGCGTTGCCCGGAGGCCACTTGGAGAGCTGAGGGAAAGCAGGTGGTTGGAATGTACCTGCCCTTCTACACTTGCAGTCCAAACTATCATGTGCAACGATGTACAACACAGCATAATTCACTAACATGGATAGTTCTAAAGGCAAATAACGTTTTATTTTATTTATTATATTCATTGTATTTTAATGCAATGGTAAGATTCTAGTGAACTTCCATAGCTTGACGAACACTGAAGGGGCATCTCGCGAAGTTCACTGGAGTTTTCCAGAGAGTTGGAATGACACTTGTCCTGACAGCGAGGGGTGGTTCTCCTGAGGGGAAGTCAAGTCAACAAGGGCAGGTTGAACGACGAATGAAACGCAGCACATGATCTCCTTCCATCCCTCCTAACTCCTTGCTACCTTCCCTACCTCTGTGTATCTCTCCATGCTTCCCTGCCTCCTCCCTCCGTTACTCACTCCCCCACACACACACACACACCCCCACACACACACACACACACACACACACACACACCATCCGTCACTTTTTGCCTTCCTGTCTTTGTCGGAGTCTGAGCTTCCAGGAATTCATTTGGAGGAAGTGTTGCTTTCCTACCCTGATAACACCTGTGACTGTGCGTACCCTGTGCTGTTTCACTCTAACCCACATGTGATAGTGTGCGTACCCTGTGCTGTTTCACTCTAACCCACATGTGATAGTGTGCGTACCCTGTGCTGTTTCACTCCAACCCACATGTGATAGTGTGCGTACCCTGTGCTGTTTCACTCTAACCCACATGTGATAGTGTGTGTACCCTGTGCTGTTTCACTCTAACCCACATGTGATAGTGTGCGTACCCTGTGCTGTTTCACTCTAACCCACATGTGATAGTGTGCGTACCCTGTGCTGTTTCACTCTAACCCACATGTGATAGTGTGCGTACCCTGTGCTGTTTCACTCTAACCCACATGTGATAGTGTGCGTACCCTGTGCTGTTTCACGCTAACCCACATGTGATAGTGTGCGTACCCTGTGCTGTTTCACTCTAACCCACATGTGATAGGCTGCGTAGTACACATTCAATGTCAAGTGGTGTTGGGGAACAAAAAGCGATCATATTTAGAGAGAGAAAAGTTTTTGAATAATATTCGTTTTTATATTTTTCCTTATTTTTGATGTTCTCATTTCCTCCTGTATATACTAAAAATCTAAGAATAAATCATGGAAATAAGTGAAACGTTAAAATAAATCTGCTCAGTAGGCACTAATTGCATTTCTTATTTTGTTATATTATATTCTTCAAAAGGTGGGTTATCATTCATTCATGGCATCTGCTGTGGTTTTCTCTTCCAGTTTTCTAAGCAAAATGTTGTAGTTGGGTAAAGGGGGTAACCTGACGCTGTCATCCCCACCTGGCAGCGTCAGGTTATAAAGGGGGTACATGGATTCGGAAATAAGGGAAAGGGGGTACTGAAGCCAAAAAAGTTTGAGAACCACTGCTGTACAGTATTGTAAAGGTGGTCGTTTGTGATCGTAATAAAGACGGGTTTGTCCGTTGTCGTCTCGTTTCGTATACAGACCTAGCGATACCGCGATAATACTAAACTGTGATCATTTTGGTCACTATAATCGTGATGTGAAATTTTCATACCGTTTCATCTCTACCCTCCACGACATCTACAGCTTCCAAAATGCATCCATTTTAAAACATACAGTAACTGACTAAAAATTCCTTAATTGCTGTTGTCACGGCCCAGATGCACTCAGACGGTTCCGTCAAAATGTCATCATTATTTTGTAAGCAAAGGTCTTAAGATACTTGCGCTAATTAACTTTAATGATGCTCCATAATGGGGTTTCATATTGTCAGAGTAGGTGTCATATTATTTTCCTAATGGTGGCGAATCTCCGTTTTTCTGAATGAAACTATGCACAATGTGAAAATAGGGTGGGCACACACACACACAGAGATACAATACCCACATGTCCTTATTCTCATCATCTCGCTGTCGACTGAGATTCCTGTAGGGCATTTAGATGGTTTCTAAATATTGGAATGTGATCCTCCCCAGACATGATTGTAATCGTCGCTGTAAAGAGCTTAGCTAAGCTCCTTTTAACACATTAGTAGCAGCAGTGCTGCTCGCTGAGAGGAGCAGCACTGCACACACCCACTCCCTTCCATCCCATCCAATTCCCCCGTCAGACGCCACACTGCCAAATCTGAACACGTAGAATTCCATCTCATCTAAGTCTTTAACGTCTTCACTTTCTTCAGATATGGGGAAAGTCTGCAAATGAGCTGAGGAAATGCTACTTTGACTTTTTAATGTTATTCAGCAAGTCTCAAAACAAGGCATCACATAAGGAGAATCATCTCCCTTTAGACGTGATGAAATGTCTTGGTGATGGGAGTGAACTTTGGCTGACTTTCCTTCATTCTCAGCTTGTGTTTGTTTGTAGGGCATGTGGCATATTATCTACAGAGGATTACATTTTGAAATCACAAGGCAGCATCCTAACCCAAATATGAAGATTAATCTGTTGGCCCAGTCTAAACCTTCTGCCAAACACACGTAGGTGAAAGGGTCCAATGTGCTCTTTTCTCCAAACACCTTTACTGAGCCAAAACAACAACAATAGCGCTGGGTCACACACACACTGTCTCATAATGAAAAGTAGCATGAAACATATAGTATATGTTCCATCTGAAAAATAGATGGCCCTGTGCTCGTATTACATTTATTACAAACATATCTTGGGTGTACAATAAAAGTAGCCATGGTTTCATGGTAATAGAACTGTTAATTGGAACACTTGTGTCAACATGTCTCAGTATTGGTATACATACTGTAGCAAGCAAAATGTCCAATTAAAACAAGAAAATGTGTGTGTGTGTGTGTGTGTGTGTGTGTGTGTGTGTGTGTGTGTGTGTGTGTGTGTGTGCGCGCGCGCGCGCGCGCGCGTGCGTGAAAGAATCTGTCATACAATTCAACCACTTTCAGTGGCTTAAAATAGGGCAGATTATGTACCGTTTGTTTTTTCAAAATTATGTCAACTGTAATAAAATCGACAAATGTTCAGGCGTATTGTCACAAGTAAAATGATCTCACTGCACTGACTTGTTTTCTTCTTACTGTAAATACAACGCCATAGAGAGCCAAAGTGGAACGTCACTTCCTGCTTCAGCACTGTACCAGAGATTTTCCTCCGCCATTTATTTTCCCATAGACATTTCGTAAAATGCTTATCAAAATTGTTTTACTTGTTCAAACCAAACGGTTCAGATATATTTAGAAACAGCCAGGAGAGACCGCATAACATTTAACTCGGACCAAAATGTAAAAAAAAAAAATGCGGGTTTAAAGAAAATGTTTTTTTCAATGTTGTTTGTTTTGGTCCGAGTGAAATGTTCTATGTTTCTATGGAAATGTCTATGGGAAAATAAATTGTGGAAGAAAATCTCTGGTACAGTGCTGAAGCAGGAAGTGATTTTTCCTCTCTATTAACCCATTGATACCTGATGCAGCATTTGCGTGTATATCCCTCATTTGTGTGCGTATCCCTTTAAGACCGCGAACCGCGTTAACGCGGTTCGCGGTCTTAAAGGGATACACACACAAATGCTGCATCAGGTATCAATGGGTTAAGACTTGAAGACCCAACATGAGGGGAAATGACTCGTGAGGGCGGCTGTTTTTAATGCTGTTATCAAACGGAGACCTTGGCAGTGGCACGGCGCGGCACGGCCTTGGCTGTGGTGAGCGTGGGGGATGTGATCTTCAGTAGGATATCCCGCGTCACAGGTCGTCCACTGCAGCAGGATATCCTCTCCTCGCTCACTCGCTCTTTCCCTCACTGCCAACATGTCCTTGGCTTTTGTACAAGGTTTTTTTCCAGGGTTAAAAATCTCCTCCTAGATAATAGAGATACCGGTAATTGAACTTCTTTTTCAATGCAGTTCCAATTGTCTCAAGCGACAAGCTTGCCTGGATCCAGCCCTTTGAATCCACCCACTCATAGTTGAGCGTAACGAGTTGACAATGCAGTCTGAAATCAGGCTAGCGACAAGTAGCAATATAAGGCAGATTGCTCCACTTCAAGGTAATGGCATCACTCAGAAGTCCCTTCAGTTGCATTGGAAACAAGTAAAATTGTCTCACTTTGCCCAATTAGTAGATTTTTCCAAATTGGTTTACAAACATCAGATTTCTTAACTGATTTATAGATTAAATTACTTGCTGAGATGTTTTTTTGTTCGTGTTATTTTTTTTGCATGCCTCGCACTGAAAGAGGGAAGACAATGTTCCCAGTCCCATCCGGACCATGAGGGCAAAGCCTTGAGAAGTGGAAAGTGCTGACTAAGTGCATTGTGTGTGTATACAGTATATATGCAGTATATACAGATACAGTACAGTGTGCCTCTCCTTATATTGCCCTCAAACCACCAGCCTGTGGATGACATGGTGCTACTCTACGTGAACGCTAATAACTGGCACCCGTCTCCAGGCTGTATTTCCATGGAGAGTTTAGGCGCACGCACGCACACACAAACAAACAAACAAACATACCCGGTAGCCGTAACTCGCCCTGTCTCCCTCCTCAAACACACTCCCCCACACTGCTACCGCTTCGCCCGCTGGTATAATAACTCTTATTGCCGTGAAATATGGGGCCTCCATTCATACCTGCCCTCAGCGGGAAACAGAAAGGGCTAGAAAGGAGGTATTAAATATTGAAGTGCAGACCATTAGGACTTTCCTCTCAGCGCTCTGACGTGGTCATTACTCTCCACTGACAGACCGTAAGCCGGTCCCTCTCCCTCGCCCGATGCCTTTCCTGAAAACCCGCCCGTGACGACATCGTTTTCTGTAATGAGCTCTCAGCCTCGACCAGAGCGGCTCTTTCCACGTAGCAGCAGCTACTCCACCTCGGGAGAAGGAGATATTATGAATGCTTCAGTCTGACCAAGAGAGTACTACAATGTCCTCCTCGAGTAGGAGGACACAGAGAATGCATGGAGAATTACTGGCCAAAACTCTTGACGTGTGGCTTCATGGAAAACATTGTTTTCTAACAAGCGTTGCCCTCTGTGAATGTCTGTCATTCGTAAGTGCAATTGTGGCATTACCCGATGTGGTGGCCGTGTGGCGCTGTATCGTAATCAGCGCAGTGCACGGGAAAAGGCGCTGCCAAAACTGCCAAAGAGAAAAGAGAGAGCTGCAAGAGTCAAGTAAAACCTCCTGCAGCTCAGCAGACGGTCGGGTCTGTTGAGTGTTGATTTCACGCTACGTTGTTACGTAGTTGGGGAGATGCTGGAAAGTAAATAAACAACGTCCCCATATTTTACTCTCCATGACAACAAGCTTATCATACTCATTTGCGAACTAGCTAACCACGTAGCTACTTTACCTTGTCAGCTCAGTGGAAGCTACTGTAATGTGAGCATGTATTCACAGCAAACTGTTTTATTCAGGACTCGCAGTTTGGTAACATTTATTTTTGTGACCATTAACATTAAAGATGTCATGTTTTTGATAAGCATGAACAATGTTTCTGATTGGGGGTCAATTCCATTGAAATAATGGTTTGGATTTCGGAACAAAGCAGCATGAATCTCATAGCTAGATACAGTAGAGTGATGTTAGAGAGAATAGCTGCTTTAGGAGAGAGCAGTGGTGGAATCTGTAGCTAAGTGCTTAGAGGTACCTGTAGCCTAACCTAGCGATGTAGCTTGATTCTCAGGATCACGATCACTTGAGAATCTTGCTATGCTGCCAGATATGTGTTTGAATCCAAACCACCAGGGTGTCGGACCAATCGTCATTGAGGCAGCTACGTGCGGGATTTAGCTGTGACGAGCAAGCATCACCTGCTAGGTATTTTTTGCCAGGTATTTTCTGAACCTGCCCTTTTCCAAACAGCTTGATGAGGTCCCAGATGGTTCTGGGTAGCACCATCTGGCGCGTCAGGTTACTTGTAGCCTACTTTACTTGTACGTATTTCCCAGTGGCCAAGCCCATCCCCTTTCCCAGGAAGGTGCGGAAGTCTTTGTTTAAGCTGTAATTCCTCGAATGGCCACTTGGGGGAGGGGGCAGTAGGCAGATCTCCCCATGTTAAAATGCCCGTCTTTGTAACAGGATTAAACATCTTTCCAGTTAGGGGTGAAACATGGTTTTGGTCTATATAGCTAATTTCACCCGGCTTTTCATAACAACTGTAGGGGGGTACATTTTTATATAACTTGCCCGTTTGTAGTAAAATAGATAGGGGTGATTGACAGATCGCCTGTCCAGTGATCACACAGCTTGCCGATCATGGACCAATAGCAGGCGGAGCTGCGGCTCTGGAAAACTCACGTGAGGTGTAGAAACCCATTCCCTCCCACTCAGCTGACGAAAAATCAACATGGTGACGGCCAACGTTTGAACTCCGCCAGGTAGAAGAAATTTAATGGGATAGCTATGTCCATATTATTTATGTCTGGTATTTCCATGGCATTTTCTGCAACATACTTCGACTCCACTATATTTCAGATGGAAATATTGTACGTTTTACCCCACTGCATTTTCACTATAGTTTCAGATCAATATTTTAACTAGGCTATTTAAAATATATGATCAGTTAAAATTAACTGTTACCTCACATAAAAAATGAATGCCCATCTTAAATAAAATGTTCTTTCCTCTATCACCTACTACAGATGGCTGCTTCTTTATTTAAATGGTCAGTAATTGACCGATAACTTGAATAAAGTTATTTGTTTAAGAAAGCAGCCTTCTGAGTACCTTTGCATCGGTATCACAACGGTCCCAAAAATCCCATATCGGTGGGGCTCTAGTCCCACCTCTGCCTCATTTTGAGCCAGGAAACCCCCTGGGACAGCACACTGTAGAGCCTGATGTCAACTGCCTCTGAAAACTCCTGGGACAGCACACTATAGAGCCTGATGTCAACTGCCTCTGAAAACTCCTGGGACAGCACAGTGAGCACACTGTAGAGCGCAATGTCCACTACCTTTGAAAACCCCTGGGACAGCACACTGTAGAGCCCAATGTCCACTACCTTTGGAAACCCCTGGGACAGCACACTGTAGAGCCTGATGTCCACTACCTTTGAAAACCCCTGGGACAGTGCACTGTAGAGCTCAATGTCCACTGCCTCTGAAAACCCCTGGGACAGCACACTATAGAGCCTGATGTCCACTACCTTTGAAAACCCCTGGGACAGCGCACTGTAGAGCTCAATGTCCACTGCCTCTGAAAACCCCTGGGACAGCACACTATAGAGCCTGATGTCAACTGCCTCTGAAAACTCCTGGGACAGCACAGTGAGCACACTGTAGAGCCCAATGTCCACTACCTTTGAAAACCCCTCGGACAGCACACTGTAGAGCCTGATGTCCACTGCCTCTGAAAACCCCTCGGACAGCACACTGTAGAGCCTGATGTCCACTGCCTCTGAAAACCCCTGGGACAGCACACTGTAGAGCCTGATGTCCACTGCCTCTGAAAACCCCTGGGACAGCACACTATAGAGCCTGATGTCCACTGCCTCTGAAAACCCCTGGGACAGCGCACTGTAGAGCCTGATGTCCACTACCTTTGAAAACCCCTGGGACAGCACACTGTAGAGCCTGATGTCCACTAGGGCTGTCACTTTTTCCCAAAATAAAATTCGAACGAACTTTAATTGCCCGAAATTCGTTCGAATATATTCGAAGTTTTTTGGTTAATTAAATTTATTTTTTTTTTTTTTTTTTTTTTTTTTTTTTTTTCAGTCCAGCAGCCTGTTGCACCAGCTGAACGTAAGTTCTGTCTTAAGTTAGGGTGTAAAGTCCACACTAACTGCTACGTTCAAACTAGTTAGTTTGACACTAAAGTTGTGTCTTTGTTTGGTTGCACCACGGAGACGTAAGGTACATCTTAACTAGTAGACCCTAAAGTCCATACTAACCAAAATAGTGTCGCAGACAATGACGTGTACAGTATCTGTGACCAATCAGTGAAAAGCACGGTGGAAACGGTGTTTATTTACGGTTGTTTAAGTGGAGTGAAAACAGTACATGTTGCCCACCGCAAATTAGTGCTTTCATATTTCATCAACACTAATCAAATGAGAACGTTATTGAGTAACGTTCGTTTAGGTTCATATTACTGTTAACGTTTATCTGTGAGCTCTTCATCAGTATTGTAGGCTATACCACCATCCTGCCTCACTAAATTGTTGCGGTTATTTTAATTTGTATGCAGTGCTGCAGCTTGTGGGAAACAAAAGCGTGAGTCATAAATATCAAAGGGTGTAATTTATCACGGAGAGCGCGTTGCGGACGCAAAACAACGATGCGCCACGGTGCCAAGTTGCAATCCGTGCCAACTGCTATTTTATGGAGGACTTTACACCTAGTAAGACGTAGGTGTAAATTTTAAGTTCTAACTTATGCCTACGTTGTAACTATTTCACTTGGTGCAACCCAAATATTTTTAGTAGTGCGTAAACTCGGACTTAGTGAGACTTTACGTTCAAACTAGCTTACGTTTCAACTTACGCACAGCTGGTGCAACCCACTGCAGGCCACCGGGCATCAGCCCGACGTGTTAGCTTGGACGCTCACAGTCACAACACTGCCTCACAAACTTGGCTGCATCCAACTCGAGACAACTTTTCAGACCCTGGAGACAATCTTTCTCAGAAGAGACTAACGCGACAAATCTGGAGACTTTTTCTGACATGGGATTAACATTACCACCAAGCAGCAGTTGGTTAATTTTGGTTCATAAAAAAAAAAAAAAAAAAAAAAAATTAATAATAAAAAAAATTAAAAAATTCGAACATTCAAATTACATTTCGAAAACGAACCCCCTCCCCCACATTCGAAGTTGCATTCGAATTTCGAATGAAAAGTGACAGCCCTAATGTCCACTGCCTTTGAAAACCCCTGGGACAGCACACTGTAGAGCCTGATGTCCACTGCATCTGAAAACCCCTGGGACAGCACACTGTAGAGCCCAATGTCCACTACCTTTGGAAACCCCTGGGACAGCACACTGTAGAGCTCAATGTCCACTGCCTCGGAAAACCCCTGGGACAGCACACTGTATAGTCCAATGTCCACTACCTTTGAGAAGCCCTGGGACAGCACACTGTAGAGCTCAATGTCCACTGCATCTGAAAACCCCTGGGACAGCACACTGTAGAGTCCAATGTCCACTACCTTTGAGAAGCCCTGGGACAGCACACTGTAGAGCCCAATGTCCACTGCCTCTGAAAACCCCTGGGACAGCACACTATAGAGCCTGACGTCCACTGCCTCTGAAAACCCCTGGGACAGCACACTGTAGAGCCTGATGTCCACTGCCTCTGAAAACCCCTGGGACAGCACACTATAGAGCCTGATGTCCACTGCCTCTGAAAACCCCTGGGACAGCACACTGTAGAGCCTGATGTTGACTGCCTCTGAAAACCCCTGGGACAGCACACTGTAGAGCCTGATGTCCACTGCCTCTGAAAACCCCTGGGACAGCACACTATAGAGCCTGATGTCCACTGCCTCTGAAAACCCCTGGGACAGCACACTATAGAGCCTGATGTCCACTGCCTCTGAAAACCCCTGGGACAGCACACTATAGAGCCTGATGTCCACTGCCTCTGAAAACCCCTGGGACAGCACACTGTAGAGCCTGATGTCCACTGCCTCTGAAAACCCCTGGGACAGCACACTGTAGAGCCTGATGTCCACTGCCTCTGAAAACCCCTGGGACAGCACACTGTAGAGCCTGATGTCCACTGCCTCTGAAAACCCCTGGGACAGCACAATGTCCAGTGCCTCTGAAAACCCCTGGGACAGCATACTGTAGAGCCTGATGTCCAGTGCCTCTGTCCTGTCAAGTTGGGTCAGGGATGGCATGTCCACAGCAGAGCACAGTCACACTTCCGTTTGTTTGAGGTGTTTTTCCTCTGCGTTAGCGCCGAGCCAAGCACCAGCAGGAGTGCAGATTTCTATTAAAAAATTGTAAGTGGTCTCATTCCTCACTTTCACAGTTTCTGTTTCAATTTGTGGCTTCAATCAGGAACCTTAACTCTTGGCACAATAAAGATATTACTTTATGAATTCATTAAATGTCCCATATCATGGAAAACGGGACATATGGAAAAGCCTCTAAGCGAGCTGTTGGGATTTCCATAACTTTGTGGCATCACAAAGGTTCGCTCATGATCATTTCGCGCAAGACAATTTGTATGTTGGATAAATACAACAACAAACAGGCAGAAGATCATTGTTCCCAACTGGAGAAGCAGAGGAGGGGTGGCCTTGCTTGGTGTTGTCCTTGTAAAAAGGATGTGTTGTGTCATATATTATTTTGTGGTTTTCCACTTCAATTATGAACTTTTCCTCATACATGTTTGTCCTCTGGCTTGATATTGAATGCTGTAAACACCTCTGCCCTGTTGATTTCATGCCTGGCTCCGCCCAACTTGCTGCGGCTTTGCTCCGTCATCCGTGAAAAATAGAAGCCTTGCGTATCTTTTTCGGAGAGCTCCGGATCATCGGAGCTGGGACGGAGTGGACACGCAACGCAGCGGAGTAGGTGGGAGTTGACACAATGATTAGAGTGGAAACGTATCGGCTCAGACGGACCGAACACGGACCTAGTGGAATGTAGGCGTAACAAAGTGTTTTTTCAAAGCGGTTGTCATTGTTTATTACCAGAGTTTTCCCTGTAGCTGCCTGTCCTGCCAGGCCACCGTGTCTCACGTTTCACTCTTTAAGCCAATGGCCAATTAGCCAATCAGAACAGCGGGGTCGTTGATATTATTATTATTATTATTAATAATAATAATAATAATGATAATAATACATTTTTTATAATTTATAATACAGTATATAGACTGCACTTTTGACTAAATTCACACATTTTAAAACTATGAAACCTTCCGTTACTTCTTCTCTCACTCACAATGTCAATCCGATGTCTAGTTCAAGATTCAAGATTCAAGATTTTTATTGTCACTCCATGGTACAAGTATCACGTGTGAAATTCCTGTGCTGAGGACTCCGTTTACAACATAGTACAAATATAACAGGGCATTTGAGTGCAAAAACAACAAGAGACACAACAAGCAATAAGGCAGTATAGTGATACACTGGATATTTACAAAGCGAATAGACGCAACGAAATTATAAAAAAACGAAATTACTCTAAGAAAAAAGCTTATATCCTATGAAGTTTACGGAGCTCTCTAGCTGGTCGCCTTCTCTCTCCCGGCGCCCACTCACTCAATTTTTGAGATATGAATGTTTGCTTGACACTAGTGTACCACTCTATTTCCAATTGTGCAGCAAATAGAGGGCATGGAATTGGTCCTCAAGATGGCGGCCACGCAACAAAATCATTCCGTGACTGCAGGCCATGAATAGAGCTGCTGGCCACAGCCTATAGCCCAGCAACAAGTCCTGGATATAAACAGCAAAGGTATCTCCAACGCACCCGAGGCACCATGCACCCACCCAGCGCACACACACATCGCCCGTGATTGGTTAAAGCATTACGCTACAGTCAAAACTATTTAGTACATTTTAGACATACAATACAATACAATACTATACTGTATTTATTGTTTTTATTTATTTATTTACTCTTAGAATTTCTGTGATCAAAAAATCTCCGGGAATATTTTTTTCCATCCCGGAGACTGAAGTACCGGAGTCTCCCTATAGGTGTGCCAAAGAAGACAGCAGTTATTTCTGTGGAAATGGTTAGGAACCGGTCCAGGCTTAGGGAGGGATTTGGGTAGCCAGTCCTCATCTGTAGCTGCGTCACGATCGTACCAGTGATAGATAGTCGCAATTAAGTCAATAAGTAAGCCATTTTCTTTTTCGCCTCTTTGAGAGTAGGACTTTAAGGGGAGACATTTTCAACAAGGCAAAACCCTTTCCAACTGAGCGGGAACAATATTTGTTTAGTCTCCCACCTCCCACAAACATATACTTAGATGTAGACCTTTTGGTTTGAAAAGCCTCGGAATTCATCCGCAGGGAGGTTTTGTCATTTTTCTTTGCTTCCTGGGTCACCAGGAAGCAGCTCATCCATTCACGTTCTTTCACGGAGGCACTGCTGGGTGAACGCCTGAATATAATAAGCAGGTAATGAGAGGGAAATGGAGACAGTGGAGAGGAGATAGATTAGGGAGAGAGGCAGAGAAAGAGAATGATATGCAGAATTAGAGATGCAGGGGGGCAAACGGGAGCAGAACCAGCCGAAGAGAACGACACCTAGAGCACTTTTGGTGGCTGGCTGTGGGTCTCCGGGTCGAGCTTGTTACTACACAGAGCCCGGCCCGGCCCGTATCCCTGCAACGCAGACGGCACCGCGAGCCAAGCGGGCTTTTTATTCATGCAAAAAAAGCCAGCGCGAAAAAAGTGCTAAGCCTCCAGGCTGTGCACGCTGTTGCTCAATTATTCATCACGCACAGAAATGTATCCTGATTGAAGTTGCTTTGAACTTAGGGCATCGTTTTTCACAGCTGTTTTTCTCCCTCTCTCTCTCTCTCTCTCTCTCTCCCTCTCTCTCTCTCTATCTCTCTCTCCCTCTCTCTCTCTCTCTCCTCTCTCTCTCAGCCTACGATTGTAATGTGCTGCATCTCACCACCCTCCTCCCCAAAGGGCCTACGACTGGTAATTTATAGCACTTTCAATTATTTATAACGCAACGCCTATTCACGCTAAATTAAACCTTCATAATGCCTTAATAGCCAGGGAGCTGATAGCCCACTGTTTGTGCATAACATTAGCATTTTCGATAACGCCGCGAAATGCGGTTTCCCGGCCATTGACGTATTATGAAGTGAACGGGAGATTAGAATGCGATTTGATCTGTTGCAGTGCGGTTAGCTGCGTCGATATGATATGTCATATTTTCTGTCCTGCACCGTGGTTAAGTATTCCCCCAACAGAGAGGACGGCGTGAATAATTTGTCTTTGTCAAAGAGGACACACGGGGGACGCGCACGCACGCACGCACGCACGCACACACACACACACACACACACTCACACACACACACACACACACACACACACACAGAAACGTGCGCCTTAATACCACTCGCCATCTCTAGTATCGCCACTCTTTATCCTTTATAAGTGTGTCAGGGGAAGACTGTATTTATCATTTGCAGAGCGTCTCATATCTCGCTTTCTCTCTCTCTCTCTCTCTCAAGCACACGCAAACACACACACACACACACACACACACACACACACACACACTCACACACACACATTTGACACACACCTCTGTAGCTGAAGTAGGGCCAAGATATATAGGTTGGAAGCTGGCATTAGCTTAATGTGCAGCGTTGTAACATGTATTTATTCAGTTCTCATTTCTTTCACCACACTCACTTTCCCCTGTACATTTCCGCTTGCCTTGGGGGAATCTGAGCCCACTTTACCCAAACACAGACACACACACACACACACACACAGACAGACACACACACACACACACACACACACACACACATAGACACACAGACAGACACACACACACACACACACACACACACACACACACGCAGACACTGACACCGTGCCGGTCTGAGTGTCAAGCTGCATCTCTGTGGAACATGACGCCAGTGTCAAACCTTCCTCTCTCTCTCTCTCTCTCTCTCTCTCTCTCTCTCTCTCTCTCTCTCTGACCCCGATTCTCTCTCTTTTTCCCCTCCATTTCTCTCAGTCTTTCCAGAGGGAGGGCTTTGCGGCCAGTTTAGCGGGCCGTCTCTTATTTCGGTGTCGAATGAAATCCCTGGCAAAATCCCGGCACGCTGTCCCCAGTGGTGGAATAAAGAGCGTCATGTCATTCGGAGGCGAGTGACATAGAATCCTCCATCGGGCGAGCGAACGTGAGGCCTCCAATTAAAAGGGCGTTACGTGGCAGCCTGGCAGGGGGGGATATAGCTCGTTTTGGGAGGTTCACACACTCACGGGCTGCGGCCGGGCTTCCCTTTCCCCCCCTCCCTTCCTCCGGTGTGCTCGTCTGGTGTTGGACTTCTAACGTAACCCGATGATGACCAAACGCCCTCACAAAGATAGAAAGGGGGTTGTGGAGAGGCATTCTGGGAAATGTAGGAAATCACTATCCAATGGTGGATTTGTCATGTAAAGGTTAGTTTAGGGTTAGGATGGCTGGCAGACATGGATCAGTGTGCAGCCGAGGACAGGTCATCTACGGGTCACCATGCTGAAAGACGGCAATTAAAGTAACTCCACACAACTGGGCGCACCGGGCGACAAACTACTACGCACGTTCAAACCAGATGCACACAGTTGACTCTGAGCCTCGCGGTGCTACGTAACAGGTTGTTGTGAGAAATAAATGTTGATAAAGAGGAAAGCACACATTCTTTCCTATTTTCAAGCCAATGTGAGTACATGTATGCTGCTAGTAGCTCCGTTAGCGAAGCATGCTAGGCTACTATGTTTCTGCCAGTGTGCGCCTCCTGTCTGACATTCAAGCCGCACACAGGCGCCACCACAGTGGTTCCCCGAGAATCACAGCTCCACCTCCCTGCTAACAACCTTTTGTGTGTGTGTGTGTGTGTGTGTGTGTGCATTTTTTAGTTTCTTCACTCTTTTCTCCCTTTTGCACTTTATGTGATGGGCCGTTCCATTTGTACTGGGAACTAGGGATTTCACAGTTCAAAGGTCAGGAACGCCCCATGTGACGTCACCTGCCCTCGGATTTTCTCCGCTGGTCTCGGGGGAGCACCAGCCCCGACTTCAAAATCCTATAGTTGGCAGGTCCGCGCTTCAACAGTAGTGAAAACTGTCGTAAATACTGTCTTATCTGTGTCTCATTAAATCAGTCATACACACAGTACTGTCTAACTTATATCTGTGGACATGTTCTTACAGCGTTTGTATGTGGAAAAAACAACGTGATATGCGTTATTATTAACTGTTATTGCTAACAATAGCTAGCCTGGCTAGAGCTAACCCTGCCTGGCTGGTTTCCCGACTGTTGTAACGGACCACGGACAACTCGGGTGTGACGTCACTCAACTGCGATATTCCTCGTTCCCAGTACAAAAGGAATGCCCCATAAATACTGTAAATGTCAATAGGATTTTCCCCATAATTTTGGATGTATTATTATTATTGTTGTTATTGTTGTTATTATTATTATTATCATTATTATTATTATTATCATTATTATTATTTTATTTTTTGTGGCAAGATCTTGTTGGTTTAATTTTGTCTATGATTTCTTTTAAGCTGTGCAGAAGACAAACTTCTCTAGTTTAGCAGTTTCTCCTCCTAGTTTAAGTTTGGAATGGACGTAGTAAATCTTCATAATTGAACTGTCGGGTGTGTTCGGGGCTGCTCTTATTGCACAGTCGCAGCTTGTTTACTTTGAAGGCTGACGAGACAGATCTCCGACATGAAGGCCCCGCGCGTGTAAAATATTTACTCGCTGGCGGGAAGTAAACAAGCGCTCCTCGCCCCTGCTTGCCGGGACCAATCAGAAGTGTGGGCAAAGGACATGAAAGCGCCAGGCAGCATGTGGCGTCTGCGCGTGGGAGGGGTGTTTGTGTTTATGTTTGCGTGTGCATGTGTACGTGTGTATGTGTACGTGTGTATGTGTACGTGTGTATGTGTACGTGTGTACGTGTGCATGTGTACGTGTGTATGTGTACGTGTGTATGTGTATGTGTGTGTCCCACTTGTGCATACGTGTTTACATCATGTGTCAAACCTGTATCAAAAGAGCCCCGGAGCCAAGTACCACACCGACAGTATCCTCCCCCCACACCTCCCCAAATGTGTTGGAATTCAGACAGAATTGCCACTCTGTATCTGCGATAATAAACATGAAAGCATGCCCTGCTATTAAAGTTTAATAACGCTCCCCGCCTTTGGTTTGAGCTCGCTAAAATTGCACGCGCTCATATCTCTGAATCAGGAGCAACTTCACATCACAAAAGAGCCACGCTTGTGTTTAATGTATAGGTTGATTTTTTTGATTGATTCACTCTCGCATCATTATTCCCGTAACCATGGGAACGCTCAATTAAAGGGGTTACAGTTTTGTTTTGTGGGTTTGATCGTTGAGAGCGTTGGCTCTGAAGTGCACGTTTTTATCTGGGAATTACGAGCCAATGATAATTGGCTGATAGGCATGCCTGCTGGTGCGCTAGGGTTAGCGGAGATGGGGATCCCTATGCTAATTTTAGGGCGCGTTTCCTCTGTCTCAATCAAAACAGAGGGCCTTCATAAATACCCGGCTCCTTATCGCGCTGCTTATTAAAAAATGCAATTACTACTCTGGGAGCTTATGTAGGCCTGAGAAAGGAGTCATAGGAGTGTGGTAGATGTAATGTATGCGTGATACGCATGCCTAGTGCACGTACACAATAGTTCTCCATTCATGTCTTTCTGTCTCTCTCTCTCTCTCTCTCTCTCTCTCTCTCTCTCTCTCTCTCTTTCTTCTTCCCGTCACTTCCTTACCCCACCACACATCCACAATACTGCCTCTCTCTTCACCTTCAAATCTCATCTCAAGACGCATCTTTTTAAACTGGCTTATTCTGTTTGATCCTGATGGGTTTTTCTCCCCAATTGTACTTGGCCAATTTCCCCCTGCTGCCCAGGTCGCTGCCCCGCCCTCTCTGCCGATCTGGGGAGAGCCGTAGACTATAGCACCAGTTGCCAGCCGCTTCTTTTCACCTGACAGCGGGGAGCTTCACCGGGAGGATGTAGCACGTGGGAGGATCACGCTATTCCCGCCAGTTCCATTCCGCCCCGAACAGGCGCTCCCCGACCGACCAGAGGAAGCGCTAGTGCTAGCGACCAGGACACCTACACTTCATCCGGCTTCCCACCCGCAGACATAGCTAATCGTGCCTGTATATACGCCCGACCAAGCCGGGGGTAACACGGGGGTGCGAACCTGCAACCCCCGTGTTGATAGGCAGGGAATCTACTGCTACACTACCCGGACGGCCGTGATCTCCCCCCCCCCCCCCCCCTGCTATTTGTTGTATTAAGGTATCTTACTACTGCTCTCTTTGATTTGATGATGTGTTGATACATGCTTGTTTTTAACTGCGTCTTATAAGGTGCCCTTCAGTGCTTTGAAAGGTGTCCATAAATAATATTTTATTATTATTACCCTCCTAACCTAACATCTACCTCTTCTTGCTTGTGTCGTTGATTGTTTCCATAGAGATGAGATACAGCTGCTATTATCAGCAAACAGTATTTATGTCCCACTCTCACACTTTTACCAATGAACTGCCTAGTGCCTACGCAGGAAACCTGGAATAGGCTGTCTTCATTGTGATTGGTCAGTCACCGCTTCTTTGTTGTGATTGGTGAGCGACTGGCAGTTTAATTTGATGAGGCGGACGGCTGGGATTGATAGAAAATGTGTGATCTTTTATTGCATCCTGGTACACCTTAAGTCAACACATTTACTTTCCCCTTTTCTAGCTACAGTAGTAAAACAAATTAGATTTTGATGTGAAAATAAATTGTGCCGCGTTTTTGGTAGATATGGTATGATGAAATGAGCTAAAAAGGCAAGTAAAAAAGTCGTTTTTCATTGCAGTCCGACTAACTTTTCTCAACTTTAGAAAGCACTCAATTTTGCCTAAAAAGAAGCCAGGCACAGCCTCTTTTTCCAAAGTGGCCGCTCCCCATTGGCTTTACAGCAAAAATAACAGTTTGAGGGGAAAAAGGCACAACAGTCTCATCCTCTGGCTCTTCCTCCCCTGCACGAGGAACCACTGCAGGCTGGAAATGCCTGGCCCCTTGTCAGATAAGGGAAGATCACTTGAGCGATAGCTCACTCTCTCTCTCTCTCTCCCTCTCTCTCCCTCTCCCTCTCTCTCTCTCACACTCACACTCTCTCTTTGAAGTGGCTGGGTGAACAAGGAGATGATTAGAGGTACAGTACCTGTAATGGCGCTTTCTCACACACACACACACACACACACACACACACACACACACACACACACACACACACACACACACACACACACCTATATTATTTAATAATAATAATAACATAATAGAACTTAAATAATTAAATAGTTAATAAGTAAAGCAGGTCACACAGTGACACCAGTTGAGTTAAAGCAGGTCACACAGTGACACCAGTTGAGTTAAAGCAGGTCACACAGTGACATCAGTTGAGTTAAAGCAGGTCACACAGTGACACCAGTTGAGTTAAAGCAGTAGCCTGTACTACGAAGCTAGTTTAATGCCTTATCCGAGTAAGTTTGAGTTTAAACCTGGTTTAGCCGTACTACAAAGCAAGTTAACTTTCAATCACCATGGCAACTGACGCTGCAAAGCTAACCTGGTCGCGACCAGGTTAGCTTCAGAGGATAAGATCAAAATCCATGACAGACCCATATAATCGGCTCTCTGGAGTCACTCACCGTTCATATAAGATCGCCATATGAAAAATAGATTGCAGTCAACTGAGAATATAACAAGAAAAACATTTGTGGCTCTGTAGGCTACATAATTAAATTAAGCCTACTTACCACTTTATGTCTTAACAGCTCAACGATGCGTGGAGAAATATGATCACTATTAATCACGCAGCGCATATCATACACGGAGCCTCAAATGGAGTGAGGGTGATATTCTCCTACATGCCAGAAAAGCCTATAGCCTACATATAATATAGATATGGGATAAATATGGGATAGCCCCAATAGGCTACTAAATATGCAGGCAATTCTTGCATGTTTCAGCTGGAACTGTGTCCTGTAGGCTGTATGCCAATATATGAGCAAAAATAGGCTAGTTTTTATCAATGAAAACTATGCCCGCATCGTCTCAATTCAGTAGAGCAGTTTTCTCTTTTATATTAGGCATCAGCATTATCATTATTTTATATATTAATTATTCGATCAGTGCAACTACACACATAATGAGTGATAGAGATCATTATTCATTGAGCATGCGTTTCTAAATCTATGGTCTAAATAGGTTTACAGATTGTGGACATTTATAGGCTGAGATTACACATTTAGGGGACAGAAATCGCTGATCAAAGTAAATCAAATGACTGATGTGAATACAAGCGGCAGCTTTAGCAGTCCTTCAGCAGATTATATCCAACGCGGATTTTCATTCTGACATAGGTTACATTAAATATCCGCTAAAACTCTGATCACGCACTGCGCTTTCATTGAACAAGGAAATGGGTGTGGAAATGGGTGTGGGCGTGGATCAACTCAGCTGTTCATAATGTGATTGGCTAGCGCACCTCTTTCGCGTGGACGCGCGCCTGTGCACGAGCGAAAAACGTGCGCGTGCACAGGCAGATCCCAGATAAAGCCAGCTTCATTTATCGAGTAGAAAACCAGCGTCGTAGTATCGGTTAACTAGATAGCTTTGATCCTGTTCAGTCAAACCAGATCAAAGGGACTTATCGCGGATCTGTTAAGATAGCTTCGTAGTACAGGCTACTGGTCACACAAGTGATACCAGTTACATCTACTGTACCATTAGAGAAAGTTGGCATGGAGACAGTCAGTGATACACTCCCAGCTGCTGTAGTTGGAGATAGCAGGGATGCAGCTAGTTTCTTCTGGTTGCATCATTGTATGGCTTTGGATTGTACAGTATCAGAGACCCTAAAACATGTAACCATACAAAGCCTTCCAAACAGAACCTCTGCAGTGAGACGGAGGGCAGGAGGGGTTATGGAGGTCTTGCTATGGCGCTTGCAGGTGCCTTTCAAATGTTTCATGATGCTGTCATTTTTTGAACACGCTTTGTCCATTCATGCCTTTCCTCCAAGGAACGAGGAGCGTTGTTTTCTGTTTGTTTGTTGTTGTTGTTGTTGTTGTTCTCCTTCCACTGTAAAAAGCCTGTGTTTAATTTGAGTCTCATCACCTTGGTTTGAAGTTCTACGCCGATTGTCACGCAGAGTTCTGCACACATTGGGGCAAAAGACTTGGCTTGAGAAATAAATAGCAACGCTATAAAGCGTTTCTACTCCACACAGCAGGGATGGATGCAGGCATAGCCGCAGGCCATATCCCATTTAAATGCTGTACTGCTTGGGACCAGGCAACAGGGAGAGAGGGCGGGAACAAAGGCAAAGAAAAGGAGGCATGAAAAAGTGAACAGAGAAAGGAGAGAGAGGGGGGGGAGGCAGAGAGAGAGATGGAGCGCAAGAGGGAGAGAAACAGAGGTAACACAGGGGGAGGCAGCGTGAGAGGGGGAGAAAGGAGTTGATTTCTCGGCTTGAAACGGGGCGGGGACGACTAGACGGGGAGGCGTTTGAAGTCACAACGGGGCTTCTCTTCCCCGAGCTCCCCTATCAGATGACAGAGAGGATGGGTGTGTGTGTGTGTGTGGGGGGGGGGGGGGTGTAGAGGGAGACTGAGGAACATGGGGGGCGACAAGGTTGTAAATATTAAATGGGGAAAGTGAGAAATTGGGGAGGAGAGAGAGTGGTAACAAAGGCAGGAGTAACGAAAGAGCGGCAAAGAGAGAAGAGATGAGGCAAGAGGATCGGGATCATTCTGAGAGAACGCACTTGGCGCTGGGTGGAGAGAGAGAGAGAGAGAACGAGACCGATATTCATATTCCGGGACGCATTTAGCACCCCTCCACCTGAACCTGATTGAATTTTAAATTGCTGACACAAAGTATGTTTTATTACCATGCCAATGTACATAAGAGCATTATAATTGGTGCCTGCCTGCAGAGGATGTAGCTGAGCTCTTTATGAAATAACACCTTGCAGGAGTGCCAGGCGATCACGGATGGGAGCTACAGGGGCTGTCGCAAGTGGTTACAATTAAACACATTAGTAGGCCCCAGATTACACCGCTGTATCCACATAATCACATTGAGTGCTTATCTGGTGTGAAAGGCTTTCTACGGAGGCCGCTCTCCACCGCGCGGCTATCATTCGCCAGCCTATAGCATGAGCGGCTAATCTTTTGTCATTGCGCTATCACACAATATCTGCCGCCGACGCTAAAGTCAATAAAAACCAATTAGGCGTCGGTTAGAGAGTCGATGTTTCTTCGGTATGGATGCGTAGCGTGCAGCAGCAGCAGCGGCGTGCGAGAGCGGACGACGGGGCTTCTGGAGTCTATCTGCAGTAGAGATAGTGTAAGAGGAAGAGTGGAGCACGAGGGAGCTGTGACAGAGAAAGCAGAGGAGCTGGAGAGGAAGCTTGATTTTCCCCTTTACTTAAGAGTTCAAAAGTTGAGGCCTTATCTGTTTATTGAATTTTTGTTCTGCATTATGCATGTGCTACACACACTACAGCACACCACACCACACCATACTGTACTATGTCATACTGTACCTACCATACACTACTATGCTATTGTATTTTTCTATACCATGCTATAGTATACGTTTAGTATTTAGCATTTAGTAATGGCATGAAGTCATTTACCATATAGGTAAATGACTACATGCCATTACTAAATGCTTCACTATGTTATACTATGCTATACTATACCCCACTATATCAGACTATATCAATACAGGTACTACACTGTAACACACTATTATACACTCCTGCACTTTCCTGCACTATGTAACTATGTAATACTGTAACTCTGCTATACGTAACTCGGTATACTCAACTAACTACTCTATACATCAGATCGGCAATACGTCATTTTGTAGGCGCCACATGTTCCCGCCCCCTTTCAGGGCGAAAACACAAGGCTATCCCCGTTCATTTCAATGTAAAATAGCACAAACAAGAAAAAATAATAGAAAAATAACAGAATATATCTTGTTTATTAATTACCCCAAAACACCATGATATGACAATATATTACAACTCGCCTGGCCATAGAATGGGCAAGATACATCGGAAATATTACTTTGACCCATCTAAAATCATGTAACTCATGACCAGTCTCTGACCTACTCATCACCATGGTGTCTGCCTGTTGCCAATTCTCTTCTGTTCAGCTCTGGTGAAATAAAATCGATCTCCTTGCTCAGCCTTAACATGCCGGTTTTCAATTGTTTTGAGAGAGAAAAAGTCAGCTGCTCGGGAACCCCTTTGTGTGTAACGTCGGCTCCGCTAGGCCGGAGGCGGGGGTTTAGTGAAGCCGCGGTCTTGCCTGGTGAGTGGCGGCCGGCGTGGTAGCTTCCCTTCTCCCCGTAGCGTAACCCCCGTCCCCCGGGCAGCGCAAGCCGGGGTGGCGGCTTCCCCTCTGCCCGAGGCAAATGCATGTAGGATAAATAACAACAAATTGATATCCATTCTCCTGGCCGATGGTCTCATTGCCCATGGAGGCAACAGGATTTCCTAACCAGTTTAAAAGTTCCATGTATGGATTTAATTTTAACGTTATAGCCTACTTTGGCTATGGACATTACCATGTCATGGTGTTTTGGGGTCATTAATAAACGAGATTGATTCTGTTATTTTTCTATAATTTTCTGGGCTAGTGCTATTTTACATTAAAGTCAACGGGAAAGGCTTGTGTTTTCCCCCTAAAAGGGGGGGGGGGGGGCCTAATTGCCGATCTGATGTATACTATTCTGTATCATTGCAGCTGATGTCACATGGGTTCCAGTCACGAAATGTCGGCCATCTTGGGTCCCGAATACAAAACACAACATTTTAGTATATGTTTAAGTCTATGGGAGGACTGTTCAAACCATGCCGTCTACTACTCTTTCATACTTTGGACTACAGTATAAACTCCATTCAAATGTTAAACGGGTCACCTCTTAGTACTTTATCATGTTCATTCAGCTTTTTGATACTTTTTGTACTTTTTTCACAGTTTAATTTTATTCTTTTTTTTTCAACCTTTATAATGGGAGTCTATGGAGCCGGCTTAGAGTGTGTGATGTTGTGTTTTGTATTCTGGACCCAAGATGGAACCCATGTGACGACATGCTGCAAGGCATCTATACTATCCTGTGTTTTATTGTACAATGTCTAAGCATGTAATCTTATCCACCTTATTTTTGAATGCCCCATTGTACAAATAATTGTGGGTACAAGTTCCGGTTAGGCATCATGGCCGCTAGAAATAAATGTGCATTCCTTTATAACTGGGGACTGGTAATCTTACGACTTCAAAGGTCATGAGCTGGGGCGGTGACGTCATCAGAGCTGGTATTTCCCATTCCAAACTCGTAGGAGCCTCAGCAGCCCCAACCTCAAATATCCAAGATGGCTGCACCGCGCAACAACAGTAGTAATAATTGTAGTAATAATGTTTATCACTTCTGTTTTGTTTGTGTCTACCGTAATTAAATCAGCTGTACACACAGCACTGCCTAACTTCTATCTGTGTGGACATGAGGCTGCAGTGTTTGTATGCGCAAAATGCCACGAAATGCCATGTTGTCAATTGTTATTGCTAACAATGGCTAGCCTGGCTAGCGACTGGATCTGACCAATGAACAGTGAACTTCCCAGCTCGTTTTCTGCAAATGGAACGCTAACAAAACGGATGTGATGTCATTTAGCCTCCACATCCCAGTTATTTTTGCGATAAAGGAACGCACGATAAGGTGGATAGGGAGCCAAAGTGGAACGTCACTTCCTGCTTCAGCACTGTACCAGAGATTTTCATCCGCCATTTATTTTCCCATAGACATTTCATAAAATGCGTATAAAAATAGTTTTACTTGTTCAAACCAAACAGTGCAGATATATTTAGAGACAGGAGAGATCGCATAACATTATACTCGGACCAAAACGTAGAAAATGCAGGTTCAAATCAACTATTTTTTCGATGTTGTTTTGGGTTTTTTTGGTCTGACTGAAATGTTTTATGGTCTCTCCCGATTCTAAATATAGCTGAACCGTTTGGTTTGACGAAGTAAAACTATTTTTATACGAATTTTACAAACTGTCTATGGGAAAATAATTTGCGGAAGAAAATCTCTGGTACAGTGCTGCAGCAGGAAGTGACGTTCACTTTGCCTCTCTATAAGAACAAGGCATGCCTCAGTAGTATGGCTGAGTGTCGATCTCTGTCTATATGGCCTCAGCTTGGCTGTCTCTCGCTGTCTGTCTGGAGGCATGTCACACAGTCTATTCATTAGCTCTCTTCCTGCCGCTTGATAGGCCGATTGTCTGTCACATGGTGCACCGTGGGAGAGCTCCACACCGCGGGCAGGCTGTTTTTGATGTGCCAGGAAGGAGCAGATAGCAGGCGTCTTGTGAGAACAGCAGCCACGCGGGTTTCCAAAGGAAGAGGCAAATCTGTCAGATAAAGTAGTACACGTCCATGCAGGGCTTTGAGGGCCAAAGGCAGTCAGCTCCACGCTTATCAGGCTGCTGCTGACAGTAGCAACAAGCTAATTGGCTCATCTGCGAAGCATATTGACAGCACAGCTCGCCTCCCTTCTGCCCGAGACAAGGCAGCGCTGTGCTTTATTACAGATGAGATGTAACAGTCTCACAGCTGAAGCACCCAAACAAGGAAGTAAACTTCACACAGAGCTCACTGCTCACCGCAATTATTGCCATCTTAGAACACTGTGTTACATCTGGATTGTGTATGTTGTTGGGTTGAAGGCTGTTGGGATAACAAAGGTAAAAGCAATCAGATCTCTGTTATGCAATTCAGAGGGAATGCAGGGGAAATATGTTTGCAATGTGAACAACAATGTATTATATACACAATCTATCTCTCTAAACCTACAGGACAGAGACTCATCTGTGTGCTATGGACAAATCTAATAAAAAACATACTAAATTCCCTTTTTTCTTACTTCAATTGAAGAGGTCTTGGGACTTTGAAGGCAAGTTAAAAAACCTGTTATCTATAAAGGGAGGTAGGACTTTGTCTGTTTGTCTGTCCCACTGATGACATCATCAGTGATGTCATAAATTCACTCACACACGCAAGAGACACACATACAAAGTCCCAGTGATGATGTCATAAATTGTGACATCAGTGATGTCAGAGGCATTGTGACATCACACACACACAGACAAACACGCGAGACAGACACGCACACACACGCACACACAAAGTCCCAGTGATGATGTCATCAGTGATGTTATAAATTGTGACATCATCGGTGATGTCGTAGAGGTTGTGATGTCATAAAAGCAATGTGACATCAGTGATGTCATAAGATTCCCACTGATGATGTCATCATTGATGTCATAAGAGCAAAATCAAGCCCCATGGGCAGACACTGAAAGAAGTGGGAGTCTGGCTTCAGACCCCCGCCTTCAGCCATGGACAGCTGTTGCCAGCTCCAGGACAGGTGATCCAGCATCCCTGAAGTATGCCATCAAGGAGCAGCCAGGGCGTATGCGAGCTGCAGGGCGGGCGAGGCCGCGCAGGGGGCGAGCCTAGGAATCGAGCGCGTGTTTAATTTTAAAATATACATGCCAATTAGAAAATAAGTCCAATGTTTGCACGTGTTTATTTTTGCCGAACAACCGCATATATACATTAGTTTGAACATTCTGCAAACAAATGCACACTTTACCCATGGCCATAAAACATAAATGAAAAGTTAGTTTTTGTTTGTTCCAAACGTAATTGGGACTGATCCTTAGATGAACTCAATGATCTGTATCGTATTATGGGAGGTTATTTATATACAGATGGCTTGCAGCGGCTGCCACCAACAGCATGTGACTGGCTTCCTGACGACATTCATCAGCAAAACAAACCCTCCCTTATCAAATGGAAAAGCAGAGCCGATTTCATTAAGAGCAGCGTGAATGCCGCCGTTGTTTATCAACCAGTTATGGATTTAGCAAGGCAACAGGGATCATCGGGATTATGCGACAAGGCAATTCAAATAATTCATTATCATCCAAGTGTTAGGCGTAGATGACAAAAAGCTAATTATGAACCACGGTAACAAGCTAGAAACTGTTTTTCTCGCCGTGCCCAAGGTCGCGTTGCCAATTACTGTTTCCTTGGATGTGGGTGTGATTCTTGCGGGGAACATGCACCAGCTCCTTTCAAGCTGTCATCTGCTGTGTTCCTTCATTATGCACACTAATCAGTTGTCCTTGTCCACTGTTGGCTTGTGAGATCGCTGCAGTTTCTTCTTTGTGTCATTACTGCAAATAATACTGGCGTTGGGCAACAGGGCGGCCCCGGTGGGGTAAACAGACTGTCCTTTAATTGGAAGTTCTGGCTTCTAGATCCACGTGCTGGAAAACTAGTGCCCTTCTGGAGCTTATTGGGACATTCTTAATGCCTTGTGACTTAAAGTACATGTAACTCTGTTATCATAGCGGGTTGTTGAATTTATTTAATTTTAATTTCTTTTTCTTAAGGAATGTGTCTATTCCTATTTTCTTAGCTTTTCTTTTTCTTAAGGAATGTGTCTATTCCTAAAGTGTCTGAAATATATTGTAGCGATGTGGGTTTTGTGGTAAACATGGGATTGTCTTGTTGATGGGTTTAGTTGCAGGGGTGTTGCAGTTGCTGTTTGCTACGGCACTTGAGCGCACTGTGGACGGGAGTGAGGCACGTGAAGGTTGACACGGAGTCACATGTGGTTGTTCTCTCGCCGGGGATTGGTCTAGCGGGGGGGAGGCCATTTTGTCTGTCTGGAACGTTGTGGTTATGTTTAGAACGAACCAGCAAGTTAACGGAATAGACATTCAGTTGAAATCTAAAATGTTTTTGCACTAATGATTTAAACTTTCATACCAGGTTTGTTCTGTTCAAAAGAATAGCCTATGTAGCCTAACGTTGCTGTTTGCACTGTTAAAAGAACATTGAATAAGCAGGCCTACATGCAAATGTGAAGTTGGCTATTTAGACCTATATCAAAATACTGTTTGCACTAGCCTACTGTTAGTTTTTTAATACAGCTGTTTTATTAAAAATGAGAAACTTTTGATTTGCAACGCCCAAATACAATTCTTGGATGATAATCTAGGAATAGGCTATGCGCAAAAGTGTTTGCTTGTGTTAATAATAATAATAATAATGTGTAAATGGTTGAAGCTGAAGCAATTGCAGTTATGTGATTGTTATATTTAAGTCCACTACCGACACCCCCCCCCCCCCCTCCCTGTGATAGCCTGTGACAGCCCCACACTGACAGCCAAGGAAACAGTGCGAGTGAGTTAGGGCTCGGATAACATTAGACACACACAGCTCCTCCTAAGTAACTTTACTTAGCCTAATCACTCACTCTCGCACACACACACACGCACACACACACACACACACACACACACACACACACACACACACACACACACACACACACACACACGGTTCACAATTAAATCAATAGTTTACCTTCTCTTGTAACCTGATACAAATCCATTGCAAAATCCATTCCATGCGTTAAATCCAACCAAAGTGAGCGATCAAATCGAAGTCAGTGCCTTTTGCCTTGGCATGACTCATTATTTTGCAGACAATGCAAAGGCAAGTGTAGGAGTACCTTCCGATTAAGGGTCAAAGGTCAAGTCTGAGCTCAAGATTTTTATTATCATAAATACCTATAAAAATTAGAACATATTTCTAATAGTTTGACAAAAACATTCAAATCATTTTTCTCCGTTCTACACTCTGGCAAGTTAAGGTCTTTTGCCTTTGTAGGGCAGAATAGATATGCAAACAGACTTATTTGCATTAGAAAACATGGGGAATTGATTATGTAGCTCTTGCATGCTGACAGTCTCCTTAGATCAAAAGTTCACACACAACTAGAAGGCACTCAGTGGAGCACAACCTCCACCAACGCTGTATCATTCTCCAACTTGTCAAGCTGCAGCCCCCTCCATAATGCTTTCTGTTTGTTTCTTTGTTGCTTATTGCTTATTTTCTTGGTTTGATTTTCCAACAACATAGCATGTGAATGCAACGCTCTTATAACAGCCAAACGTCACCATCCCAGATATCCGACCCTTGCACCAGGACATGAGTGCACCATTGTAGTTATGGCTGAAAAACAGTCATCATTTAATGGTGGAAACTCCAGATCACCAAAATCTAATCAGCTGGGGCCTGTACTATGAAGTCAACAAAGTCAGGGTATCTTTGAATTAGCCGGCTTCACTAAACTTAACATCCAGATAACCGGTCCTACATGCCTGTTATCAACCCATCCAGCTATGAGCGTATTCACATGAAAGAGGCAGGGTTTGTAGCAAATAGCCAATCACATGCAACACGAACACATCCAGATCAGACAATTTGGGTAATATAATGAACCTTTTGCGCAGCAATAGGATTCCGCAAGGAGGACATCGAATAAGCTCAAAACTATAAAAAGTAAAAATAAGGTGAAAATAAGGAGATAGGCTAATCAAACCATAAAAGCCATATACAATAGAACTAATTATAGGATGATATAAGCCATAATATTTCCTGCTGACATTTTCAACACATGAGTATTGGAAAGAAATGGATACTAACATTGGGTTCTCCTCTCAAGAAGAACACATTCTTATAATGAATAACATGTCAGCATTACAAAAGAACCGCGAAAAGTGAAAGTTGTTTCTGCTTCCAAGGCTAGAGAGGATTACTGGAGGAACTGCCCCGTCATTATAGCACACAGTGGGAATATCTTTCATTGGTAAAATAGTTTGTGGACACATTGAGGCTGTAAAAAAAGATTTGGTATTCATAAAGTCGCCCTCGTGTTCTTCAGGGCTGCAGTAATGGAATATGAAATAGCTGACATTGAACCAAACACTGTCGGGAAGCCAATTAAATAAAATCAACGCAATTAATGCAACAGTAACTTCTTTAATCCATTAATAATATGGTCAATTAAGTAGCCTAGCTGCTATATCTCCGATATAATACGTTTTCATGGAAAACAATGTGATTGTACTGGTCGGTAAACACGTCACCTTGAGAACAGCACTTCTTAAGGCTGATTTATGGTCGGGGCAGGCCACTCAACACTTTTGAAAAGTGTTGCTTGACAGAAAGTAAAGCGATGAGGACTTTATGCTTCGGGGTTTCGAGGTTTCAGTCGTGTCCATGCCAGCGATCGGGTGTTGTAGAATTTCCCCATTCCCTTGCAGAATCTGATCTCCCCTTTAACCTTTCTGATATTTAAGCCTAACCCAAACCATAATCCTAACCCTTACCCAAGTTGTTTTACTTACCAAAACATAACCCAAGTTGTTTTACTTGCCTAAACATAACCAACATACACGACTTTTTCCAACCAGGAAACGCCAACAGGGGAGAGACTGAGGGCTGAGTCATATTTTTTGGGGTTAGTTTTTACATCAAACTCCCCTCTTATATTAAACGTGAAGGGGAGTAAGATTCTGGCCTCGGTTTTGACAGACCACGGTGAGCTCCTCTTCTCACTCTGCTCCTCCACTCCACCTAGACCGACCCCTGAGCTTTTCCCAACTGGTGGTGGAGGTGAACTCTCACATGTCACTAATAAGCTGTTTTCACACATACAGACAGGGAAATTACCTGTAAATCAAGACTGGCTATTTCCCGGAATTTCCCTTCACACCTGAGGATCACATGTGTGAAAATAGCAGCTAAAGTACCTGTATTTGAGGGGGGTCGGGGGGGGGGGGGGGGGCACTGCAGAGCGGGTGGGGAGTGACGTGTGCACTTGGATGGGGAATCGTCCTTATTTTATCCCTATCATATCAATCGTGGTCATTAGGGACAGTTGTAAGCTGTCAGACAATTTAACGTTATCCACCTTATTTTTGTGAGGCTCCCGCTGTAAAATAATTCTGGGAGCAATATCCGGTCTAGAACGTGAGCAGCTGTGTTTACGCTGGCTTTACGCTGCCTGGATACTACTCTGCACTGCAGCCCATGACTGCAGCGCGTGCCTCCTCGCATCGCATTTCCTTGTCGAACTCCGACGTTAAACGTTTGCTCGTCACAAAATAACACTCGTTTTGGGAATGTAGCCTAATGATGTTATCTATCACATCCGCTAACCTGTTGCTCGTTGAACAACTCGGGTGCTATTGTTTCATGTTAATTTTGGATGATTTAACATTGGCTGTAAGGTCATTTAACTGTTGCACGCTGCGCTGTGCAGCAGGCATGGGAAGGAGGAGGTAGGGACAAGAGGAAACGAGAAGATAATTTCGCCAGTTTGCTTTGATGTGCGCGAATGATTAGATTATGCACACTGGAACGTTAAGCAATGTGTGTACACCTCGCCCATGAGAGAAGGACGGCAAATGACTTGACACGTTTCACACTTGAGTTGCTCTGCCAGCATACCGGTCCTGTCACTACCTAGGAGGTAGTAAAAGATCAGCGATCGCGGGGGCGCGCTTGTGCCGGAAAACAATTTTCACACATGAAAGGCATAGACCACTTTCTGGTCATTTCTCGGTATAAAGCGCATGTGTGAAAACGGCTATACTTTAGTGACTACCCAATCACCAATATGACAGTGTTTGCAACATAACACAATTCTCCAGGTACGCGTCATGTAAGAAAAGTGTCGAGACACCTTTTTTCTGTTGAAAATGCATCATTTCAGTCGAACGACACTTATCTAAAGTGTCGACCACCTTACGATAAATCAGCCCTTTACTGTCTGTTAATTCAGTTATTCAGTAAACGAATTAATCCCGCTTCGTAGTGCAGGCCCCAGATCCTGTCCACCAGTTTTCATCTATATCTGTTGGTTACTTTTCGAGATATCTTGCTGACAAACAGACAGGGGAAAATACACTTCAGAGTGGAGCAATATCTTCATAATGGACGGGACAGCAGGGTGTCCCTGGGTCCCAGCCATGTATCGGCAACCATCTGCCCTGCTGAAGTGTCCTTGAGCAAGGCACCGAATCCCTATACCAGCTCCAGGGTTGCTGCCCTGCTGTACTGTAGCATGGGCCTGACCTCTGAGGGGGGCCACAGGGAAAAGGAAATGAATGACGTACTAAATTATCATTTTGATGATAGTGAAACAGCACCCAGGCTGGTAGAAAGCCAAGCCGGGGTTAGCTGACAGAGCGCCTGAGCGATTAACACTGCCTGCAGAGTTTGAAAGAATTAGCAACCATTTCCATCAATAAAACATTAGGGATTAGCGGATTAGCGGTCAAATATATGTTTTATTGGCAAATATTTAACGGCGATCGAAACGCAATCACTTGATGCCACCGCCACTCAAATAAACCACATTTCTCATACTCTTTCTCCCCGCTTTCTTGCTTTATTTCGTATGTCTCCCATACACAGACCACTCTGTGCAGGCAGACAGACACACGCCCATACACAGACCACTCTGTGCAGACAGACACACGCCCATACACAGACCACTCTGTGCAGGCAGACACACGCCCATACACAGACCACTCTGTGCAGGCAGACACAGGCAGACAGACACACTCACATACACAGACCACTCTGTGCAGGCAGACACAGGCAGACAGACACACATACACAGACCACTCTGTGCAGGCAGACACAGGCAGACAGACACACTCACATACACAGACCACTCTGTGCAGGCAGACACAGGCAGACAGACACACTCCCATACACAGACCACTCTGTGCAGGCAGACACAGGCAGACAGACACACTCCCATACACAGACCACTCTGTGCAGGCAGACACAGGCAGACAGACAGACACATTCATTTAGCCACTCCACTTTCCATGGGGCTCATTTCCAGCAGCACACTGGCAGGAGACTAATAGCTGAGTGACGTTATGAGGCTGACAGGCCCGGTGTGCAGAGTGGCCTGTGTGAAGAGCGTTATGAGGCTGACAGGCCCGGTGTGCAGAGTGGCCTGTGTGAAGAGCGTTATGAGGCTGACAGGCCCGGTGTGCAGAGTGGCCTGTGTGAAGAGCGTTATGAGGCTGACAGGCCCGGTGTGCAGAGTGGCCTGTGTGAAGAGCGCACTCCGCTTCCCGTTGACTCACGCCGAGCGGGAATCCATCTCAAGGGAGGGATGAGAAGAGGAGGGGGATGGCTGTGTGATGCTGCCTTCGTGTCCTGTGGGAAAAAAACGTTGGAGCGACTTGACAGACAAGAAGCAACTTGGAAGCGTTCGATGTTGTGAACGCTAACGTGAAGCCGTCAAGACGCTCTGATTTAAGTTTTCTGAAGACTTGAGCTGTTCCTGATCAACTTATTCCACACTTAACACGTATTCGCTTGAGTGATGCGTTTGAGTTCATGTTTTACAGCAAATCAAACATCGCAATGCCAACCACAAACAAGCAAGTCGTTTTATATTTTAAGAGTCGTGATCCAAGAATGACACATTAATTTGATGACAATCCTTTTTGTTGGTTTTATTTTAAATGAATCAATCATTTCCTACACTTGACTACACTTAACAATTAAGTTTGTCTTTGCTGGTGCCGCAGAGTTCAGAAGCCATCGGTAAACCCCCGGGACTCTCGAGATGGCATCTTTCAAAGCGAAAGCTCGTACTTACACCGAGTACCGATAGCGATAATACCTAACAATGACTTTGAAAACATGTTTTATTTTCATCAGATGCTCCTCACTTTCTGACTAACAAATTAAATATACAATATGATGTTGTTGCTGACATTTTAACATAAAAAAATGGACTGAGCAAACATCATACTGCCGGTGCCCTTTTCTCATTCAAAGTACTGGAGATGCTGGACGGTTACAAAAGCAACAAGTGAAAGTCAAGGTGCCGGTGGCGAAATAGGACATGTGGAAATATCTGGTAAGCCCTTGCTAGTGCCACAACACTGCATTGTCTGCTAGAAGCGCTAACCAGCTGATGCCAGCTGCAGCTTCTAAGCTAACGTCAAGTGACGTTGCCGTGATCCACTTTTTAATGTTATTTCTCCTCACAAAAGGTCCTCCAGGCAGCGCTTTTTCCACGCAAAACACGCTAGGTATCCTGTATATGTGAACAGCCCAGCTACGTTGCAATGCATTATCAGCTGTGAGCCTGTTTCTGTTTTGGCGTTAAGGTCACGTTGGCATAAAGTGGTATCGGGTGCGTTTGTATACGTAACGAGTATGAGTACATTAGCTGACAAGAGCACAGTATCGGACCAGATGCCGATACTGGTATCGTATCGCCGTCTCTCCCAGATGACATGAAGGCAGCATGAGACAACGGAAAGATGGAAGGAAGGGGAGGAGGAGGAGGAGGGTGTTTGCTCTTTGTTTCTGCCTCTCTCTCCTCCTCCGGGCGTGGCAGCAGCAACACCTCAGGGCTCTCTTCCCTTCTCCCTGACACTCGTTTCCTCAACCCCCCCCCCTCTCCCAACCTCTCTCTCTCCCAACCTCTCTCTCTCTCTCTCTCTCCCTCCCTACGGCCCTGCCTTGGTTTTGCCGTTTGATCACCCCTACACTGCAGGAGCTACTAACATTCTTTCTTTCTTTTCGTGGAGAGTGGTGGTGGGTGGTGGGGAGGGGCTTGTCGTCGTGATGAATTTACAAGGCGCACGTACAGACAGTGGGCAGGGTAGAGACACACACAGAGAACGTGTGTGTTTGTGTGTGTGTGTGTGTGTGTGTGTGTGTGTGTGTGTGGAGAGGGAGAGGGGGTGAGCAAGCGACTGTAAAGTTAATTAGAACATCCTGTGTCTACTTCTGTCTCTCTCTCTCTCTCTCTCTCTCTCCTCTATCTCTGAGAGGCTTTGATGTGGCTTAGTGCCTGGAAACTTAATGAAAAATGTATAATAGCCTTTCCGTTCTCTCTCCCCCCCCCCCCCTCCCTCTCCTCTTTCCCCCCCTCCCTCTCCTCTCTCCCCCCCCTCCCTCTCCTCTCTCCTCCCTCACCACCTCGGGTCCTGCTTTTATGACATGGCACTTTTTTTGGGGGGGGGGGGGACAATTTCCTAAAGCTACTGAGAGCACTTGTCATGCGTTTGTCTCATAGGCTGCCTCTCGCCTTTCTCCCCGCCCCCCTGCTTTTTGCCCTCCCGGTTTGACCCTCCCTTCCTTCCTACCTCCTCCCTCCCTCGGGCGCTCGCTTTCTGCCAGTCAGCACATCCCAGGGAAGGGAGGGGCCTTTGATGCAAGCCTCTTTTGACTCTGTCTCTACTCTCTCTCTCTCTGTCTCTACTCTCTCTCTGTCTCTACTCTCTCTCTGTCTCTACTCTCTCTCTCTCTCTCTCTGTCTCTACTCTCTCTCTGTCTCTACTCTCTCTCTCTCTGTCTCTACTCTCTCTCTCTCTCTGTCTCTACACTCTCTCTCTGTCTCTACTCTCTCTCCCAGTCTCTACTCTCTCTCTGTCTCTACTCTCTCTCTTACTCCCAGTCTCTACTCTCTGTCTCTACTCTCTCTCTGTCTCTACTCTCTCTCTGTCTCTACTCTCTCTCTGTCTCTACTCTGTCTCCCAGTCTCTACTCTCTCTCTGTCTCTACTCTCTCTCTTACTCCCAGTCTCTACTCTCTCTCTGTCTATCCCAGTCTCTACCCTCTCTCTCTCCCAATCTCTACTCTCTCTTTCTCTCTCTCTCTCTATCCCAGTCTCAACCCTCTCTCTCTCCCAGTCTCTACTCTCTCTCTCTCTATCCCAGTCTCTACCCTCTCTCTCTCTCTCTCTCCCAGTCTCTACTCTCTCTCTCTCTCTCTCTCTATCCCAGTCTCTACCCTCTCTCTCTCCCAGTCTCT
>NC_139631.1:855000-872500 GCF_964638095.1 Poromitra crassiceps | reverse complement strand
AGCGTGCTGTCACTGTCAGCATAAAAAACAACAACAAAACAAGCCGCGTGTGTCCGTGTCGTGAGGGAGAAATAAGATCGATGGACATAAAACAAAGTTTGCGAGGGGAGAGTTAAACAGTCCCCACTGCAGTAGGGAAAGCTCATTTCAACCTGTTGAAAACGAACCCATCTACCATACATTGTGAGGACACTAATGTGACGTTATTCAATGCAGCTATAAACGGTAAGTCTGCTGTTTTAATTTCGATATGCTTGAGTGACATAATGTTTCAGTTTGTTGCTGTTGGCAATTGTCTGGATTTTGATAGGCCACGGTATCGTGTGTGAGAGGGAGAGAGAGAGACAGAGAGAAAGCTGCGTTGGTTGTCTTTATAGGCAACACAGTCTAGCAACGTTTTGGACCAACGAGTTCAGCAGCACGGCAGCATGCACAGAGAGGGAGAGAGAGATGTGTCGTCATATCGTGATATTGATGTCGGGCCTCGCAACGGGCTCGGGCCAATTCATTTCATAACTCATCCGGGCCGGGTGGGGCACGGGCCTGCATGTCTCCGGCCGGGGAGGCCTCGGGCCGAGATTTCAGGCCCGTGCAGCTCTCTAGTTCAAACCCGCCACACACACACTCATGCTGATGGTGGCCGGTGAAATATTGTCTCTGCATTTATCCCGTCCAGGCGTGTCCTTCCTCCAGAGGGCAGCCATGAACAGTGGGCAGCTTTCTTGTGTACAGCACCCCGGGGACCATCTTCAAACGTTGTCGTCACTGGGCAGATGATGATCTTCTGCATGTTTTTATTGGGGGTCCATACCGATGTTGTATGGAGGAACCCCAGGGGAGCACGGGGAGAACATGCAAACTCCACACAGAAAGGCCCTTTGAGGATATAGCCTGTAGACTTTCCAGTTATACATAGACGTCCAGTAGCCTGTAGACTTTACAGTTATATAAATACACTTCCAGTAGCCTGTAGACTACAGTTATATACATAGACGTCCAGTAGCCTGTAGACTTTACAGTTATATAAATACACTTCCAGTAGCCTGTAGACTACAGTTATATACATAGACTTCCAGTAGCCTGTAGACTTTACAGTTATATAAATAGACGTCCAGTAGCCTGTAGACTTTACAGTTATATAAATAGACTTCCAGTAGCCTGTAGACTTTACAGTTATATAAATAGACTTCCAGTAGCCTGTAGACTTTACAGTTATATAAATAGACTTCCAATAGCCTGTAGACTTTACAGTTATATAAATAGACTTCCAGTAGCCTGTAGACTTTACAGTTATATAAATAGACTTCCAGTAGCCTGTAGACTTTACAGTTATATAAATAGACTTCCAGTAGCCTGTAGACTTTACAGTTATATAAATAGACTTCCAGTAGCTTGTAGACTGTACATTTATCTGCAGTCAAGGTCTTTTTGCCTTTCTCTTCAAATCACAACCACACAGTTTTGCAGACACCAAGAGACATAAGATGTGAGATAACAGGGTATTTTGGGGGTAATTTGCTTCATTCAGTGTGTGTGTGTGTGTGTGTGTGTGTGTGTGTGTGTGTGTGTGTGTGTGTGTGTGTGTGTACAGTGGCAGCCACCATGAATTGGTGCTCCCAGCAGGAACTAGTTAAAACAGTTAATTAGAATATTTAACTTTGTTTAATCTGCTGCCACGGATCTGGACGGGCCCTGTCAGGGATCAGCGGGCAGTTTAAGGTGGCTGCGTCTCTATGAGTGTGATAGTGCGCGCGCGCGTGTGTGTGTGTGTGTGTGTGTGTGTGAGATTGTATGAGTGTGATAGTGCGTGTGTGTGTGTGTGTGTGTATGAGTAATACTGCATGTGTGACACCATCAGAACTGTTATGTTATCTTGTTAATGAATGTAAGAAAGACAGCGAGGGAGAGAGTGTTTGCGTGTACTGTATATGGCGGCACATTTTCCATCAAATACCTCTGTGTTCGTGGTGTGCGTCTGTGTGTGTGTGTGTGTGTGTGTGTGTGTGTGTGTGTGTGTGCGTGCGTACGTGTGTGTGTCTGTGTGTGTGCGTGCGTCTGCGTGCGTCTGTGTGCGTGTGTGTGTGTGCGTACGTGTGTGTGTCTGTGTGCGTCTGTGTGCGTCTGTGTCTGTGTGTGTGTGTGTGTCTGTGTGCGTGTGTGTCTGTGTGTGTAAGTCATTGTTTGTCTGGAATGTCTTTTTCATTTCAGTGTCAGTGCCTTGCAGACTGCGCTAACCTTTCAAAATGGCACAGGCTGTCCGTTTCCCGGGCATGAACAGCAGAAGAATGGAGTGTGCGGCCAATAAGCTTGGCTTGGCTTCCCTCTGTCTGAATGACTCTGTTTTGTTCAATCACTCTGTCCCACTCACTCCGTGTTTCTGTGGGACTCAATTTACAGTGATTGATTCTGCCCCCGGTGGCGGTGGCGGTGCATGCGCTCGCCTCTGAAATTCAGGAGAAGACTTTGGAAATTGTCCGCCATCGATTGTCAACTCCCACCCCCCTCCCCCATAGCAAAACGTGTGAATGTGACGGGGCGCAGCTTAATTAGTTTTAAGATTTGTTCCACTTGGACACAAATGACAGTTAATGGTTCTTGTGGGATTCTGCACACAGTCTGTCGCACTATTGGAATGGCGTGTAGCCCAGCTGTGGAGGCAAGATGTCTTCCTTTCTAGGCTGAATTGATGAAGTTGCCAGAAGGCTCCAACTGAAGGAAACCTCCCATCTTGTTCTGACAAAACTCTTATCTGCCGCAGGCTGGCTGAAATCAAATACATTTTTTACCTTTATAAAGCACACTTGCATTGTAGTCTTTTAGTGGATGCTCTTATCTCGACTTAGATATGGCTGCAACTGTACAATACATTTGAATGCTTAATTTGCCAACGATACAAGCAACCAGTAGTAGGAATACAGCACCCAGACAATGCATCATGCTATAATGCAAGGGATCTCAGTGAGTGAGAGAGAAAGAATGTGTGTGTGTGTGTGTGTGTGTGTGTGTGTGTGTGTGTGTGTGTGTGTGTGTGTGTGTGTGTGTGTGTGTGTGTGTGTGTGTGTGTGTGTGTGTGTGTCCATCGCAAACTACTTCACACTTTGACCCGAGGAAGTGTTGGTGCAAGTTGGACACGCGACACGTTCCATACTAATAAGCTTTGAGTATACAAGCGAACAGCGAGCCGGTCAGAGGCGGAGGCAGTGAAGTTGTTTGGAAGAGTTTGTTCTTGAGAAAGCTGCAAGCAGCAATCGCCCAAGTAAAATACTTATATAGCCCGCAGACAGAATTGTTGAATTGTTGAAAAGCAAACTACTGTATGCCTCCCAACTTTCTCCATTGCTCTTTGCTCTTTGAACAGCTGTGCAGGCTGCTGCCTGTGAATTTCCTCTTCTACTCATCTGGATATTTGTATAAAGATCCCCGGATTTTTGCATCCAAATCCTGCCCAGCCACCCCCCTCCACCCCCTGCAGTGTAGCTGTCCTTACAGTAGACCCCCTGCTGACACAATAACAGATGGGACTCTGAAGGTTTCTGACCTCAACAAGCCAGAAGAAGGCCAGGCTGTTCGCCTTCAAAACCAGGCCACAATCAGTCTTCTCATCCTCCACAGTCATATTGTTTTCTGGAGGACATATTGGCATGAGGGGAAAGTGTGTCGGTGCCTGGGCGTTTGGCGCGGAAAAAAACACCGAATGGAAGCTCTGTTCTCTTTTTCTCCTCCCTGACACCCCATCTGTCTCTCTCTCTCTCTCTCTCTCTCTCACACACTGTCTCTCTCTCTCTCTCTCTCTCTCTTATTTGTTCTCCATCTCTCGCTCTGGCCTCCTTTGTTGTCTTCCACGCACTCCGTCATCATCACTTGTCATTAAGTTTTCTTTCTGTTTTAGTCTGTCTATCTCTCTCTCTCTCACACACACACACACACACACACACACACACACACACACACACACACACACACACACACACACACACACACACACACACACACTCTTACCAAGCTTTTTTATCCATCTTCCCCATACCTGCCAACACTCCCAATTCTCTCCCTCTTTTTAACCCTTTGTCGCCCTGTGCTCCTGATTGGTAGTTCATCTCGTCACTGTCTTTCAGAGGAACAGGCAGAGTGAAGGTTCTGGTATCCATGATACTAGAAGACCTACAGTCAGGCATCCACTGGTACCAACCGTGTCATGCTAGCTTGTCGGGAAGGGAGCTAAATGATGCTACAAAGTTAGTAAAAAAAAAAAAAAAGTCCCTTGAAAATGGGTTCCTTGGGTACCCACCAGTCTCCCCTTTACATATAAGGTAGCATTTTTCGATAGGGTAGCGCAAGCATTTTTCAAAGAATCTGGAATTTTCGGCTGTATCGGGAATCGTGCTTCTTCCCCTCTCCCTTCTCCCTCTTTTTCACAGCCTAATGTTGGCAGGTATGACGTTCCCATCTGTCTCTCTCTCTCCATCTCCTCTCTCATCCCCTACTTCTACTTCTTCTTCTTCTCCTCCTCGCCCATTTTTCTTCCCAGTGTCTTCCTCCCTCCCTCGCTCCCTCTTTTTCCTCATGTCTTTTTGGGCATGGTCCCATTTCCCCAATTGGCTTAGTGGCAGTCTAATCATTCTCCGACACTCCTGCTGTCGTCTCTTCTATGCCGCCACCTTAATCCTGTGATCAGTAAATACCCTCCTCCTCCTCCTCCAGCAGCAGCAACACAGACTGCTCCTCCTTCCCAGCCTCCATCTCCACAGTGCAGACTGATAGTCGTGCCGGTGCCTCGGGGCGAACGCAGGCAGCAGACGGCTTTGAGGGCAGCGCAGGTGAAGGAGGAGCAGGAGAACCTCTGTATCCGCTCAGGTGTCCCCGCATCCGTCCAGTGTGCCAGAATTTGCCACCTTAAATAAGCAGCGGCGACTGCCGGGAAGTGGGTTCTATCTGTAAAGGTGATTGTAAGGCAGCGCCGAGTGACAATATTGCAACCATAACTCACTGCCTCAAGGTTATTATTGCTTTTACAAAGGGGCTACTATAATCTTTCACTTGGATTTGAAGGCTTTGCCCCGAGTACAGACGTGCCAAACCCAATCTCCACTCTGCAATAATATCCCTCTCAACAAGTCATGTAATCCAGCGTCTTAAATCTTATTTATCTGAAGAAAAAAAACAAATGAAACAATGTGCCACTGGGGCGAGACAATTTCACTCGTTTCCCATGCAAATGAGCTTGTCTGTTTTGTTTTTGACACGCATTTTCTTGACTGAAGTGTCATTTTTCTCATTACCAGTGGAGCGATCTGCCTTATTCTGCCTTGTCTCAACATACTGCCACTTGTTTCTAGGACATTCCCCTGAATGTGGAGTGAAGCGGCATTGGAAGCAAGCGGAGTTATCTCACCTCGCTGGCAGAAGGGCCTGCTTTTTTTCAGAAAAAGAGGTTTTAAGGGTGAATATTAGGGGTGTCACGATACACTAATTTCACAATACGATACGATACACGATATTGGGTTCACGATAACGATACGATACGATATTTTAACAATATTCTTTTTAACAAAAGTAAATAATTTTTATGTATTTATTTATCATTTATTTAACCATGTGAGTCCCGTTGAAATCGAAACCTCTTTTCAAGGGAGCCCTGGGAAAATACTGGAAAAATAGTCTTTCATTTGAAATACACAAAATACAAAACAAATGCTGTTTTTGGAAATTGTTATTATAATAACTATAAAACAACATGGAAGATAATGCTTCTCTTGCAATAGAATGTGTCACACTGTCACAAACTAAATGTTTGTTGCATGGTGAAAGAAAAATAAAGTATACAATCTATTTCTTAAATAACTCATGCTCAATGGTATCTAAACTTATGTAATCTTATGTACCCCTTGAGCTGTTTTGCCATGCCAGTAGTAGTCTACCCCCTCACTCATGCGTGTTGATTCTGCTAAATTTGTTCTATTATTATTCAGGAGCAAAAAAAAAAAAAAATTGTATCGTCATTTTTTTCTGACGATACATATCGTGACGTTTTGATATCGCGATATATCGTGCGACGAAATATCGTGACACCCCTAGTGAATATAAATCACTAATGATTAATTAATAATTAAATGGCTAAGATTGAAGTCTGGAAAAGTATGGTGAATCGATTTGATCATTTCCAGGTTTTGAGACGTTTGGACAAAGCATAAACAATCTGTGAAAGTAAAGAAAGATATGACTCTTCGGTCCTCATACACATACAGTACCTGTCATATCTACATATGTCTTATACCTTTCATGTACAGTAGGTGTGCACTACACTGTGTACTGTTATTCTATAGGAGATTGAAATAATGATGTCTTTCAGCAAAACGAGATTCTGGAAATAGTATGGAACTTTAATGTGGAAAAATGTGTACGGACCCTATCCCAAAATGATTTGTCTTCTCACTGGCATACAGTTGCTAGTTAGTGCGTCTATCTCAACGTTGTATCACTTTCCCAGAGCAGGTATTAGCTATGCCTGTCTGATGCTGACGATGTCCTACAATTTAATGCATTGCTGGAAACATTATTGCAGAGAGAGAGAGAACTGGATGCTAGCAAGGGGTCAGGTGGCAGGTAGGTTGTACAAAATAATTGCTACACTTAAAACTTAATTACAGCACTACCATACTACAGTAATTTAATTGGAGTCATATTGGCATTTGGACAGATTAAAAAAAATCCTTGATAGCCGAGGGTTATGAGGTAATGACCCTGAATGAGTGCCTCTACCAGCAGTCAAGTATATGCCAACAATGTTACGCAACCTATTTTAATTGGTATTCATGATGTACTGCATATCTTTTGTAGACAGTTGCATCTTGTGCTGTCTGTTTGCACCAATGAAATTCTGTGCAATCTTGTATCTCGTAATCTTTACATGTGTACAACATAACAGGGTAAATATAACCAGAATAAAACATTTAAAAGCAAATTCTCTGAAGGGAAGGATAGACTTCATCTCAATATATCTTGATGTATTTATGGAGCATGCCCACCAATAAACAGAAAATCTGTGTAAAGTATCTGTGAAAAGAAAATCATTTCTAGAATATAAACTTTGGCCTGTCGTACTTTGGCCTGTAGTACAAGCACACCCAGCATCTTGCATTTTCTGCTATTGCATTCAATGTCCATTCAAGCAACGCAGATTGCAGAATATTAACGTCTTTCATGATATGAAAGAAAACTCTTTTTCATCTCCGCTCCACAAGTGAGAGGATCTGGAAAGCTTACTGCCATGTCTCCACTGAATAACGATAATGCTACGGAAAAATGAGCTTGCGCAGACTGCGGAAATCGACGGTAAACGGGATAACGTGTTTAAGTAGCCTGATCGTGTTGGAGTACGCCAAGGAACTTATCCACGGATAAGAGCTTATCTGGGTTATCGTAAATGGGATGCTGTGCTTAACAGCTCGTACATGGAATACCGTCCTAATTATAAAGGGAATATTAGTGTGAGTAAACGTGATTTCCGTGATTCTGATCCCGATACTTGGACTGGAGGATTTGGCAAATTGAAAAGCATGCTACAGAGCAGACAGACAGCGTGCTGCATCAGCCGCGCCTCGAGGGGCAGACCCGGAGTCATCTTATCCTCCCCAAATCTGAGCCTTGATCACTGGGAGCGAAATTCAAGTCTGACCTCTGATCAGCCGGGCTCCAGGGGCCACTTACAACTGCTCCCCGCGCTATTCGTCAAACTGACAGCCAGGGACTGGGCACTGGACGCAACAGAGCCGTCAGAGGGCCTGGAAAGTGTGTGTTTTACACCATCTCGTTCACCATCTCCCTTACATCTGTGTGTATGTATGTACTATGCTTTCTCCATGATGTTTGCATATACGGCATCCATCACTATCCCCATCAGCCAAGTGCATCTATCATTTAGGAGCGCGCCGCGCGGCTAACATGTAGCAGCAGTTGTGGGGGCGGCGGGGGACTCCTCATAGGTTTCTATGATATTAATCAGCCGTGTCACTGCGCACCTCTCCTTCCACTCCTCCGCTCACATCCACGCCATGAATAATAGCTCCAGAAAATACATTTCTATAATACCGTGGGATATATTAGAGATAGGTTTCAGAATATGCAATCACTCACCAAAAAAATGCATCTGTACCATAGACTGTATAAAATATGGATGTCATTACAGCACCTTATAAGTGAAGCCCAAAATATCTTGCTCGCCACCTTGTGGCTAGCTGCAGTATAGGTCGTAAATCTCACCCCCTCCATGTTAGTGGACGGACATGAGCCAAACTAAAAAACGGAAAGTACACGCCAAATAAACTCTTCCCAAAGATGGTTTCTATCATTTTTCGGTAGTTCTTATCATGCCGGTGTATGTTCAAGTCTAATTTTTCGGTTAAGTGTTTTTTTTTGTTGTTTTTTTGTTTATCGAATGCATTCCGAAAATTGATCAAACAATTGTACGCAGTCTTACCCGGTCTAGTCCACATGTTTTCTGCTATAAACTGTGTTAGGATTAGCTCCACAGCACTCCTGTCGCCATGAAAACTAGCCTGCTCTTTGGACAGGAATGGCTCAAGCCTGGTCTGCAATCTCCAGAGAAAAACAACAAGCAATACTTTACACATAATGGTTGATTAATGACAGTGGTCCGAAATTGTTACAGTTCATAAGATCACCCGTCTTTGGTAAGGGGACGATGATGGATTTAGTCCACTCCTCCCGGACGGCTTCTTCACTCCACATTTAATGTAATAGCATATACAGTTGATCATTCAATACGTCGCCCCCTGCCTGTAAGAACTCTGTACTGATCCCATCTGTTCCTGGGCTCTTGTGGGGTTTCATTTTCCTAATGGCATGTTCGACCTCTTCTCTCAAGATGCTATCTATCCTCTACCTGGTTTGGAGGTGGTGATGATATAGCTCTTAAAAGCCTCTACCACCTGCCCCTGTTCTCGCACTTCATGATTCGAGTCTCCTTATACAACCCTGCAATATTCTGCCAGCGTTCTTTCATCTCTTGTGTTGTTTGCAGTAAATTGCCATTGCAGACTTTGATGACTCCCTCCCTTTGAAGCCACTTTTGTTTATGTCCCTGATTCACATGTATGTTTTCCTGCATGTCTTGCCAGCTGGAATGTGTCCTGAGATTATGCTTGATTTGGCGTGGTTTTGAACACACGCATCTCTTGCAGAGTTGATGGCGGTGTATATTTGCGACATTCTCTGATCGATGCTTTTTTTTCGCCCGCTGAATGGTCAGTCTGTTCTAGCTCCGTTTTCAGTCTGCTCTGAAGCTCCCTCAACACTTCCTTACTTTTTAGACTTTCAAGATCAAGTTTTTACTTGAATTTCTTCCCTCTCCCACATTTGAATCATAATCTAAGCGTGCTCAATGCTCAAGTCAAAATCAGGGCCCTGATATGCCCAACAGTTCCACATTGATGTCAAACAGTTCTATAATCTATAGGAACTAGATCTATCTTGTTTCGATACGTCCCACCCGGTGACGCCCATGATGTCCACTTCACTGGACAGAGGAATAACAGAGAGTATCATGGAGGCTAAGCAGGTCAAAGTCATTGGCCAGTGCAAGGGCAAGCATTCTCTTTGATCGTTTCTCGCACTCAAAATCTGCCTTTATTTCTTTTAATGACCACTGCGTCAGCACATCAAAGGATGTGTTTCAGTGACCCAGTGCAAATTAAAATAAAAAAGGGAGATTTTTGAGTGCTAGAAATGATCAAAGATCACTTGCACTTGCACCTGCACTAACACTGGGCGTAAGATATGGCCCCATGTACTGACAATCTGACATAACTTCTCCTCTGTCTCTCCCATCATGTGACTAATCATCATGACAAATGAACATGACAGGAGCACTGTAGGAACAGGGCTGTGTCCACACTGACAAAAATATGAATAATGATCAAAGACACCCCCCCCCCCCTAAAGTCACCTTTTTAGATGTATGTACAATACTCTACTTTGACTACTAATTTGTTTTGGATATGGTTTTTCCCAACAACAAAAAGTTGTTGTCATCCTTTAAATGCCATCTCCTCCCTTTCCCTCATTAAAAATTCCAGAATCTATGAATATGCAATATGCAAATATATTTCACCTCACAAGTTTTCCTGCTCAACACGAGATATCTCCTACCTGTACTTAACTGTCAGATCCATTCTCAGTGTACGTGCATTGGAGGCTTGAAGTTTCCACATCACACTTTTTGTAAGTTGAATATATATACAGTATATATATATATTTTTTTAATGTTATTTTTTACTTTAGGGGGTCTTTAAATAATCCAATTCATTTATAGTCAAACCTAATACAGAATGAAAAGAACTTGTCAGGTGCAAAGCAATAAAGGCAAGCACAGGGGAACCACTCACACACAGCTACAGTACATGTTTGATCTGGAGCTAATGAGGAAAAACCCTCGGTGAAACTCTGTCAGTCAGCATCACACTGCTGAGTTTGGGGAAATGTGCTCTTTAATCAATTTACCACTCTGCAATGAGAGTATCGTCAGGAATTTAAACTATTCTTCTGTCTACGAGTTAGGGGCTAGTTTGTAGCATCCACTAAATACAATCAACTCAGTTTACCCTCCTTTAAACACAGCCATAAATCTTTGTGAGATCAATTAATTGTAGATATTATAATACGTAATGCAATTTATATCAGCTAATGAGGTGTTTAAAGGGGGGAGGGGGGAGCAGAAATTACCCTAATGCTTTTGTTTATAATGGGGGCTGTTGATCACATGTGCTCAAGTGATACCATGCACCAAATAGGAATTAAAAATATATATACTGCACATTTTTACTGCTATTTTTCCTCTTCTTACACAAGGGTGGAGCACTGGGGTGGGAATCACCCCACGATACGATATTATCATGATACTTGAGTCACGATACAATAGTATTGTGATTTTAAAAGATCGGTACTTGGCGTCCGTATATCGATACAATATTGCCAGATAAAATATTGGCAATACTATGCTGTATCGATCCTCACACACCTTTAACACTTAGTGATTAGAAACGCCCTCCTGTAATATACAGTAGGACAGTCGCAGGTTTGATCCCCTCAGCAGCTATATGTCCCGTCCAAACGGCATTGTACCCCTTTCTGCTCGTTCAATTCAAGTTGCTCCGGGTGAGAGTCTCCGCTGAAAATCCAATATAAAATGTTTTTCCAGCCATCCGAGATAAGCTAAGCAAGGAGGGAGGCCGGCTTCATGGCACGCCACACACATCCACAACACACACCCTTTGAATCATGGGAAAACCCCCTCGAGTCCAAACCGTCAATCACCATTATGGCCGTTTTCCTGCTGATTGATGGGCGGGCCTCAGAAGTGGCTGCTGCACTGTGTTTTTATGTCTCGGAGGCGGGGCGTTGTCAGCGGGCCACTGTGGGCCGTCTGTTGAGGGTGACTCCGTGACTCGGCTTCGCGGCCCAAGGGCCAAAAATAGGGTGCTGGCACCCTGAATGCCCCGGTCAACAGTCATCATGACTGAGCTCTTTCTCTGTCTGTTCCTATTTCATCTCTCTCTCGCCGTCTCTCTCTTTCTCTCTCTCCCCCTCGCTTGAGTTGAGTCCAGTTCATTTGAATTCGGTAATCCGTTTGCTTCAATTCCTTTGGTACAATCGCTTTGGCGTGGTTTCAACATGAAGTTGAGTTTGCCAAAAGCACACAAGGAAGAGAACAAGGACGATCGCGAGGGATGAGCCTCTGAAACAATACACAGTGCAGACGCCTGGATCCCAACAATAAACATATAAATAAATAAATATACACGTATGATGACTAAATTAATACAGACAGAAGGTAAGACAGTACGTCTGCCTTTCTTCTCCAATTCCCAGTATGTGTTGCAGTTATTTTGCTGCAGTGATTGTACAATTTGGCATTTCATCAAGTCAATTTCGTATTCTCATTATTTTGTCTTATTTTCTTTTGCGTCTTTGTTGTCACGCTGCCAACGTGTAAGGAGGGAAAAAAGACCTGTGATTTGTTTCTTTGTGTTTGTGGAACTATCTTTGTGTTCTCCCAGTTTCCACACACTAGTTTGATCCGAGTTGTGTTTTGTGATTTATTATGACTTCTTTTCTTATAAACCTCTTGTTTCTCATTCCCCCATTCCCAAATCAATTTCAGAAGGGCACTACTCAACTATTCCTTTATATCCTATAGGAATATTATAGCGTTACCACAGGAGATTAAAAACAAATAACATAAAGGAGAATAATGTCACTATAAATTGGATTGATTTTCATTCAGACCTGTTGGGATATTTATATATCAGCGCAATCTTTCTTTGTTTGTTTATTTTCCCAGCATGTGCAAACAAATAGAGCAGAAACTCAGACACATAGAGACCCTGAAGTGTGACACAGCTGAGGAGCTCAAACTGCAGTTATACTAGATGAACAGTAAAGCCAGCAGCCACCAGCCAGAATATCGCTGTCTAATGGAGACATTCAAACACTTTCCTATTACAGACCCCCAAATTACATCCACATTAAGCTACGGATTTCCATTTGATAAGATTTTGTCCCGGGGACCCATACGGGAAGATTTGTGTTGATTCAGTAATCAAGTGTGTAACTGTCTCCACTGTGCGCGGAAGATAAATAATAAAGATAAATAGTGAAGACCAATGGATTAACTGTGACTGATATCACAAAGATATTTATATCCCAGCTGCATAAAATGATGCAGTAAGTAGCTACCCAGTGCACATCCTGTATTGATGTTGAATAGATGTTAATACGACAGCCTGTGTCAACATGGTTTTGTAAATATCGCACCGGAATTAAAGTTGACCTGACATCTGTACTTTTCCATCAGTGCTAATCTAAACCGAGAAATATATATCAAAGCAGTTATATGGATGGGTCAATATATCGAAATTCAATACATCGCAATACAAAAATGTTGCCATATGTATTGCAGTGACGAGAAAATAATTGTGCTTTTCCAGTAGCATTTTATTCTGCTGTAGTAACCAGGGCCTGAAATTGGGCACGGGATTGCTGGAATTGCACATATTTTTGTGAATTCCTGCATATTTTGAATTTAGAAAGGGAATAATCCCGCATTGGTTTGCGCGGACCGATCTATGTTGGTGCAGAACGTTGCTTAATGCGTTCAACCGACTGGCCGGACACGTTACATGGTTATACGAGCGCGCGGACCAAATTTCACTTCCGTGACAACTTACTGATGGCACACTCGCTCTGTCTTCTCTTGACAACAACACTACCTCTGCTGATTTCTCGGTGGATACAGACAGCTGCTTGCAAACGTGATGGATCGCTGGCTAAAAAGGAAAACTACGTTGTCAGAAGGGGGACCGGCTCAGAAAAAAACAAACAGGACAAGTTGAGGAGGCACTTCTAGCGCTACCCGCAGACCCCGAAGGAAGTAACGTTAGTGTCAGTGATGTTTATGTTATTGATAATGAAGAATCTGATAACGTTAATGCCGAAATCGAAATCTCTATTAACAGAGGACCCCTTCATGAAGGTGAAGGCGCGTTGCTCAGGAGGGATGAGGAGCGGAGGGACATGAGACGAGACGCAACAGCCAAGATTGAGGAGGTGTGAGAAACACGGGAAACTTGAGAGAAGAAGTAGAACCAGGTCTAGAGTGAGAAGAAGTAGAACCAGGTCTAGAGTGAGACCATCCAACTGTGAGAGGCAGCAATGTGCCGCAAGGTCCCACTCCCACCACGTATAAAAGCCTCAGCCAGGAAGGCACTGATGACATCACCAATCAATTGCTCAAGTGACATCACTGATGACATCACAATCGTGACTGAACCACACCACCGCCACAGACAGACAGACACCGCCACCCACTTAGCCAATTTTAACTAAGATAAGAAGATTGATATCCTGGTTGTATCAATTTGAGAATCCCATATTGTGCATCGTATCATGAGGTAAGCCCATCGTCCCATGCCTGCTGTTTTAATATGAAGCTTTGCCATCCCATAATATAATAATATGGTGCTTGTTTGGGAAGCTGACCACCTGCTGTGCACCAGCGTTACCATCTGGCCAATGCTTGCTGGGTATGAACGACAGACGTGGACCCAACTCTCATTTTGCCGTTTGCAGGTTGCATCAACATCGACTCACCGTCATCATGTTTGCTGTTCTCTCATACTTCCTCTAATTGGGATCATTTTGACAGAATAGTGACATTAAACTATATATCACCATATTTCTGCTGCACGGGGGCCCTTTGGTACCCCCCTCCTTACTGTTTTTACTTTACTTTTTACTTTTACTCCCTACATTTTAGCACAAATATCTTCTGTACTTTCTACTCCTTACATTTTCAAAACAGGCTACCGGTAGTTACTTTAGTTTTAAATACAAGACAGACAACAACATGTTGGAGGGGATATCACTAGATGTACAGTTCTAGATGGTTCAGCCTGGTCACTACCATTGATGTCGTTGATAAATCACAGAGGATGTCATCAGTGATGTCACTCGATAAATCACAGAGGATGTCATCAGTGATGTCACTCGAGCAATTGTGATGTCATCAGTCACTCGAACAATTTGTCCCTTCATGAAGCCTTCCGTTTGACGCCGGTTTGGTACAGTGACAGATCTGAAGGAATGGCTGCACCAGCAGACATGCAGCTCCACAAACAGCTCCACTATGCCGTCGACACAGGAGACCTGGACAAACTGAGGACCCTGCTGCAGGAAGACCGCTTCAGAAGGCGGATCAATGAGTGGTGTTGGTGCAGGTGTGGGTGGAGCACCCCTCTGGAGCGTGCAGCCTGGCGGGGTCATGCTGCCTGTGTAGCTTACCTGATCGGCCAGGGAGCCCAGGTAGACCGTGCTAATAACATAGACTGCACGCCTCTCTTCTGGGCTGTGTTTAACGGTCACCTGAACTGCGTCCGGATCCTCCTGGAAGCTGGGGCCCGGCCCCAACGTAAGCAGATGCGACCCATACTACACCCCGTCTACCTTGCTGCTGAGTTTGGAAAGCTGGACATACTGCAGGAACGACACAGAGTTCTGTGTCGCTGTTCCTGTTAACATAGATAGACAGTGAACACATCATCTGGTCTCTCCACATCAGCGCGGTCTCCCACCACCTGGACTGCTTCTGCCTGCTGCTCCAGGCTGCTGGAGTTCTGACCCGAGACGTGACTTCCTCGCCTGCTGTATAAGGTGTTGTGGAACAGGTGCGACACGGCCTTCGTCCAGCTGCTCCTGGGCCACGGCAAAGAGATGTCCTTGCAGTCTGTCCCACGTGTGTCGGATCCGGATCCGTCAAGCACTGGGCACACATCGCCTGAACCAAGTCCACTCTCTACCACTAACACACGTTGTGCTCTACCAAAACTGACTTGGACAGTCAGTTTATTTATATTCATTTCCTAGATTTAGTTGTTCAGGGGTCGTCCGGGTAGTGTAGCGGTAGATTCCCTGCCTACCAACATGAGGGTCACAGGTTCGCACCCCCGTGTTACCTCCAGCTTGGTCGGGCATCCATACAGGCACGATTGGCTGGTGTCTGCGGGTGGGAAGCCGGATTGGGGGTATGTGTCCTGGTCGCTGCACTAGCGCCTCCTCTGGTCGGTCGGGGCGCCTGGTCGGGGTGGAAGGGAACTGGTGGGAATAGCGTGTCCTCCCACGTGTTACGTCCTGCCGGTGAAGCTCCGCTCCTTTCAGGTGAAAAGAAGCAGCTGGCAACTGCGCATGTGTTGGAGCAAGCATGGTGCTAGTCTACAGCTCTCCTCAGATCGGCAGAGGGTGGAGCAGCGACCAGGGCAGCAGGGACGAAAATTGGCCAAGTACAATTGGGGAGGAAATATGGGGGGTAGGAATCAGAAAAAATAGGATTTAGTTGTTTATTTATTTGTTTATTTAAAAAGGAGGATCCCCATTAGCTGCCGCCTGGGCGACAGCTAGTCTTCCTGGGGTCCAAGACAAAAACACATTACATGACGGACAATGTTTAGAAGTATAAGAACACAAGGTCAAAAACATGAGAGAATCAAAAACCGATCTAAGCTAAGACAGATCTAAGCTAAGATAGAAAGAGAATAGAAACAGAAGAGAATAAAGAGCATATCTAAGCTAGTACCGACAATAGCAATTCAATACATGACATGAGAAAACAGACATGAAAGAGAAAGTTAGAGTCCAGACATCGTTAAGAGTGAAGATGTGATCTGAGCATCTTTTTAAAACTAGCCGTCCCTTTGATTGAACAGTTGTTCAGTGACTGTGTTTCAAACACAGGAGCAGAGATTAAATACCATCAGCATACACCACCTGTAGCCAATCCTACTACTAGAATTGGAGAGCTTTGTGTCCATGTGTGCTCCACCACAGAATTGCGCGTGCAGAAATTCTGTTTATCTTAAAATGCCACGAGGTTCAGTTTGCACAGAAACAGCCTGTAGAAATACTTTTTACTTTTATACTGGATTAAATTTCAGAGCCTGTAATTTTTTACTTTTACTTGAGTAAACAAGTTGAATCAGTACTTCTATTTACCAGTCTTTTTTTTTTTCCTTTTTAAAAGTACTTCTACTTAAGTAAAGCATGTGTGTACTTTTCCCATCTCTGATGTGGGCAGGAATATGCTACAGTAACACCACAAGTTCAGACGACGGCAGCAGAGGGGAGATGGCCCTCCCTCGGCAGCAGTGTAAGTAAAGTTCTCCACCCAGTTGTTGCTCTCAAACCCACACTTAGGGGACATTCAGACCAAAAGCGTTTTTGGAGCTGCCAGCGGCTTTCTGCAATTCATTCCCTATGTAAGGACGCGCTAGACGTGCTCCTCTTTTAATTTAATCCCAACTTTTTAGCGGAGCGCTCTGGGTGTTTTAAAGATGAAAAAGTTGAACATTTGGAGGAAAAGCGCGCTGCTCGTCTTTTTACTCCTCCTGCATTTTCTCCTCCCAGAAGGATCCTCCACCTCGCTGCTGCCAGAATTGACAATAATCTGGCTTTCATGTTGACAGTGAACAACATCAAACAGACAAAACTAGCTGGCTACCGTCCGTGTGGTCATTGTGTGCTCAACTCTAGTGCGCGCGACTGCAGCGGAAAATAAATCAAAGCGCAAAAAAACCGCTCCGTGCGCTGTGTTTTGTGCACAATGGAAGCGCCCTCGACATGAGTTTCATAGCGTTCTGACTGAAAAAAAACGCTTTTGGTGTGAATGTCCCCTAAGGCCTTGGCCACACTGATCCGTGGTGTCTGTCCGTGTGCATTCATTTGTTTGTTCACTTCCATTCATTTTCAATGACAGCTGTCTGACTGTCCGTGGAGCACTCAGAAGCGTACGTATCCAGAAAATTTGCATACCTTTTGATGGACAGAAAGTTGAAGAGGGATGAACTTTTTCTGGATGGACGTATCGGATGGTCGGATAGTCACTGTCCGTTTAGCCAATCAGAGTCGAGGTCTCGAGAGGAGGCGTTCCGAGATT
>NC_139631.1:820000-852500 GCF_964638095.1 Poromitra crassiceps | reverse complement strand
CATCAATGACATCACTGCAAAGCTCACAGCCAAAGAGATGACTTGTGTCCTACACACATTTGGTTCTCGGGGGCAAAAAAGCAAAATAATGACACTTAAGTCTCATTTTGCATGGTGATTTATTACCTCTTCACTGTTTCTATTAGATCTCTGCTCTTAACGTGCTAGCTTCCTCATTTCTACTGGGAAAATGTGAACTCATTCCCTCTCCAGATCGGCAGACGGGGTGGAACAGCGACCGGGACCACTTAGGCAGGGGAAATTGGCAATGTACAATTGGGAGAAAAAAGGGGGAAATCTAAAAATGTCAATTACAGGCCACCGTAAGCTGGGCTGGAGGCCTGTGGACCGGGTCGATAAAAGTCGTAGATTACCCCTTTAAAGGAATTGGTATCTGTCTTTCTCTCTTTCTCTCTCTCTCACTCTCTCTCTCACACACTCTCTCTCTCTCTCTCTCACACACACACTCTCACACACACACACACACACAAACGTGCATAATTACGGTATGTGCATACCCAGCACATACAGCCACTCAGCAGTGACACAGGCAGACATGTGTCAGACAGGCTGGCTGTCTCTGGCAGTCTTGGTCGATAGCCTTCAGTCTCCAGGCGCTACAGAGACAGCCGGGCCCAGTTCAGCCCTCTGCCAGGCCCACATAGCCTGGCCAGGAACACACACACATACGCACACACACACACACGCACACACACACACACACACACACACACACACACACACACACACATACGCACACACACACACACACACACACACACACACACACACACACATACGCACACACACACACACACACACACATACGCACACACACACACACACACACACATACGCACACACACACACACACACACACATACGCACACACACACACACACACACACACACACGCACACACACACACACACACACACACACACACTTGCTTACTTTGCTTATGGTGCATTGTTATCGATGATGACTTCATAATTCCCAGGGGTAATAGGGGTATTCACACACACACACACACACACACACACACACACACCCGTGTATGTGCGTGAGTGCTTGACCTTTGGGGCTCTTGCACACGCCATCATGAAGTCAGCAGTTCTGACACAATAGGCTACACATTGGCATCATCCTCCTCCGCCAGCAGCAGTGACAGTGGGGATGCATGACGTGCTAATAGCAGCTCCCCGCGGTGGCAGGCGTGACAGTGACACCACTTACAGCCCGCCCGCACAGCTGGCTAAGCAGCCTCCGCGGCGGCATGCTTTCCATGTTGTCACCAGTCATTCATTGTTGAAGTTCTGCTCAGGCAGTCGCGGCTGCTCGCCGGCAAAAAAGGGCCCGTGGCGCCGAGTCCCGACAGCCCCTGCCTGTTAAGGTCCAATGTAACACGCGCGGCACCGCCTCTCCCAGGCACACGCCACAGATACAGCCCAATGGCTTCAAGAGCCTCCTCAACAAGACAGAGACATGGAGGGAGAGGGGCGGACTGAGAGGAGGGAGGGATAGAAAGGAAGGAAGGAAGAACGGAAGGAAGAGAGAAAAAGAAAGAAAAAAGGAAGGAAGAACGAACGAAAGAATGAAAGAAAGAAAGAAAGAGGGAGCCGCTATAGGAGAGGAGAAGAAAAGGAGAAGAAAAGGGGGGGTTGATTAAGGAAGCATCATGGTAATGAGCGCGCCGCCCTTCCCGGGTCGCCTCGGCGGAGCGCTGCCATCTCGTGAATGGCCTGATAATGGCCTGGCTGATTAGCCAGACAGACAAATGGACGGGATCACGCGCCGCCGCCGCCAAAGACGAACACGGGCTCCGAGGAGTAGAGGCGACCAAGGGTATCTGCACGAGAGATGATAATGCTCAAAGTCGAGCCCTGTGACACCCTCCTTTCTCTCGTAATTAGCTGGAACACCCCTGCCTCCCCGTCTGAAGGAATGCCATGGAGCTGGCCGCAGATCGGGAAGCTGGGGAGGGGGAAGTGTGCGTGCGTGTGTGCGTGTGTGCATTCCCTTGTCTGTGTGTGGGCAAGCAAGCGTAATGTGCATCAGTGTACATGCAGTGGCCACTTTATTAGGTACACCTCCGCCTTGACGCCCGTACTCCGAACTTGTTTCGATTTTGGAGCGTCAAACGAGGTTCCAGCAGCGACCAAGGTGCTCTGAGCCCCCCCTCTGCCCACTTCCATCCCCGTCTCGTCTCTCCTCAAACAAATCTCACGGCAGTTTAAATACAGCAGGCATTAATACGTTACACTAGCAAGACTACAGCGTGAGAATAATGTTATAAACACATTGGCTAGCAAATCATAGCCTATCCCTGGATGTCATGATGAGATGAGATTAGAATAAATTTGGACAGAATTGCATCATTTTCCCCCGCAGCGCTGCCTTCTTTCTCTCCCCCTCTGCACGGCAGACAGGTAGGATGATCCAACAGCCTCTATCCCAAGCTTGCCCAGAATGACGTGCCGAACAAAATAGGCTATATTTCCCGCTGCAAAGTCGATCTCTGAGAAGAATACTAGAGGAATAAATGCATTCAAAACATATAATTTGATCCAGAGGAGAGAATTGTAGCCTATTTTGTAGCCTACCTTTCCTCTGCAGTAGCCAGGCAGCAGCACTGTGCTCCAAACCGCGCCGGAGCTTCTCCCCATGTTTAGAAAGTGATTAAGCGGTTTATTGAGTCATGTCTAGCAGGGCAACTGTGGCGGATAGTCGGAGCTGATTCTACTGTTATAATCCGCAGTTCATGTTTAGAAGAGGCTTATGACAGGGGCTCAAAACTACGGTATAACAACTTTTTCTTAATCGGTCAATTGTGCCTGATTACATATAAATGAGTGGCCTTTTCCCCCAAATAGTGATGGTTCTGTCATTCTGTGCTGTATACATTTCAGATCTGACGCTTGCAGTGCGCTATAGGGGCAGATCATGACGCTCGTCAAGATTCGCTCCCTGTGCGTGTCGGGCTTTAGGGTTAGGGTTACGGTGGCCAGTAAGGGTATTGTGGCCAGGGTGGATGGAGGGTGTACATTTGCCTTTCACGCCAGAGGGTCTGTTTTAGTTGCCTAAACGTATCCAAAGTTGTTGTTAAAGTTGTTTTATTTGCGTTTAACGTTGGAAAGGCAGCAAGCTTTTCAAATTAACCACCGTTTTTGTTTTAAATTTATGTTGAGATTGTTTCGTTTCAGAAACGGAAAATGCCACATTTTAGAAACAACATTTTGTTTCAAAGTTAGCTTGAGATTGTACGTACCTGTGGATTGCAGAAAGGTACATTGCAGACAGTTAAATCAGGCGGTTGTGTTTGATTGGGAGATGCTGGAAAGTAAATCCGGCACCTCTAACACTAATGATCCAGCCATGTTCAGAGTGACCTAACACTAACGATCCAGCCGTGTTCAGAATGACCTAACACTAATGATCCAGCCATGTTCAGAGTGACCTAACACTAACGATCCAGCCGTGTTCAGAATGACCTAACACTAACGATCCACCCATATTCAGAGTGACCTAACACTAACGATCCAGCCATGTTCAGAATGACCTAACACTAACGATCCAGCCGTGTTCAGAATGACCTAACACTAACGATCCACCCATATTCAGAGTGACCTAACACTAACGATCCAGCAGTGTTCAGAGTGACCCAACACTAACGATCCAGCCGTGTTCTGAGTGACCTAACACTAACGATCCAGCAGTGTTCAGAGTGACCTAACACTAACGATCCAGCAGTGTTCAGAGTGACCCAACACTAACGATCCAGCTGTGTTCAGACACTAACGATCCAGCCGTGTTCAGACACTAATGATCCAGCCGTGTTCAGACACTAATGATCTAGCCGTGTTCAGAGTGGCTTCAATGTGGTCGAACAGTAACTGAACCGCTCAACAACCTTGTCTGCATGCTTTATGTCCCAGCTCACAGCTCGCTGTCGGAGGAGCAAGCTGTTAGGATGTGTACTAATAAAGTGGCCATGTATTTTCCTGTGTGTGTGTGTGTGTGTGTGTGTGTGTGTGCGCGTGTGCGTGTGCGCGTGTGCGTGTGTGTGTGTGTGTGTGTGTTATCCCAGGCTTACGTATAGTGGTATTGGTTGTGGTGGGAATCTGGGAATCTAGCTGGATTGTAACAGAGACCCATTCAGTGTTCAAACATCCTTCCCAGCGACCCCCTGGGAGCTCCAGAGAGAGAGAAGGAGAAGCTGGGGAGGGGGGGGGGGGGGTGGTCTGTGGTTTAGGGGAGGAGGGGGGGGGGTCAGGCTGGACAGAGGAAGTCATTAGAATCTGCATAGACATTCGTTTGACCCCCACCCATCCTGCCCAGTGCCTGAGTGGACACAACAGATGTTAGTGGAGGTGGAGTTAAGGGAGGGGGGGTAAGAGGACAGCTGTACATTGTCTGTCCACGCTAGCCATTGTCTGAGTTGGCGGAGATACAGGCTTTGTCCTGGTTGGAGGGCAAAGACAGAAAAGAGAGAATGGCGACGTTTACATGGACTGCAATATTCCGATATTAATCCGTTTAAGATATTTGCTGATTACCTTAACCGGAATAAGGTCATAGTCTGAGTAAGCAATAGTGATCTTGAGTGCATTGTAGACATGTAAACACCTACAGTATGACATCCTATCGCAGTTTTTGCAGCATTTTGTAGCACAGCAGTCAAACTGGTTGACGACACATGCTTCTAGCTTCTAGCAAGTGTTGCCAACTTGTTTACAGAAGAAAAGATGGCTGCCACGGGGTAAAAAGCAGTGCCAACATGTCTCTAACATGGCTGACAGGTTCAATTCAGGAGGGAAACTCAGACGCAGGGATGTCATGTGGCCGACGACGTGCGTCTTCACCCATTAATCAGACTCTGTAACATGTAAACAGGAATATGAATGGGAATATTCTTTAAGCAACTCATGTAAACACCTTCATCAAAAATATTGCCGTATTTAGAATAAGGTCAATATTTGGATTATTGCAGTCCATGTAAACGTAGTCACTGAGTGAAATAGACTGAGAGACAGCTGGAGGGCTGGAAGGCTCTAGCTTCTCCTGTTACAAAATGCGGGGTGCTTTCTGGACAAGTTCCTCAAAACCAATGAGATCCAGAGATCCACGGCTCTAACAAGACCTTTATTCTACTGGCTAGTCATAATGTAAGGTTAAAACAGTTCAAACGCTTATTCCATTATACAGGGTTAAACCAGTTTAATCCCTTCATACTTACAGCTATTTATGATAGAAGGCTAAAACTGGTTTAAAAGATTTGTTTCTGCTTTGCGTATACACAAAAGGAAGTGAACACGTTTTTGCGTGTGTATTTTTTTGCCTCCATTCTCTTTGGCGAGTTGAATAAGATTGATCACAGTTTGAAAGCCTTTATTCTATTGACTGGTCATTGTGGAGGTAAAAAAAAACGGATGAGAGAGAGTGAGAGTGAGCAAGGGGGAGGATTAACAGAGTAAGAGAGACAGAGACAGATGGGCAGAGAGAGGGGCAGTCATCCTGGATGGTGGACGGCCAAGGCTGACAATGTGATATAGGACACAGAAAAAAAACTGCTGGGTCAGAAAAGACTCCCCTAAAAAGAGGAAAGGGAGAAAATTCATGATGTTCACCTTCGGCATCAGCAATATCAATTTACTGAAACCGAGGCCGAGGCAGAGAGGGCATGAAGACAGGAGAGGAGGGAGTGATCATATAGCCAGCCATGCTGTAGAAACCTGAGTAGATACATCTTTTCCAAAATGCCCTATCCTGCAGCCAAAGAAGGAGGCTCATATCGATGCAGCAGAGGTCTGGAGAACTCGGGGGGAAAAAGTGACGAGTTGGGTCCCAAAAATCAGATATGCAGACAGCAACTTTTACCAAAAATGAAATAGCATACTCTTTCTTTTTTGTCTCTCTCTCTCTCTCAATATAGTGGTGGTCTGAAAGTCTCTGTTGGAAGCTGGAATGGCTATATCCTGCAGATATTGGATGCTGACCTTCAGGTAATGATTTTTTCGGAGCATATACTGTTTTGGAATTAAACTCTTGAACTCCTCCTACACACGGGAATGCTGACAATGCGGCAGACATGCAAATGCAGACACACACACACACACACACACACACACACACACACACCATCCACACAATCGCATGAACATGCACAGTGACTAGTGTACAAACACTTCCTAACACACACATGTCACAGCGAGAGCTTTGCCAAAGCTTTGCCAAGCTTTGCCAAGCTTTTAGCTGGTCCGCGATGAGCGGCGCCAGCTCTACAAATGCGAATGTCACTGAGTGAGTGAGTGAGTGATGAAGTTACACCATTGGTCGGCCGGAACACGTGGTCGATGGGTGAAACACGTGGGCAAGAGCAGCAAGAGAGGGCGAGAGAGAGTGAAATAAAGTCAGTCCACGGAGCCGTTTGAGACCCCCGTGACTCACGACAAATCTGGCGACTTTTTCTGACCATGGGAAGCAATGTTAATGTGTTGGATCCCAAAGGATTTCGTAATAAATTGGTAGGGCTGATGGCAGTTTCCTCTACTTGTGTCTAATCCAGAGAGGTCTGCTGATCACAGTCTTAGACACAGCGCGGCCCCAGCGCACTCCCTCCCTCCCTCCCTCCCTCCCAGGGACTGTAGGATGGCGTCTGGGCAGTGGGTGGGCGGGGTCAGCACTTAATATTAAAACGTGGTACGCCACGGCTTGGGAACAAGTGCAGCGTTATATATTGATATGCACATTATCATGATGTGACGCCATCTGGCGACTTCTAGTGACTTTCTGTGCAGCAAATAGCTTCTTCCCTCCCCCCCGAACAGGCACCCGGAGCGACCAGAGGAGGCGCTAGTGCAGCAAACCAGGACTCATACTCCACCAGCCTCCCACCCGCAGACCTGGCTAATTGTGTCTGTAGGAACATCTGACCAAGCCAGAAGTAGCCTAGTGCTGCATTATTCTAATGGAAAGTAAAGATGGAGCAAAACATGCAAGAAATGCACTTGGAAGCCATATCTCAAATTAAAAATGATATCACAGGAGCATACAGACCAAATGTTCCCCTCTAAGCTGATAGTTTGGTGACCTGTGTCTCATACTTTCCACTGACAAAATAATATCTTCCGTCATGAGCCATTGCTCCACTTTGCCCACAGAAACACAAACAGTCAAATATCAGCAGGTCTGGAGCTTTTAGTGGCTGATGTCTTACATTTGATCACACATGCATTAAGCCATTATGTCTCACAAGAGAGAGCGAGAGATGTAGTCTCCCCTGCACTTTCTCAGTCTCTCGCCCCTCGTCTGCTGGCTGGAGGCTGGATGCTGCCCAGTCATAACAGTCAGGTGTTCATTTCTGCTGGAGGTCTAATGTAGGGCAAAGATACCGCATGGACACATTAAATATTTACTGCTACATCTTCTCCCTCTCTCCAGTAGTCTCCTCTCCCCAATAGCCTGGACAAACATCACGCGCGCACACACACACACACACACACGCGCACGCACACGCACACACGCGCCGATATCTTCCAACTCGTTTGGCCTATTACCAAAACTACTGATATATGGGCGCATTTTCCCCCACCTAATTTCAGAGAACATCAAGTCTCTCCTGTAAATGAACACATTATTGTGCCTACTCTCATCCTGCTGGCCCACTGGCAGATGCAGACATAAATGCAATGCTTTTCAAAATGTACACATTCACTGCATGGGCAAAATAAGAAAAGTACTTCAACTTAGGTTAATAATTGAAACATGCCATATTTTTTTTAACATTTTCTTTCAATCAAAACTGTAAGATTCATCCTACTTAAACAGCCTTAGATGTTGCCTGTCATATTGGGCTGATGCCGATATTTAATTTGAAAGCCTTTATCGGCCGATACCAATGACGTGCCGATATCATCGTGCATCCCTATTTCACCCTCATGAAAATACAATTCGTTTTTTAGTTTAGTTTATGTAACAACTTTCAAGTACAGAGTAAAACCATATAAATTACATTGTCAGGGATAGCACCATAAATTCCAGGACTTATTTCCACCGTGGTCCCTAGTGGGTCGTCAGTCCAACCCTGCCAAGTCCAAGAGGCAGGGTGACTTTCATCAGCAACAACAACAATAATAATAATAACACCATAACATTCAGTTTGTCAATTTACCCAACAATCTGTTACCAGTCTAATAGTGATCTATCTATTACAATTTATCACTACAAAAGTATTACAATATATTCACAACATACATACTCGCCAGTGTATTACGGTATATATGCATACATGCACACGCACATATACATACACACACACGCACACACACACACACACACACACACACACACACACACACACACACACACACACATACCTTCATTCTGCAATACATACTACAAACTATCCAATCTATCTATTACAAAATATATTATAGATTGTAAAAAGAATCTATTATAAATATTATTATCTATCATAATGCAGTCACTCACACAAACATGGCAACACAAATACACACACTTAGCCACATACACACACACACATAAAGTAGCAGGCACTGACACGGTAGTCTCGCTTGCCAGACTTCTGTTTCGCGCTGTACCAGGGCAGCAGAGGAGAGAGTCTGGCTCCTCTTACTCTCACTCTGGTCTAGCAGGAAAAAAGGCTCTGTTATCTTGACAACCATCCACCGAAAGTACCAAGCAGGCCTGCTTTCTTGCACAATCCAAATCTTTGTCAAAACTTGCCATTTTCAGCGTGTAGTTTGCTATCTTGCTATCTTGCTAGCTAGCGTTGTTGCTGTTGTTTCACAGCGGTGGAGGCATTTGAGAGCGACACGCAGGGAGTGGAGAGGGATTTCCCTTCCGCTCCCACTGAAATGGCCATAGTCAATGGCAGGGCTTATCCAGTGAGTCAGACTACTGATGCAGTATCACACAACCCAACTATAGAAAAACACATAGAACACGTAAACGTAGTCAAGCAGTCATTCCAACATGCGCGCACGCACACACACACACACACACACACACACACACACACACACACCCCAGTCCACGGCTGTAGCCCCGCCCTTTTATCCACCATCTCTCGGAGTGCCATTGTGCGCAGCCACTCGAGCAGGTAATTCACTGACAATGAATAAAATGAGCTGTAATTATTTTCAAGCAGTCACTTGTGGAGCGCGGCTGAATAGGCTGAGGAACATGTGTCGCTCCCGTCGACTCCATTCTTGGCGGCCCGCCGTGCGTTTGACAGTTAGCCAGACAGAGGTTAACGCTCCGCCGTCTACAGTGCGGGTGGGTGGGCGGGTAGGTGGCAGAGGAGCTGTTAGAGGGGGGGGGGGGGGGGGGGGGTGTAGGAGGGGGGGGGGGGGTGGGCGGGTAGGTGGCAGAGGAGCTGTTAGAGGGGGGGGGGGGGAGGAGGAGGGGGGGGGTAGGTGGCAGAGGAGCTGTTAGAGGGGGGGGGGGAGGAGGAGGGGGGGGGGGTAGGTGGCAGAGGAGCTGTTAGAGGGGGGGGAGGTGGCGGGAGGGGGAGGGAGGGGGGGTGCACAGCGAGTTGAAAAATAAGCCTCTGGTTATCATCACAGGAAATGGCCTAAGACATCCACTTCCCTCTCTCTCTCACTCTCTCTCTGCCACCCACCCTTCTCTCGCTTTCCTTCTCTCACTCTTTCACCATCTCTCTCACTCTATACCTCTCTCGATCTCTCTCTCTCTTTCCCTCTCTATCGCCCGCTCCGTCCCTCGTCCTCTCTCCTGTCTCAGGTCACTTTCTCATTCACTTACCATCACTCCCTTGTGCTCTCTCTCTCTCTCTCTCTTTCCATCCCAGTCTCTCGCCCTTTATCTCCTTTTTTCTTCCACGCTTCCTCCCTCACTCTCTCTGCCTTTTATCGCCTCCTCGCTCTCTATCTCCTCTTCTCTCTCACCCTATCTCTCACTTCTCTCTCTCTCTCTATCTGGCTCCTCTGGTGTAGCACACCGTGTGGCGGACCAGCTGATAAGTCTGGCTCTGACGCCTTCTCACCTGCGGCCATCGCTCGCTCTCTGATCCCGTGTTCCTCGAAGCCTCGGCTGCTATCTCTGCGTACGCGCAGCCATCACAGCGTATCTGTGTGTATATATATGGGCGCATTACGGCCGGCGGAGACAGATACGCCGCCTTTGAACCGCCTGCACGGCACACCGGAGGAGTCATTCCGGTCGATTTCATCCAATCCCGTCTTCATCATTTACGTCCCCTTTCTCGGCTTGCGTCATTCTCTTTCTCTGTCGGCTCTGCAGCGGCTTTCATCTGAAGGCTTGCACACAGTAAGTACCCTTAACGCTTAGTGTGAATATGCAGCTGACAAAACGCATCATTATACATGTTTACACCAATGCATTTCACACAATAAAATGCACACAATCAATGACCTGAAAAAGGAATAGGCTGAAGACAAGGCTTAGTTTGACCTATCCGAAATATCAGCGGTGCAAAATAAAGAAAAACATAATTTTACTCTAAATAATTAGGCTATAATCCTGAATTATTTTCCATTTTAATCATTTTGCATTGTCATCTTTAATTGTTTGAGATTTTACGGCGTTTTTGGAACTCAACAAAGAGCTACCCAATTTCAACTCGTCACCAAGACCATTCCATGGCTTCAAAGATGTTTCAAGGATACACAACCCTCTTAAATTGTAATTTCCTTCTCTAGATTTGAAATGAAGGACTCCCGCACACTGTCTGCTTCACTTGCAATTAAAAAGTTAAAACACTTGCAATTAAAACTTTTTAATTGCAAGTGAAGTGAGAGTGTGCGAGGGTCCTTCCTTTAATTTGAGTCTGCTCTTGCTCTCCTCCTACGCTGCACACCTGTCGTTTTGAGGTGTGCAAAAGCTCTGCTCCTTCTCTAGATGTACAAAATAATAATAGTTGAGCCAGGCTGGAATCAGATGAGGAACATATTAGCGGCTCCCTGGGGCTCGTGTTTATGCCCGCTCACTGCGATGCGGAGCAGATGAGGATTCCAGTAGCAGCCGTGCATTAAGCAGATCGCTGCAGCCCACCGGGCCCCCACCGCCCCGCAGATGCAACGATATGCTCACAATACACGAGACACAGCGGAACGGAGCTCTCTCACGCAGACACATGCGTGGTCTCTCACGCAGGTGCAGACACATGCATGGTCTCATGTAGGACTAAGTGCGTGCAGACACATGCATGGTCTCATGCAGGACTAAGTGCGTGCAGACACATGCGTGGTCTCATGCAGGTCCAGGCGCAGGCAGACACATGCGTGGTCTCATGCAGGTCCAGGCGCAGGCAGACACATGTGTGGTCTCTCACGCAGGTCCAGGCGCAGGCAGACACATGCGTGGTCTCACGCAGGCCCAGGCGCATACAGACACATGTGTGGTCTCATGCAGGTCCAGGCGCAGGCAGACACATGCGTGGTCTCTCACGCAGGCCCAGGCGCAGGCAGACACATGTGTGGTCTCTCACGCAGGCCCAGGCGCATACAGACACATGCGTGGTCTCATGCAGGTCCAGGCGCAGGCAGACACATGCGTGGTCTCTCACACAGGTCCAGGCGCAGGCAGACACATGCGTGGTCTCTCACGCAGGCCCAGGCGCATACAGACACATGTGTGGTCTCATGCAGGCCCAGGCGCATACAGACACATGTGTGGTCTCATGCAGGCCCAGGCGCAGGCAGACACATGCGTGGTCTCATGCAGGTCCAGGCGCAGGCAGACACATGTGTGGTCTCATGCAGGTCCAGGCGCAGGCAGGCACATGTGTGGTCTCGCATGCAGGTCCAGGCGCAGGCAGACACATGTGTGGTCTCTCATGCAGGTCCAGGCGCAGGCAGACACATGTGTGGTCTCTCATGCAGGTCCAGGCGCAGGCAGACACATGTGTGGTCTCTCATGCAGGTCCAGGCGCAGGCAGACACATGTGTGGTCTCTCATGCAGGTCCAGGCGCAGGCAGACACATGTGTGGTCTCAGGCAGGACTAGGTGCGTGCAGACACATGCGTGGTCTCTCATGCAGGCCCAGACACATGCGTGGTTTCTTGCGCAGGCACATGTGTGGTCTCTCATGCAGGCCCAGACACATGCGTGGTCTCTCATGCAGGCCCAGGCGCAGGCAGACACATGTGTGGTATCTTACGCAGGCCAAGGCGCAGATACATGTGTGGTATCTTACGCAGGCGCAGGGACAGACAGACACATGCATGGTGTCAGAGTGAATTATAGAGCTGCTGGTCGCAGCTAATAAATTATGCCAAAGGATAGTATGCATGGACCGCGGAAAGCATCTGAACAAGGCCATAATTCCACATTTTACAGTTGATTTCATTTTTATTGGTCAATGCGGATTTCATATGGCTCTTAGCTGTTAGCTGCTCTCTTGGTAAGATGTTATGCGTTTATGTTAACATTACGCATAACATTACAGTATATTTGCGGGAGTGGGAGAAGTCTCCTGCTAGTGTTGATGTCCAGTGTGATGGCAGAGAAACGTGTGTTTATTTGCTGTGTCGCGTGTAACGTTAGTTAGACAAGGCACACACACAAAAACAGATTTTTGCGGTTATGTAATCGCATGTGCTGACATCGCGATTGCGATTCGATTAATCGTGCAGCACTAATACATACATACATACATACATACACATACATACACACACACACACACACACACACACACACACACACATACATACACACACACACACACACACACACACACACACACACACACACGCACACACACATACAGACATACAGTACATGCTTTTTACAGATAAACTAAGTGAGAATGATGTTTTCCCAAAATGCCGCTTTGAAATAGAACTCTTTATATAGACTCTATATTATAGAGTGATGTGTATAGTTTAGTCTACAGTTCATAGTGCTCCTGGCCCCGCCCCTTTGAACTCTATGTGAGTTTGTTTTTGTAGCATGTGTATCAAATGCACTGTGAGGCTCAGCTGTCAGCATGTCTCTGCATCAAAGACACCATGACAACTTTCTGGACAATTATTGTAATTGGCATTCATTCTGATACACAGGCAGACACACCTACTGAACAAGTACTGTACATACACTTAATGTCCATAATGCATGAATGAATCCACACAAACATTATGAATAAGTGCACACACACACACACACACACACACACACACACAGACTGCCTCTGTCAGTGCAGAGCGGCCACGTTACGGTAACGAGTCACATTGCTCGCCACACTCGAGTCAGCAGTGCGTTCACATGCTCCCCAGCGCAACAAAAGGGCTCTATGGTGCTGCTGGGTCTAGTGGGAGACGGCTTCAAAACGGATCCAACGGGGCGCCGGCTGAGACAACAGAGGCCCGTGTTCTCCTGCTGCTGCTCCTGCTCCCGGCCTGGCCCGGCTGAGGGGGCGCTGATGGAGGACAGGCTCAGGTTTCAAAAGGAAAAAGTGTTTTCTTCTTTCTTTCAACCCAACTGGATCAGGGCGAATACAAACACAACACAGGGGCTCTGCTGGTGTGTGTGTGTGTGTGTGTGTGTGTGTGTGTGTATATTCTAGCCTGAACACAATATGAACTGTTCACAACGGGCCCTGTGTGTGTGTGTGCACATGTATGTGTGTGTGCTGTTCATATCCAGGTCGACAGCATAGAGTCGCATCACCACCTGATCCCACCAGGCTCAGTATTGTGCGGTTACATAAGACTGTTCTTTCTGATGAAGTAACAAGTTTGATCAAAAACACGCGACTCCACGTGTCAGAAAAAGACGTTGTTTTGCCCCCGCGGTGATTAGGTCCATTTGTCATTTTCACCGCTGTAAACCGAAACTGGCCTGGAGAGGCGGAGTCAAGGCTCGATATAAAAATGGGCTGCACCGCCGACATCAAGCTCCTAACGCCCCGGGGTGAATATCAAGCGCATCGATCTCAATCCGCCCGGGAAAAAAAAACGGGTAACGTAGTTGACGTTACTCGCGTAAAATGTGCTAGCATGTGCAGAAAGAGGCGAGATAAATAAAGTGATTGGAATGAGTGTTTACATGGCAACATTGTATCCATCGACCGGATTATGAAAGGATTATACCATTATCTCAAACGGAATGAGATTTAATTCGGATCGGCCAGTTTATTCTTATTGAGGCGTTTATATGAAGCATTTTTACTGCGATTGAGCTGCTATTCTGATTACAAGGCTCCATGTAAACACAGCTTATGACAGTACAGCAGTGCTGTGTTTGTGTGCGTGTGTGTGTGTGCGTGTGTGTGTGTGTGTGTGCGTGTGTGTGTGCGTGCGCTCATACAGTATGAATATGTGTATATGAGAGTGGAAAAAGTCACATGGATCTGTTATGTCACCCGGTCACAGACCCAATTCGTCCCATATGTGCCGCATTAGGCTCTGTTACCCCGTTCTCTCCACTGGCTTCTCTCCCGCAGGAACACAGCGAGCTACAATAGCAGCGCTCTTTTAAAACAGCGGCACAATGTGCGCCCGTCACGTGGTCAAAGCCAGCCTCGGTCAGGAGATACCACCCTGGGGAGTGCAGGGGGTTTAAATTGAGAACCAGGAAGTGTTTGGATGAAAGCAGCAGGGCCGGGGTGCCCCTCCTCCTCCTCCATCTCAGTTTCCCCTGCCAGCTTAAACACATCTGTCCTGGGCTGATCCCAAAACCCACCCCCATCCCCCCAACCGCCCTACAGCTGGAGCCGCTACGCAGTGCTACCTTCACGTGTTGAGGGAAATATCAAAAGCACAATTTGAGCACTTATAAACCACCCAAAAAAGTGGTAAACATGGCTGGGAAACATAGATATTGTTCAGTCTTTGTAGTAGAATCATACTATAAATAACTTTGGGCTAATAAATTCATTCTAATAGTATTTTCTCCTCTTCAGCCGACCTCTGCAGCACAAAGTAGTTCTGTGCTCCTTGGTTTCTAGATTAAAACAGCCACCAAGAAACTACTTATTGTGGTCCATTTTGTTATTTTCTGACTAGAATCACTTGAAGGAGCATCAAGTTGTATTTACGACTTATGAAGATGCATGCCACCTCCCTTACAACTGGTAAAGGTCACGCTTTATGGACGGTAATTCTGCATCAAAGCTCCTATTTCCAAGTGCAGAAGATATGGTTATGAGTCATGATATTATAATATTTCACTATTCAAGTGCTTTTGGTTGGAAAATCGTACTAATATAATTGGGCGTCCAGTTCCACGGCCGGTACCGCGATGTGGCGCACAATTACTCAACAGTTGAGCGGGCGAGGCCGCGCAGCGAACGAGCTACATCTATGAGCCCGCGAAGTGGGCGAGACCTCGAGGCATGGTAGTAATGAACGCTGCCAGTTCAGCGGGCGAGGCAGCTCGCGTGCTCCATTTCTAGTAACAATAATAGTAAAAAAAAAAAAAAAAAACTGTAGAAAAAGTTGTAGCAAAAGTAGTTTTTCAGTGGCTGCTGCTTTATTTTAGAAATCAAGTGGTCCAGAGCTACTGTACTTTGTGCCTGCAGTAGGACATAATGTGCATCAAGCATATAATTGATTATTTTCATTGAGGTTTTCATTGATTTATTAAAATAAGAAATATGGGACGACGTAAAGGTCAAAGAACAATAAAAGTTTGAAGGCCAGGTAATAAAGAATAATAAAAAAGAAATTCCCAAGGTCACATCTCAGCATCTCATACCAGGAAGCTTCTACTTAGTCCTTACTTTGCGTTCATGTGCATTTGAAGTTGGAATTACAACGTTTCCAACGACATTTGAAGGCAGCCTAATTAGTGGAGCGCCCCCCACCCCCCACCCCCCCGGGTGGGACAGGGAGGGTTGGGGAGCCGCTAGTGTTTTCTTTGTGCGGCCAGGCCCTGCTCTCACATTACTGCACACATGCTGAGGCAGCAGCCCCTCAGCCCCTCAGCCCCTCAGCCCCTCAGCCCCTCAGCCCAGCCAGCCACCCGACAACACACTGTAACAAATTACCATTTCACTTTCACTAATGCTGTTACACTTCCCCATCCAACAAGTAGGTCATGCTGTGTGTTATCACCCCTTCTAAATATATGACTCAAGTTGAGTTTCGCCAAAAACAATCATATCCCGCCCCATTCATATGCATCAGAATGACTCACCGTCCTCTCACACTGAGCTCAGATGACAACGCAGACAAGTTGCCTTTGCCGGAGGCAAATATTCCCACGTGTTTGACTTTATTCAGGAGAAGGGATGGGAGAGGAAACTGAGTTATCCCAATGTTTCAGGCTGAAAGAGGATGCAGTTGTCAATGATGGGAGTTTAGCAGCAAAGTAACAAATGACTGTTCCCACAGAGCAATAAGCAAAGTAATCATATTACTTTTGAAGCTAGTTGAGAGTAATATTGTTTCAGGTTTTATTCTCTTAGCTGTTCCAGGTGTCGTCCATATACTCCCCCCGTTGAAAGCTGTGTTACAGTAGCACGTTTTATGTTCTTCCAGTGTTGGAGTAATAACTGCTCATTATTATCACTCATTTCAAAAGTAATCGTGTTACATCACTTCTTACTCACTGGGACCAGTAGTCTGTTACACTACCTGTTGTGTTGCTTTAACATTAGAAATTGGAATACTACAATTGCATCTCCTGTTAATGAAACCAAATAGTGTTGATGATGTCCAATGCAATGTTCTTGTAATATTTTTGCTCAATAAAATCAAAGTCTCAGGAATGCTTCCACCTGCAGAAAGTAAACTTTTCTGTCATTCCTCATCTAAGCTAGTGTAGTGCGCTGAAAACGACTATGAGGGAAACAAATCGGGGGACAGTAGTGGGATCAAAAGTATTTAATCACATTTTTTATTGGTTTTTAACAAAGAGAAACCGTAGAAATACTAATAATCAGTTATACAATCAAAAACAACAAAAGTGATTTTGTTTTTTGTTTGGTAGGCTGTAATCTGTAATATTGTTATTGAAATGAAAGTAACACGGGACCACCCAACACTGATGCTAGCTACTCTAGCAGCAAATAGGCGACTCATACCTGTCCAAGGGCATATTTACTGGCTGTCTGAAAAATCATAGTTATTTTTTTCTTGTTATTCTTGCTTTCCCGACACAGATGAGTTCCTGGTCTCTGAATAGAAGCATAGGTTGGAAGCTCACTTCTGACCAGCAGTTTGACACTTGTTTAGTTTGCAGTTTCCCTATGATTGCAGACTTTTCTGACATGGTCTTCTGTAGCCCACAGGTAGCGGCACTTAAACTGTAAAAACACGCCTACAGTTGCCCTTTCCACATGATGAAGAGCAGATCGTGGACAGGACAGGGCAGACGTGGTGGAAGCTAGGCCCTGTAGCGGTAGCGGTGCCCTCCTATAGCACACCAGACATCGGCCCGAGCTGTTTATTTTTCCTCCCAGCAGAAAAGGGCTTCATTGATGCTTTTGGATACGCTGCCCTTTTGCAGACGTGGGGCGCTTTTGACCTTGTCTTTGTTTCCCTTTTCTCCCCCCCAGCCCCCACCCCACCCCTCTCTCGCCCCGGAGCGGGAGGGGAGCTTGTAAAGTCAGCAGCCATACGTTAGGTTATAATAATAACCCAGGTTTTATTGGGATTGCCATGGGAGGCTGGTGTAGGGGTGGGGGGAGGGGTTGGGGGTTAAGTGTTTATAAAGCACAATCACCTCCCTTCACAAAAGAGAACTGTACTGTTATATATACTGTACTGGCTGTTCCATGCACACTGGAGACAGAGCAGCCATTGGCAAATAACAGTGGTGTGGTCACTGGGACAAAGCTAGGAGTGTTGACGTGTTGTGTGTGTTTCCTTCTGCATGTGAGGAGGCAGTATACATGTGAATCAGCGTGTGGGGGTATTAACAACATGCCGGTATTTAAACTGCTCCTCTAACAATGGGTCTTAAGTCTCTCGCCGTGTGCCCACAGTCTGGCTGTGTGTAATGGTACCAGTCCACTCACTTACGCAGCAGGACGGAGACACTCCATCGGTGTGACGCGGTGCCAGGAAATGCTAACTATCGCTAAACGATCCTATGGAGGCCTATATGCTGCGTGCTGCATCTGCCCGTAAACATCTCCGTTGGACGGATGCAGAAGTGGCCCGATAGAGATATCTCAAACATGACAAGCCCTTTGCAGCTCTCTGAGGTAGATTCTGGAAATGTCTCAGTCCAGGTTTTTTTTTTTTTTTTTTTTGGCAAAAGGTCAGTGCATAAATGCATCTGAGCAAGTTCAAACACTGTCCAAGGCAATTCAGGTTGATACAATCACCGCGGTGTTCAGCGCGACCCACAGCACTCGGCTTGAAGGACGAAAGGCTCTGGAGGAAATTGACAGATGAGAAAAGGCCACGGTCGGTCATTTGTCTTTTGTTTTCCCTATCAGGGGCCTTCAGTGTTGCCATGTTGCCGGGGACAACATTATAAAGCATGAGTGATTGCCAGGCTTATGAGCATTTATGGCAAGTGTAAGTATTTCGTCTGCGCTTTTCACGGCTGAGCGAGTCGCCCTTTAGGATTCAAAGATGGCTGGCGAAGGCATTCTCGCACGCCCGAGCTGCGGAGAATGCCAGATATGGCACAAGGCGGAGAGGCTTTGGACCGAGGCTCGACGGCAGAAAGAGGGCTCAGTGTCTGTCATTGTCCAGACGTCCTGCGGGGGCGTCCGGGGTCACGGCAGCGGAAAATGCCCTCGGCGGGATGGGCACGGGGGCGCGGTATGCAGGCGGCTGTCTCCAGAATTCAAACACTGTTAGCCCCTCCCATCTCCCGTCCCACTAACCAGATGAAGCTGTAAAAGTAGCCTGCTGAAATGGCTCGTTGTCAGTGTGGACAGCTGCTGAAATGGCTCGTTGTCAGTGTGGACAGGGATATTTGTCAGGAATTGGATTAAAGCTGATGGCTGGCTGTAACCTCAGACCAGTGTGATTAGATTTTCATGCTAGAACACTGATTGAAGGATGATTGCATTAGATGACATTGGGGTGGCAAAACACACGCATCAACACGCCCGTTTGAACAATGTGACAGGATTGTTATCTGTGCACTGTGCTGTAGTTTTACACTTGGATGCCATTTCCTAGCCAGTGATCAGGAGTGCATCTGAACTCAACACCATGTGCGTAATGTGGCATCATTGCATTTCATCCCTCGCTGCTGCTGCCGGGCGGAAACCTTGTATCTCCAAATTTGGCCATTTTCTTTTTATTTCAGAAATGGATTTAGTGAGTACCCAAAAATAACCTGTGAAACCGTCAGGTAGTTTGGACCAGCAAAATGTTATATTGCTGGTTATTAATGTTGTTATTACTATTACACTATGTTCAAATGTGAATGTTTTTTCTTCATTGTGAAAAATTGCTTTTTTGGAGATACAAGGTTTCGGCCTGACAGCGATGCTAGTTGTTACATTCTGTTTTGAGCACGGGTGAAATCAAACCATGGATAAAAAATGCACAGTCATACAGAGGCATTAGCTGCAGTCATGCCCCTGGTGGTCACACAGAGGCATTACCTGTAGTCATGCCCCTGGTGGTCACACAGAGGCATTACCTGCAGTCCTGCCCCTGGTGGTCACACAGAGGCATTAGCTGCAGTCCTGCCCCTGGTGGTCACACAGAGGCATTAGCTGCAGTCCTGCCCCTGGTGGTCACACAGAGGCATTACCTGTAGTCATGCCCCTGGTGGTCACACAGAGGCATTAGCTGCAGTCCTGCTCCTGGTGGTCACACAGAGGCATTACCTGCAGTCCTGCCCCTGGTGGTCACACAGAGGCATTCCTGTAGTCCTGCCCCTGGTGGTCACACAGAGGCATTCCTGTAGTCCTCTGCTCCGGGTGCGGCGCAATGCTGCGCACCCGTAGCAGAGGACAGGAATGAATGTTGGTGGAGTTCTCTACATTCAACATTCTTGGCAGCTTCCTCCAAGCAAACAAGTGGGACACGAACGATGTGCATTCAGAGCCGACCACTAACAAGCCTTGGGCGGAAAATGGCCTTTTAAAACAAATGGCTCCATTTTGTTAAACCAAGGATTATTTTTATTCAGACACCATTCAATCTTTTTGGCATTGCAAATGAGGCTTTCACAATGCAGGCACAACCAAAGCCCGTGGCCATGTGTCTTCGCCGCCAAGAGCAGAAAGTGTAGGAGTGAAGCTGGCCATGTGTGTAATTCCTCTCATGTTTGCCACAGTGTGTTTGCATATGCATAGCCGCCGTGGACCATTCATCAAGCCAACTTCGCGAGGAGAAGAGCGATGGGGGAGGGCAGTTTATTATAGGAAGCCAGTGGCCAGGGGCGTAGAAGATGGAGAGGAAGTGAGGAGAGAGGAGGGATACGGGGGTCCCATGGGGCCCAACCCTGCTTCCCTCAGCAGTTTCTTCTTCTGCACTTGACAAGCGGCGCGATGTCGCTTGGGGACCGGAGGGAGCCCACTTTTATAACAGTTTGCAACGGAATTAAACCTGAAGCCCCTGAAACTATTGCTCTTTCCATAAGACACTAAATTAGCATACCGTTAGCCCATCAGGGAGAATGCATAGCAGTGAGGCGTATGTATGCAAATACCCACCACATAAAGCAGAGACCCAACGCGGATTCATGGTCTTTCCGACTAATGAATTAAGTGGAGGAAAGGCAACCAACTTGTTATCTCTGTCATCTCGCTGAATCTATCTTCCTGACTTTTAGGAAAATGAATAGACTCTTTTCACGGGGGCCATTTTGTGTGGAAAAGGCAGGGTAAACACAGGTGCAAGCAAAACAGTAATGAGGGTTTCCAAATTACAATCATGGAAGTTGCAAACCCTCAATAGTGTTTTGCTTGCACCTGTGTTTACCATGCCTTTTCCACACAAAATGGCCCCTGTGAAAAGGGTCCATTGGCTGAAAAATGCAATCCTAGATTGAGCTATACCTTGCTTTGATCAAAGCAGGCCCTATTCTTTCTGTTCCAATCTCACAGCTCAACTTCAGATGCAGGTCAGATCAAACGGATGAAGCATGTTTATGAATTGCTAATGTAAAGCAATTCTTAGGGGTCCTTACACATCAAGAGCGATGCGAATATACGGCACGAAATTGCGATGCGAGTTTTGACCCACCTGTCAATCACAGCCACAGATGTGTACACGTTGGAAGCGAATTTCTGAAAAATCGACCGTGGTTCGAAAAAATAAACACCGCAATAACGCTCAGCAAAACTTCGCCGTCGGTATGCACGGTTGCATTGACTGATATAGGTTTGGAAAATATTATTGACGTGCGAATTAATCGCACGAAAAAAACGTGCTCGGTGTGTAAGGACCTTTAGACTCTTCATTTCTTTGCCTACCCCCAAAAATTCCCAGATTAAAAACCCGATTTTCACCCGCTTCTAGCCTACTTCGTTGAGTTTGGGGGCGACAGCTGATTCGCCGGGCTGGTTTCTCATGGACTTCCTGTGTGGGATCCCGAGCACAATACCTTTTCCAAGCACAGAAGCACCTTACAGGACTGGTAGCACGACTTAATACTGTCGTCTTTTCCTGTGTCTAAGTCTGTTTGTCTTGTTCGTAAGCTGTTCAAAAAGTTGAAAATAAAATATTGAGGGCGGGAAAAACACCCCACGCATCCTATCTGCCTTTAATGAATATACAACTTGAGTGAAATGATGTCGTGTTGAACTGTAATTTCCTTCTTCCGGCCGGGGAGGAAGGGAGCGACTCATCATATGGGACATGCTTTAATACACTCATCTCAATGGATATTAACCACGAGACGATTGCAGGCCGTTCATTTCAGATGAGGACAGGAGATTTCTTCACTTGGCTCCACAAATGTTTACCCATGAAATTGCAATGAGATGAAATGTGACAGATCAGCATCGGCTGTGAGCGGTTTTCTGTCAAAAAGCTAACGTTGCGAAAAGACCTTTAGATTGATTATGACAACTTTGCTTCTCTGTCGTTTGGAATCAAACTGGCAGTGTTGCATGTTCAATCCATTCATTATTTTTCACTTTGGGGTCTTTGGCTGATAGTCAATTCTTCTAAGGTAAATTTAATTGGACTGATGTCTGTATTACAGAAAATACAATTTATGGGTCAAAGGTTTTCAAAATAACAAAAGACTAAAACTGCAATTCTAATTCCTTAAAAGGCTTTTCTTTTTCCCATTTGAGTGGTACCTACGGCAGACGTTCTCAACCTTTTATAGACAGCTTTAACTTGACAACAATAACAACCATCACCCCACCTGAATATCTGGTTTACTTCCTGTATACATACTTCCTGAGTGCAGGCTGATATTCGGCTCATATTAAATGTTAACGTTAGGCCGTGTCTCCGCCGACAGACACAGTAACAAGTTGGCCTATTTCGGTCTTGTCACTATGTCTTCTAGTAGTAGTTAGTAGTAGTTGTTGTTGTTGATAGTTGCCATAACAAACACCCCTGTCGGAGGAATTTTCACACGCTGGGTAGTAGGAAGCGTTGTTGTCTGGTCCGGAGCTAGCCTGAGAGGCTAATAAAAGCTACATGTTACAGAGTAAACTGACTATCAGTACGTTATTGCACGCATTGGCCTATCTTTACATTTAAACACATAGCAAAAATTTTAAATTGAAATAGAAGTAGCCTATGTCAGTGTTTTCCCCTGAACAGCTGAGAAAGTGGACACTGTAAATAGTTATCACTGTGAAGCTGATTCAGGTGGCGGTAATGCAACATTTAAGGATGCCAACCGCCATAAAACACAGAAGAAGAAGCTGAGAAAAAGGAAGTGCTGTGGGGTTGCAGCTGGTGAAAACTGTCTATAACGTAAGGCACTTCTGACTTCCGACAACATCTGCCTGTGACGTTGAGAAACCAGCTATTTCTCTCTCTCTGCGCTATTAAAAAAAGTAACCAACTCGCAACAAAAGGTTAAGATGAGGCAATCGCTCACAATAAGTGTTTCACTTGAACTCTAACCATTCCGCAGTATAAATCGTGTAGCACAAACCCAAGGCGTCCCTGTGATGGAAAACTCCAAACAGAGCAAACGAGGAGAAGTTGATGCGAAGGGAGCAACGGCTCGTGGGAGGTGACCTGCGAGCTCCCTCGTAATGAGACTTTACCCCACTTTCCAGCGGCTGGCCTGCTTTCTGCGTTTGCTCGTAACGTGCTAAATACTGTACCTATAGTGCGCAGCAGCACTCATTCAACCTTGGTACCACGAGTTCTGCGACAGGGGAGATCTGGAAATGGAACAAAACAATGATTCTGCATTCCGAGTCCGAGTCCACTCTGAAAGAGGGGGGCTCTTTCATTTTTTTCTCACCTTGAAACTGAGGTTCTTTAGGGTTTAGCTCCCATCTATACCAGCAAAGTCTCCAGCTTTCTCCATTGTTGCTGGGGAAGATTGACCTGAATTGGGAATCAGCCCAGTTAATCCTACATTTACTATATGAAGCGCCGCGTTTCCCAGGCGAGCCTCATACACACCATCCTTGAATGTAACTGTGTGGATTAAGCTGCAATCAGGTTGACGCAGGCCTGCCTTTGCAGCACTCCTGTCTCTATCTCCAGCAGGCCAGGTGCCGGCTATGAGCTACATTGTGATTTATAGATTGGCACATGTGCTGCAATCTTTGATCAAGTGCTTCTCCTCTGAGGGATGGATGTCTTTTTTGTGCAGAATTTAAGCTGCATTTTGTAAGATGTTGGATCTCAGTCCCGCTGGTAAAGTAACCCTGCCAGCAAAGTGTAGAGTAGACAGTAGACGCTCATTCATCTACAGTGGAGTATCTTTATTCACACAGCCGTCTACTACGGTACGGTGGCTTATCAAAACCCTGATTTCTTTAACGACTTTATAATCCTGAAACGACCCATCGAAGCCTCCCTATTAAATAAAATGCAAATCTGCATCTTTTTATCCCCCTCAAATTAAAAACACGGCTCTGCAATGCCTGTAATTACTTGTCTATCCTGTTATTGTTTCTCAGACGCTGTGAAAAACATTGAGTAAGCGCGCTCCAAGCTGCTGACTCGCTATCAGCCCATCTTTCTTTGCCGCTCTGTCAGCCATTAACCTATAATTTATGCTCTCCAACTCTCAGGGCCTTGTGCTCAAAGCGAGCAGCAGTGCTGCTGTGTGCTGCTGTGTGCAGCAGTGCTGCTGTGTGCAGGGAAGTTTGCTCTCTGTTGACGGCTGTACATTGACTGATAAACAGAAACGCTGACAAGAGCGCTGACTTCATGCCCACTGCAGGTGTTCCAACAGAGAGAAGACAAGACTAGTGGACCTATATACAGTAGCTGGACGGTGTGTGTGATGTGCTTACTATTATTATTATTATTATTATTATTATTATTATTATTATACTATTATACTTCTCTAACCATTTATGTGGCTCTGCACACCCCAAGACAGCATTATTCTCAATCTTCCCCCCCCCCTCAAAAGTGACACAATCTATGGTTTAACTCTGAAGGAAAAACCGCCCCACTTCCTGTCTGGTCCTAGCTACAGTAACTAGCTAGCTTGATGCTGCTACAGCAGGCAGCAGCTACTCGGTCCCACACCATTTTACTGTCACTTTAAAACAGCGGTGTGCGGTGTAAGGTTTCTGTCAGTGAAAAGTGTGTGTGTGTAGCTAGCACTAGCAGCGATGCTAATGCTAGCAAGAGCTCTTGTCTGCTGCTGTTGAATCTTTGTCTCCCGTGTACGAAACCATCATCTGGCACATTTTAATCCCATTTCCTTTATGTAGCACTTGTCATGACTTTTTAGTCACCCGGCCTGCCAGCTAGCTGCAGGCTACAGGGCTGACTAGGGAACTGAGTCCTGTCTGGTCAGGAGACCGCACATTCACCAGCTCACACCATGTAGCCTATAGGTGTGCGGCCGCCACGGCCGACGCAATCGTGGAGCTTCATCGCTCACTCAGTGATTCAGCGACATTTGTAGAGCTGGGCCATAGGCGGATTATGAAATGACGGGCCCCTGGGCCTGGATGCATAATGGGCCCCTCTCACCGCGCACATACACACAAGGCCAGAATAATAACTAAGACATACACTCACCTGCATCTCAACAGGATTTACAGCACAGCCACCTGAACACTCAAAGGCAACAGCATAACAACAAGAAATAAACTCACCTGTATCTAACACAGGATTTACAGTGCAGGTAGGCTATACTCAATTAACCCCAAAAGCACAATAACCCTCTAATTGTCCATAAACTTATGGAAAATGTTGTAAAAAATATAGGGTTGGGGCCCTACTGTAACATCCACACACACACACACACACACACACACACACACACACACACACACACACACCCACCCGTTGAAAAAAAACTGGTGCTGGACTAAAAGACACTCAGGCAGGCAGTGTGTGTCATAATATCATGGGGATGATGATAAGCAGATAGAGGAAGGAGAAGAGGCCCCAAAGTGTCAAAACTCATTTACCAAAACGATCTCCTTTCTTTGTTAGGCTACTTCTTCTCATCCACCCTTCCTCTTTTTAAATTCAACTCTTCTGCTTGAAAGTTGAAACTCTTCCCCGTCCGTTCATACTTGCCTTTGCTACCACGCTCTCCTTCCTACCTCCTCTCACATTTTCTTTTGGACCACAGGTTTCAAAAATGTATTAAACATGGGTAATTTACAGCAGGGTGATGTGAGAATGTAGGACTTTAATCATGAGAGAGATAACGAGGAAAAGAGTGGAAGAGAGATGCAAGGTATGGAGACAAGATAGGTGGGTTTTTATCCTCATCTAGACTTGGACAGCTATTATGAATACCATATCACTGGTGATGGATCAGTTTGTCTCAGGCCTGCGCAAGAGATGCGGTGGCCCTGTGAAGAGGCTCTGGCTCTTGGGCCCCTGGGCCCGGTAGGCCCGTTCGGTAATACATCCCTGAGCTGGGCCATGCTGTCCAGCAAAACAACAACAACAACAATGGAGGGGAGGTGTGAATTAAACTCCAAAGCAATTTGGCATGGAACCTGAACAACAAAGCAGAAGCCAGAGAATGAATCTAATCAGTGATACAGTATAATTATTGTGAGACAAGAGCTGGAGATGCTCAGTTGACAATATGGTTTTCAAGAATAGCAGGAAGACTGCATTATTGTAAGATGAGCATTATTTATTTATTTATTTTTAAGATTATTTTTTGTGGCATTTTGCCTTTATTTTAGATAGGACAGTAGGCAGAATGGAAAGGTGGTGAGAGAGGGGATGACATGAGGCAAAGGACCTCGGGTCGGATTCAAACCCCTGTTGGCCACGGGAAGGACTGAGCCTCCGTGGTACACGTCTAGTAGGTGAGCCACCAGGACACACAGCATTATTTCTTTCTCTTTTTTTCCAATATTTTATTTTGCAATTTTCAGTACACAACACACAAAAACGAACAAACTCATACAGGAAAAGAAAAGAAAGAAAGAAAACCTACATACACTCCAATATTACAACGTGGTGCTACCAGATGCATAAAGTGCTTATGTGCTTGTAAAAAATGTTATGCATGGGATCCCCACACAAGGGGGTCCATGACCAGCCGGGCGAATCACCCGTCACCCCTAACCTCGTCAAGGTAGGCCAGAAACGGGTCCCAAATAGTTAGAAATCTCTTAAGTGAATTGGTCCTTAGGAACCTGAGTCTCTCCATCCATATAACAGAGATCATGTCCGCCAACCACAGCTGAAAAGAGGGTGGAGAGGGGGACTTCCATTCCTGCAGAATGAGTTTCTTGGCAACAATTGTCCCCTGTGTCAGAGATTGTTGCACAGCTGCAGGGAAGTCCAGAGAGCCGAAGATGGCGAGTTCTGCCTCCGGCTGAAGGGTTATTTTGTAGGCCTTAGAGCGTTATCCACTTCTAAAGTGAGATCTAAACGGTTTCTGCAGGTCTAGGGGCTATGCAACTTGCCCAGCATATGAAATTGAGCAGACTTTGAAAAAAGAATGAGACCAACACTACACAAAGTTATAAGTAGCAAAACTCGGTAGATTTATTCCAAGGTGGTTGCTGAATCTACCCCACAGTACATCAATAACACACTTAACTCAAGGTAATTTAAAAGGACACTTCACACACATCTGAGGTCCATTTTGTCCAACCTTGGCTATAAATAATCCCTCCAGATGAATTTTCACTGTGGTCTTTTTGGTTTTTAATTTAACTGTTATTTACTTGGATAGTCATGTTGAAAAAATATAAGACCCGGTCTGCTTCTTATATGATTTGCTCGCAATGCTCTATTTTCATTTCAATTCCTAGAAAGCCCTATACACGAAGCTGAGCACAAACTTTCTCGCATGGAAACCCACATTTTCTCAGGCAGCAGTCTCCCTCGACATGGCTCGAGGCCGTGCCATTTCTCACTCCCATCACTGATCTGTTTTTAACACGGCACGCAATAAGAGCCCGGCTCAAAATTAGTGTCCTAAATCCAAACTCATTAACTCTCAATAACTCTTAAACCAAATAAATCTGTGCCAGAATTGCGTACCAATTTTTGATATATGCGTGAGATTATGAGCGTTATAAATCACGTTTTTGGTAATCTGTCCATGTCATGATTTTGGGTGCTATATCTGCTTAGTGTTTCCATCAGACTCGGAGCAAACCTCACCAGTGCAGACTGCAAAGTCAGACAACCTGCCACTCGAGGTGCTAGCTAGACTATAGAGGCACACCCTTACAGGCTAGTCAATTAGGGGAGTTATGTTGAAGCAATATTGGAAATTGCAATTGAAATATACCAGATGCTTTGCTCTTCCCTTTGGGAGGCAGGCTGTGTCACTTTCTGTTTATTGATTTTCCACTGGGTTAAAAGGCCCCATGGTGACTGGGTCTACTCTATCTGACAGAGAGTCACATCCTACTGCTGTTCATTTGACTACGGCTTCTCTACCTCGCTGCTCAAAACAACACAACTCTTAATTTATTATAATCTGATAAAGCTGTGCACACACATTACGTCCACACTTTTAGCCAAAAATAATATGAAAGATTTTCTGTGCCAATCCGGGGAGATTATCGTTCTGATATTTGCCATCTAATCCATACTCTTAATCTTTGGATCATAATCCCATATCTTTTGTGGTATTTAATTTTAATGGACTGGAGCCGTAGCAGCAGCACATAGTAACAGGATACAGCAATAGCATCTGAAAAAAAGTACAGAGAAATAGGGCCTGTATAAACACACATAAGTGTTTCAAGAGCAGAGCACGCCGCTAAGCAGATGTTTCTGAATGAAAGTATGAATGGGATTACAGCATTAAGAGGGTTTGTAAAACAGCAGCGGCACTGAGACAAAACACAACCCGAATGGGAAAATATGTACTATGTGAAAATATGAAATATATGCAGAAGGAAAATCTACATTTGCTAAAGGATGTGCCGCAGGAGAGCCCTGTCAGAAAAGAGCTGCAGTCTGTCTCCACTACAGTCAAACAAACAACACAAAAGAAGTCATTCCTACATACAGTATACACCAGTGATACTCAACTTGCGGCCCGGGGACCGGATGCGGCCCGCGACAGGGTGCCAAGTGGCCCCCCAACCATTTTCAAATAATTTCATGTTCGTTTTCATTGTGAATTAGAATCTAATTCACAATCAAAACTAACTTGAAATAAAGTTTGACTGAGCTCCAGCTAAATTATCAAATACCGCTGTCTGCTCGCTACCCAGGCACTTATGTATGTACTTAACCTAACTAACTTAACCTAACTAACTATGTGGTGTGCATAACATTGTCAGACTAAACTCCAGCTGACACCCCAAAAACCTACAATCCGCTACAGAAGAATTGATATTGTTTATTTATTAACTGGCCCCTGGCCTCCTATCATTTCACAAAAGTGGCCCCCGGGCAAAGCAAGTTGAGAATCCCTGGTATACACCTTATGTAGAATTGAGAGACTAACAGGAAGTATAAACACAATCGGAAGTTCTGATTGTGTTTACACTTCCTGTGACTCATAAAGCTAGTCTGACTCATATGTGAGTCAAACTAGGTTTGACCAGGTGAGTCAAACTAGTTTGAGCAGGTAAAACAGCCGGCGTTTTGAACAGGAAGTCGTGACACAATGGGTCAACTGGGCGGGGCTACATAAGGTGAATACACTGCCAGTCAAAAGTTTGGACACGCCTGATTGAATGCATGCTGTTTTTCATTCTCTTGAAGCCATTTTGATCTGAAGGCCGATGCTTAAATGCTATTATGTCTTTCTAGACAAATATAAATAGGGTAGTGAAGTTGATTCCTATGGAGCCTATGAATTATTTCCAAAGCCTTTACCTTTCCATCCAGGCAAAACATTTGTGTATATACGAAATCATCATCTGACACATTTTAATCGAATTTGCTAATGTGACACTCAGGAGACGTGCTAGGGATGGGGATTTTAAGTAATTTAAATACTCGACTACTCTCCTTCTATTATGTACGAGTAATCGGGTACTCGCTCGGGGGGGGGGGGGTCCATGTGGAAACAAGCAGAACCCAAGGTTGGCTATGTTAAGCAATTCATTTCGCATTAGCCATATGCCTGTAAGAATATCTATTACTATGGTAATGACAGAGCAGGGGTAATCTGCTGTGTATGAGGCTGTTCACACATAACGTTAGCATTTTGCATGGAGAAAGTGCTGCCTGGAGCACTTTTATTGAGGAGAAATAAACAGACGGATAGGGTGAACTGACGTTAGCTTAGCAGCTGTTAGCCTACCTCAGTAACTCCGGTAGTTGGCTGGTTAATGTTTCATTCGAGCAGACAATGTTGGAACAAGCGAAGGCTCATTCCCAAATACATGTCCGGTATAATCCAGCTGCTTCATGATCACTGTTACAGTAACGTATAATCCATACTGCTTCATGATCACTGTTACAGTAACGTAAATGCACGGATTACAAGGTCCGGTGTTCTGCCAAAAAGTGAAAACTGCAAACAAGTGATTAACGTTAGCTGCTAAATAGTGATCGCCATGAAGTGATTGTCTCCCAAAAAGTGATTCTCTCTCCATATTGGTTGTGGTTAACATTATTGGAAACGACAGTTGAGTCAGTAAACTAGTGCAAAGTTTTGAATGAGTTTTATCGAGCCTGCGTTAGCGTGTGTCTGTCTCGTCTCATCTAACGGGAGCATATCAGAGCATATCTCCAGCCACCATTTTCGTGACAAGCTGGGAAACTTCAGATTAAATGGATGACGTCATTTTACATTCTGTCCGATTTAACGCCCGTGCAGTTGTTGATGCCTGATCCACATGATGAGTGAGGTGTGCGTAGATCTACCATTTTTAAAGAGGTGGGGGTTGGGCTGAGTTGACCAATGGTGGAACTTCATCATTCACTCACTCAGTGACATCAGGTCTCTACAGCTGGCCGCCGTGTCTTCCAGCTAAAATGCGGTGTGTCTAAACTTTTGATTGGTATATTTTGACATCGTGTTAACTTCTAGTGAATGCAAATCAGCTGCAGAACAGGAACCGCACTGGGAATCAGTGCCTTGCTCAAGGACCCTTCAGAGGGGTGACGCCACCCTTGATGCTCATTTGTATGGAGGACCCCCTTAGCCTTAGAGAAGGGTCAGACCCTAGTTTAAGAACCACTTTGCCAAAAAACAAAGCCCTTTTGCATGACACACAATGAAGCTTCGTCCTTTATAATGCAGAGGGGGCGGCAGTGTCATGGCTGCCGGGGCCCCTCGCCCGTGCCGGGGGCCTGCTTCAGAGCGGGCGGCTCGTGGGCGGAGAGGAGACCTGTTTGTGCTGCTGTTTTTTTTCTTCTTTCAAATCCTCCTAGGACCCTGCTGGGATGCGTACTGCAGAAGTAGGCTGGGGGCGCACACGCTGCAGCGCCACACACACTCACGCACACACACACACACACACACACACACACACACACACACACACACACACACACAATTTCCACTCTGATGTCTCTGTTTGGTATTGACTGATGAAACTTATTCCGGTGCGCATGCATGTGACACACACACACACACACACACACACACACACACACACACACACACACCTATAGCTCGTCCCAGATAGGTGCTGGATTACATTCAACCCCCCTCTCTCTCTCTCTCTCTCTCTCTCTCTCTCTCTCTCTCTCTCTCCCCCCTCCCCTCCCTCCCTCCCTCCTCCTCTGGTTTCGTGTTACACACAGCCTGGGGAGGAGGGAGAGGGAGTTGCTGCGCGAGAGGAGAGCCCGCTTCCACAGCACAGCCTGTGTAGAAAACTGAATGACAGGATCATATGGCTTGATTTTGCCTTTATGGTGCAAAACCAAAAACAACAACCGAAAAAGAGACGAGAAGAGAGCGGGAGAGGATCCGAATGAATCTGAAATGTATGTCGATGACGTGGAATAATTTATAACTCCAAATTCAGAATAACAACCCCGAGATAACGGATACTGGATCTGTCGTCAGAGAAAGAGAGAGAGGGAGGGAGTGAGAGAGAGAGAGCACTATCAGCGAGAGGAGGACGCAGGCAGGACGCGTTGCCTTTATAATCATCATCATAATAAGCAGAAGGTAAGTTTGTTATAGTGCTAGGTTGGTTAGGGGGTCCTCTGTGTCTGTGAGACACACCGAGGCGGCTGGGCTAAAAGTGCTGCGATGGAAGAAGGGGGAAGCAGAGAGGCAGAGAGAACCTCTCTCTCCAGCTCTCCAACTGTTGCCCCGAAGGAAAGGCTTTTTGGGGGCAACAGAGCGCTTTAATTCTGCATCGCATGCTGTAAATAAACCATTGCGCTATTGTCTGCGCTGTGCGTGCGTGCATCAGCTTGACGTGATGCAACTTTGTGTCCGTTTCGCGCAGTGTAAACACACATCAGCGCACTGCGGTCACAGCAGCTGGAGGAGAATCAACTGTGTGTGGCTGCGTGCGCGGGGTGACCAGTGTGTTAGCAGGATATTTACTGCTCCCAAATCACTACTATGCTCGCTGCTCCCTCTACTCCCGAGTGCAGCGATATGCAACAACGAGACAAACAAACACACTTTGGATGGAATTCACGTCTCTTTATTTGCCATCATATAGGCTACAAATGGCGATCTGCCCCCGTGCAACCCCAAGGAGAAAAATCACTGTCTAGCATTATGTGCCTTCATATTCCTACAGATTGTTTTTGTGCTGTGAGTCTACAATGACCTAATTATAGCCTACTTTACGATTTTATCTCCTATAACTATAATATCCTAGTCACTTAGATTGTTTCTGTGTTACTCTATTATAGTGAGTATAGTGATTTTCTTTTAATCTCCTGGTATCACTATAATATCCCTATAGTGATTTGGAGTGTTTCTGTGTCACTCTATAGTGAGTTTGTGACCTTATTAGGCTGCTGTTGCTGTTTTTTTTATATCTCCTATAGTATCACTATAGTATTCTTATAATACTACTATGCTGACTTACAGCCTGTTTGCTCTCTAGTGAGCTTGTAGTGACCTTATTGCACTCTGCTATTTTTATCTC
>NC_139631.1:810000-815000 GCF_964638095.1 Poromitra crassiceps | reverse complement strand
TGACACACACACACACACACACACACACACACACACACAAATGTGCTGTGCGTGACGCTTTACAAAAACAACCATCTATCGTTGTCAGATTAATGGTGTTGCCTCGTCTTGATGTAATCATGAACAAATGAGAACAGGGTAGAGACGATTGATGGTCTTTGTCTCACACTAGTGCTTCAGTGTTTCTTAAGACCACATTTCCCATCAACCCTGTTGCTTTCTGATGCAAAGATAGTGCTGCTGGCCCCTCCCCCTCCCTCTCCCTGTGGTGCTGTGCGTCTCTGATGCGTTTTCACTGATCAACATGTTGGAAGTGATTTTTCCATCGGTCTGTCACACGTTCCACCATCTGCCATTGGAAGAAACTCCGAAAGCTTTCGTTCCATTTGCAGTGGAAGAACAGCGCCCTCTTCCTCGTCTGTGGCGTGCAGCGATACAGCTCTTGAGAAGTCTGATCCAATAACATCTGACGTAAAATGCCGTGTAGAGGCTGCCAGTCTTCTCAGTAATGCTCTCATGTGTGTATACAGTATAGCCAGTGTATAGTGTCATAGTGTATGTAGTCATTATACCAGTCAGTGCTCAAAATGAATGTCATAATGCTTTATTGATGTTAAAATGCAGTTACCAATGCCACCTTTAATAAAGAACACACACTGGAAAGAGAGAGACACACACACACACACACACACACACACACACACACACACACACACACACACACAGTGGCTGTAAGGCCAGTTGAGAAGTTTCCGTCAGGCAGAGTGGACAGATGATCCAGAGGCTTTTTGGCCATGATTGCAGTTGTTCCGAGGCGAGAGCATTTTGCTCTTCTGCAACTCATCCCTTCCTATGAGCTCTCTCTCTCTCTCTGTCTCTCTCTCTCTCTCTCTCTCTCTCTCTCTCTGTCGGTCTCTCTCTCCCTCTCTCTCTGTATCTCTCTCCCTCCATCCCTCTCTCTCTCTGTCTGTCTCTCTGTCTCTCTCTCTCTGTATGTCTCTCCCTCCCTCCCTCTCTCTGTCTGTCTCTCTCCCTCTCTCTCTCTCTGCCACATACACTCTCATACACAAACACATTTCCCTCTCTCCCTCTCTCCCTCTCTCCCTCTCATTCATTTCCGCTCAATTCAATAAGCAGGATGACATCATGTTTTTTGCTGTGCTGAAAAGTCTGAGCACAGAACACTGAAAATAGCGCCCCACTTTAATTGAACAGACAAGTGCCTATCTCCCTACTGTGATGTGTGAACCATGCCACCACAGAGGACTGTATTCTAGTCTTTACTTGGCTCACTGTAGCAGCGGTCCAGGACCCGCAGTGCCCCGGGCAGCAGCCATTATGGATCTCTCTCGCCCTGTGTGTGGCTCTCTCTCTCGCTCTCTCTCTCTCTGTCCCTCTCTCTCTCTCTCTCTCTCTCTCTCTCAAATCGATGCAGTTAAATGCAACGGAGCGTTATTGGCGTGACTGTCAAAAATTAATCATGTAACATGTGGGGGCTCGTCCGGGATCCATATTTCTGTAACACATGGGGCCTCGTCCAAACTTCTTTGTATCCTTAGTTTAGCACTTGCTTTGTTTTGTTCAACTTTGTCAGCCCAATTGTAACGAAAGTCAGCGAGAGGCCATGCAGCATTGGTACTGTTTTGTGGAGTGAATGCTTGTGCTATGATTTGGCTTATTGTGTTCTCACTGGTTTAAGTTATTAAGTTATTCGTATTTCAGCATTGGCATTGATTAATATTATCAAAACTGTACAGCATCAGTCCCTAATATAGAAAACAAGGCAACCCCCACCCCCATGTATGATGCAGTCACCTCTGGGCCAATCAGTAATGAGCTGGGGGGGGGGGGGGTGAAAGATTTGACGGTTATTAAAAGCCTTCATTTTGGGCCGTAATCATAGCACACCCAGGGGCTGAATCAGCATCCTCTTCAAACCACCAGGAGGCAGCGGTGGTGAGATCATGCATCAGTCAACCCCTCATCCCACGTCTTGTCAGCGGTGTCTGAAACGTCCACGGTGACGGCCGCACAATTAAAGGAACGGATGTGCGGGCGGAGAGCGATCCATAATAATGGTATCATAATGGTTTGCCCCGCTAATTTTAGCACCGCAATGAATCTCCCTGCACATCTCTCTCTTTGTCTGCGACTGTGAGAGTTATCGAGGCCTTTAGAAGAAGCTGGGCGTAGATGATAAGAGGTCCATTGCATTATGTATGAGGCGTAGAATGGAGGTGGAGGAGAGCGCTGACCTGCTTGTTTGTTACCAGCTGACCACTATTGACCATCTGCTGCCCCCGGCCTCGCTCCCCCCCCCCCCCCCCCCCCCACCCCCCCACTCTCTCTCTGTCTCTCTCTCTCTGTCTGTCTCTCTCTCTCCTCACCTCTGTGTCTCTCTCCCTCCTCACTTCTGTGTCTGTGTATCTATCGATAGCTGGCGCTCCATCCAAGTTGTTTTCATGCAAATGAGGATGTACGGAATTAGGAAGGTTAAACGCAAACGGCAAACTTTGATCAAGTTTCTCTCTCGGTTTGGCATAAATTTCGCTCGAGTCGGAGACCTTTTTTGTGGTTGGTAAACAGATATGCAAGGGAATGCGTTTGTCGAATAAATATTGATGCGGACTTGGCTTGATCGGAGCGACCAATGGTTCAGTCGTATTGCACTCGTTTCCCCTCCACATCGCAGCTGCTTAATGCGTGCAGGCGTATTTCTTCCAACTACTGCCTGGCTCTGTCCTGGCTAGTGCCTGGGTCTGTGCCTGGGTCTGTCCTGGCTAGTGCCTGGGTCTGGGTCTGTCCTGGCTAGTGCCTGGGTCTGTCCTGGCTAGTGCCTGGGTCTGGGTCTGTCCTGGCTAGTGCCTGGGTCTGGGTCTGTCCTGGCTAGTGCCTGGGTCTGGGTCTGTCCTGGCTAGTGCCTGGGTCTGGGTCTGTCCTGGCTAGTGCCTGGGTCTGTCCTGGCTAGTACCTGGGTCTGTCCTGGCTAGTGCCTGGGTCTGTGCTGGCTCTGTCCTGGCTAGTACCTGGGTCTGTCCTGGCTAGTGCCTAGGTCTGTGCTGGCTCTGTCCTGGCTAGTACCTGGCTCTGTCCTGGCTAGTGCCTGGGTCTGTCCTGGCTAGTGCCTGGGTCTGTCCTGGCTAGTACCTGGGTCTGTCCTGGCTAGTGCCTGGGTCTGTCCTGGCTAGTGCCTGGGTCTGTCCTGGCTAGTACCTGGGTCTGTCCTGGCTAGTGCCTGGGTCTGTGCTGGCTCTGTCCTGGCTAGTACCTGGGTCTGTCCTGGCTAGTGCCTGGGTCTGTGCTGGCTCTGTCCTGGCTAGTACCTGGCTCTGTCCTGGCTAGTGCCTGGGTCTGTCCTGGCGCTAGTGCCTGGGTCTGTCCTGGCTAGTGCCTGGGTCTGTCCTGGGTCTGTCCTGGCTGGGTCTGTCCTGGCTGGGTCTGTCCTGGCTGGGTCTGTCCTGGCTTGGCTCGGGTTGAAAGTGAACGCTGGATCGGGGCGAGCTAGTAATATGTTGGCCACAGGGAAGCATGTTCTGTTTTCTTTTATTGCACCGGCTGCCAAAGCCTTGTCAGCTAGCCAACTGGGGCACCATGTAAGGTATATGTGTTTCCTGAGACAGGCCCGTGTGTGTGTCTGCTCGTCCGTAGCCTGCTTATTGTTGTATTTGTTCCTACTCAGCAGATGTTCCCTGGGCTTGGCTGTCCGTCCAGCAGTGTTTTGTGTGCTGCGCTGGCCCGCTAGAATCGTTCTCTTGTTGTTGTTGTTCGTTGTTCTGGTTCTGGTGGCGAGTCAGATGTGCTTGGAGGACCCAGTGTGAATGCGGTTCCTATGGTTTACAGTGGTGTGCGTGTACACGTTGCATGCATGCATGCAGGCTTCTTGCTTCCTCGCCATTGCATTGTCACATGGGCCGTATGCATGTCGGCTGCCGGCAACTGATAGCAGTGAGAATACAGTGAGGCCATAACTGCTTTATAGAGTGTCTGTCTGAGAGTGTGCGTGTGTGCTGACTGCTTACAGTGCTAGGCTCAACCATGCGGATGAACAGCAGGCAATGCGGGATGGGGGTTATAGCGCCCCCCCCCCCCTTGCCCCTGCAGCCCCTTCCCTCTCCCCCCCCACATACACACACTACTCTCCCCTGCGTTAACCAGGGCATGGTAGTTTGTTTTTATGACAGCCTTTTTTGGCATTGTTCTGGTCGGGTAGACCTCGCCCTCCCTACCGTGGGACTGGCCGTTAGTGGGCAGGAAGTGCCGGGAGCGCGCAGCTTGAACACACACACACACACACACACACATACACATACAGTACACACAGACACACACAGGCTCTGGAGCACACACAGCCCCTCCCTCACTCACGCCCCGCGCTTGCACATAAACTTCGGGGAGGACAATAAAAAGTGGCCCCGCGGCCGGCAGGCTGGTGAGCTGCAGTTGAGCCAGGAAGGAGCTGTGGCCGGGCTAATGGCCTCTCTCCAGGGTGTGGAGATCCACAGGGGCCTGCCTGTGCCTGTGCCTGTGCCTGTGCCTGTGTGTGCAGGCTTATCAGCGGCAGGAAGGGCCCTCCTTGGCTGCTCTCCCAGGGTTCACTGGGCTCTGCAGAGGGTGGGAGGAGCCTGGCTGGAGACTTGGAGAGGCTGCTGGAGAGAGCTACCCTCAAACCACTGAGTCTTGCTGAGTTTGTCCAGTGCTACTCCTCTGGCCTGGAGGAAGTCAGACAGTCTCCTGAATGGAAATATCAATGTCAGCCTTGTGCAGCACGTCTTATTGCAACCTCAAAGCTACCTTACTTAGGCAAGCACTTGCTAATGGAAACTCACTTCCTAATCACCTCTATTGGGAAGTCAATGCTAGCCTACTTAGCTTTTCCTATTGAAAAATCAATGTTAGCCTGCCTAGCATGGCCCTTCCTCTTGAATAAATACAGATTCTGTACCTTGGGAAATTTGTGGCAAGAACAAAGAGGATTGATTTCTTTTCATGACTTTTTGTAT